>NC_071391.1:54519744-54832952 GCF_022682495.2 Desmodus rotundus
CTCAAAGGGTGATTCATGAAATATAATGCTAGTCCCCTAATATGCTCTATGAAGCAAGTGACTCTTAGTCAAATAACTTTTAGAAAAACCGCACACCTTTTTTTCTCCTGGAGACTTTTTGGGCTCTAAGATGTACTATAAACAGGAAATGTACTTAACTTTGTTTAATCCTTTTGATATTGTGACTTACATGTATAATAAGATACATATTTGGCCTTGCACCCATTCCTGGAACAGAGCCCCTGAAACCATTGTTATTTCCTGTCCTAAGAACAATCTTTTATTTTGCTAATGAGGTGATTGTTGGAAAGGACTTAGGTAACTTTAAACTGGGGCTGGTTACCAGGGGAACTGTTTTGACCGTTGAAATTTTCAGTCTCACCCCCACCTTCCAGAAAGAGAGAGGGCTGGAGGTTGAATCCATCTCCACTGGCCAATAATTTAATCATGAGTATGTAATGAAGCCTCCATAAAAATCCAAAAGGACTGGGTTCAGAGGACTCACTGGTTCGTGAGCATGAGGAGGTGCTAGGAGAGAGGCTCTGAGCCCTTTCCCATCCCTTAGCCTTTGCATCTCTTCCATCTTGCTGTTCCTGAGTTGGTATTCCTTCACACTGAACAATTAGTCTAATAAGTAAAATGTTTCTCTGAGTTCTATGAGCTGCTGTTGCAAATTAATCAAACCCAAGGATGCTTTCTTGGGAACTTCTGGTTAATAGCCAGTTGGTCAGAACACCCTGGACTTTGAACTGGCATCTGAAGTCCAAGGAGAATGTCTTATGAACCTTCAATCTGTAGCTGGTTGGTCAGAAGCACAGGTAACAATCTGGGCTTGTGACTGACATCTGAGTTATGTGTGGGGAAGATGGCCTTGGAGAACTGAACTCTCAACTGGTGAAACCTGGTGCTATCCCAGATAGTGCCAGAATTGAGTCGAATTGGGGCACCCAGCTGGTGCCCCAAGAATTGCTTGCTGGTGCAGGGGGGAACCCTCCCCAAATGGAATTGGCACCAGAAACTCTTTCCTCCTTCATACAAGGTTTTGATAATAGAGCTATTTTTTAAAATAGTATTTCCTGGATCTTACGTACACCAGAAGTTTATGAAACACATCTGGACACTCCATTCCTACACATGAGTGGTTATATGTGTTATATCTTTATCAATCCTTCATCCTTTTGGCTCTGAGCCTGATAAATGTTTAGTACTTTTATTTTCAGAAAATAATAGTAGAACTTTGGCTCTAATTTTATTAATTGCTCCTGTCATAGCATTAGATGGATTTTTCAAAATCCAAAAAGAAATGCTTATCAGGCTTTAGTCTTGCTAATAGTATGTTTTTAAGATTGATGCATATATAATTCTTCATATCAGAGAAGCAGTGAAATATGAAGAAATATCCCTTGTTAAATATCCGTTCAAATACTCTACTCCAAATTGAGAATTTACCTTCTGTGTCTTTTGTTTAAAGTAATAACCCCATTAGTTTCAACAAAACATTCAAACCCAAATCAAATTAGCTGTTACCTGTTACTGTTCTTTCCATTCAACTATATACCTTTTCTTTGAATAGTGAACAGGGCTGTAAGAAGTGAGATTTGCTCACAATAGGAGAGCTCAGAGAAGCCAAATGCTGAACATTATAACTGAATTTAAGCCCCCACCCCCCAAGAATGATAGAAATATTGAGCCTTTCTAATTTAGCCTGGTTCACACAGTTAGCACATCTTATGGGGTGGGGGGGGAGGGCAGGGAAGACCCAGAGAGAGCAAATGGGGAACAAATAAGACATCCCTCAGTGTGGAAAAAAGGACCTTGAATTAGGAAAACTTGGGTTTAAACCCTAGTTTATTACTTGTGTGAATGTAAATTTCTTAATCTTTATGAACTCAGTTTCCTCACCTGTAAAAGTGGAAGTAGTAATACAAAGCCCACCATGTTATTTCAAGCTTTAAATAAGAAAACACAGATGAAACACCTGTCACATACTGTAGTTTAGTAGTTCATATAACATACTGAAACATAGTAGATGCTAATAAGTATTAGATGTTTCCCGTCTTTCCTCTCTAATCTGCCTATAATCCCCAATGATATCTGTCTAGCTCTTCATTCTGTTACAGACAGCTTTACCTTTGTCCACAAAATACACTTACTTTTGCTCTAGATCAGAGATTTTCAACCGGTGTGCCACAAGACTTTTTAAGACATGCAATACTTGACTATTAATTCAAGGGTACTGACCTCTTTTCCTTTAGACTTTCAAATAAAAAAAAGGCAACAGCCAACACGACAAGAGCCACCTGCCATTTTTTGTCAAATTAGCAAATATATATATATATATATATATATATATATATATATATATATATATATAGTTTGTTGTTGGTGGTGGTGGTGGTGGTGGTGTAGAGCAGAATCTTAGTAATTAGTTCGTGTGTGCCATGAAGAAGGTTGAAAGTTGCTGCTCTAGGTCACAGACCAGGGGTGGCAAACTATATTCCACAGGACAAATCTGGCTGACCACCCTGCTTCTGTAAATAAAGTTTCTTTGGACGTGGCCACACCCATTGGCTTACATACTTTCATGCTACAGTGACAGATTTGAGCAGTTGTGACAGAAACCACATGCATTCGTTGTCTATGCTACTATAACAAATTACCACGAAGTCAATAGCATGTAACAGCATGTTCATTATCTTACAATTCTGTAGGTTAGAAGTCTAACACAGGTCTCACCTGACTCAAATTAAAATGTCAACAGAGCTGCATTCCTTTCTGGAACCTATAGCGGGTACTCAATTTCCTTGCCGTTCCCAGCTTCTAGAAGCTGCCTGAAATCACTGCCTTCACAGCCAAAAATGGCACATGGAAACCTTCTCAAATGTCACATATTATCTCCCTGATTTTCTATTCTGTCTCTTTCATCTACTTTAAGGACCCCTGAGATTATGTTCAGCCCACTCAGATAATTCAGGATCACCTCTCTATTGTAAAATCAGCTGATCAGCAATCCTAATTTCCTTTTGCCATGTAACATACCATATTTTCAAATTCTGGGATTATGAGGTAAACATCTTTGGAGAGCCATTGTTCTGTCCATGGCTGCTTACAATTAAAGGAACATTTGTATCATTTACTTGCGCTGACCAATGAGTTAGGGACTGATGCTTTGGGGGAAGCAGACAGAGTTTTTCAGACATTCTACACTGAAGCCATTGAAGGGGCCAGGACAGGACCCAGAGAATTACCTTTAGATCCAGGCAAGAGAAGCCCTTGCTCTGGGCTACAGGTGTTGGAAGGGCCCCAGGTATCACAAATACATAATTAGAATAATCTTCCCATAAGGAAGATTATTTATTAAACTTTAGCAATTCATTGAGTTAACAGGAGTTATAAAAGAGGATTATACAAACCAAATCTCTTCTATCTCCCACCAAAAACAAAAGATGTGAGGTTGAGAGTATATGCAGGAACACAAGACAGAGAGAGACAGAGAGAGAGAGAGAGGGAGGGAGGGAGGAGGGGGAGAGAGAGAGAGATCACCGCCTTCTTCTTGGGAAGCCAAATAAAGAGGAACTGATTTTGTTTGAATTTGACCACCACAAATGCACCCAAAGTAGCTAGTTATACAGGCAGGCCAAACACCTGGTAACTGCTCTCCATCCAGTTGGCCCAGCTGGTATAGTTTGAGGCAGTGCTTAGAATGGCCTATTATTCCTCAGCTGGAAGAGTGATGTGTTGAACGATAGTTTTTAAATATTGAAACATATGGTTTATGGTCTCCATTTTTAGTCTTGTCCTGGAACTTGCAATCGTCTTATTTCTTCTCATTGCAACTCATCTCCATTCACCTGTGTAAGTTCAGTCTTTTCCTCCCTTCCCTTTTATGTTTTTATTGTCACAAATTATCTCTTTTTATGCTATGTTTCTTTCTTTCGTTTTTATTTTTTGTTATATTTTATTGTTTGTGCTATTACAGTTGTCCCAACTTCTCCCCGTTTGTCCCCCTCCACACACATTCCCACTCCCTCAGGCAATCCCCACGCCCCCGTCCATGCCCATGGGTCATGCGTAGATATTCTTTGGCTACTCTATTCCCAACGCTGTACTTTACTCCCCATGACTATTCTGTAACTACAAATTTGTACTTCATAATCCCTTCGTTTTTTTCTCCCATCTCCCCAACCCCTTCCCATCTGGCAACCATCAAAACATTCTTTGTATCTTTGATTCTGTTTTTGTTCTGCTTGTTTGTTTATTTTGTTTTTTAGATTCAATTGTTCATAGATATGTATTTAGTGCCATTTTACTGTTCATATGTTTGATCTTCTTCTTCTTGTTCATCTTCTTAATAAAGGTTCTTTAACATTTCATATAACACTGGTGGTGATGAACTCCTTTAGCTTTTTCTTCTCTGGGAAGCTCTTTTTCCTTCAATTCTAAATGATAGCTTTGCTGGGGAGAGTAATCTTGGTTGTAGGTCCTTGCTTTTCATCACTTTGAATATTTCTTGCAAATCCCTTCTAGCCTGCAAAGTTTCTTTTGAGAAAGCAGATGACAGTCTTATAGGAGCTCTCTTTCAGGTAACTTTTTCTCTTCTGCTTTTAGGATTCTTTCTTTGTATTTTCTCCATGGCATTTTAATTAAGTATGATGTGTCTTGGTGGTGGCCTCTTCGGGTTCATCTTGTTTGGGACTCTCTGTGCTTCCTGTTGTATGTCTATTTCCTTCACTAAGTTAGGAAAGTTTTCTGTTGTTATTTTTTCAAATAGGTTTCAAACTTTTTGTTCTCTCTCTTCTCCTTCCTGCACCCTCATGATGCAAATGTTGGTAGATTTAAAGTTATCACAGAGGCTCCTTACACTATCCTCATTTTTGGATTCTTTTTTTTTTCTTGCTGTTCTGATTGGTTGTTTTATGCTTCCTTATGATCCAAATCACTAATTTGATTCTTGACTTTATCCACTCTACTGTTGATTCCCTGTAAATTATTCTTCATTTCAGTTACTGTATCCTTCATTTCTGACTGGATCCTTTTTATGTTGTTGAGGTTCTCACTAAGTTCCTTGAGCATCTTTATAACCAGTGTTTTGAACTCTGCATCTAGTAGATTGCTTGTCTCCATTTTGCTTAGTTCTTTTTCCGGAGTTTTGTTCTGTCCTTTCATTTGGGCTATGTTTCTTTGTCTCCTCATTTTGGCAGACTCCCTGTGTTTGTTTCTATGTATTAGGTAGAGCTGCTACATCTCCAGGCTTGGTAAAGTGACCTAATATAGCAGGTGTCCTGTAGGATCCAGTGGCACAGCCTTCCCTATTACCCAAACTGGGTTCTCAAGGTGTACCCACCATATGAACTGTGTATAACCTTCTTCTTATAGTTGAGCATTGATTGCTGTTGGCATGTCTGAGGTCAGCCACACCCTAGGTTCTGTCTGGGGTCACACAGCATAATCTACAAAGTGACCTGCAGATGAGTGCAACTTATTCTGGAATTGGAAGTACCCAGAAGAGGCCAATCTGTGAAGCAAGGCTAGCTGCTGCCCGTGTCAGGCCTGAGGCAACTTAGAGAGAGGTACAAGGCTCACTGATGCCCAATGCTGCTTATTTGAGAGAATTTAGGAAAATCTGAAGCATGGGCCAAGACAAGCCATTCATATGAAAAAGCAGCTGGAAACTTGGGTGGGCCTAAAAGTGGGGTGGGACGGGGGCTCAGGGAATCACCAGGGTGAGGCAGTGTGAGCCAAGTGATGGGGTCTCAGATATGGTGCTCACCTGCTAGTTCTTTGGTTCTGTGGAAAGAGGGCTCAGAAAAGAACAATGGTCTCTGCCAACATTTCAGACTGTGAGAAAGCTGCCCCCCACAGCTTTCACTCTGATGCCAGATATTTCAGTTCCTCCCTGTATGTCTCTGATGCCTTTTAATCTATTGCCCCTGCATTGGAGCTCAGAGGGAGTGAGTCCAAGTAAATCTGTGTTTGGCCCCTTTAAGAGAAACTGCCTGGGATTCCAGAAATTTCTGTCTTCCACAGCCTCAATCCCTTTGTTTTTTGCAGCCATAAGCTATGGAGACTTATCTTCCTGTCACTGGAACCCTTGGTTGGGACCCCTTGCTTCTGAGATATCCCTCCCAATTTTTATCTGCCACACATGAGTATGGAACCAACCAGTTCTGCATCTCTGCTCTTCCTCCCAGTCTTGCTGTGACTTCTTTTTTAATTCTGTAGTTGTAGGACTTCCATTCAGCTCATTTTCTTACAGTTCTGAATGATGGTTGTTCTGTAGTTTAGTTGTAATTTTGATGTGGTTGTATGAGGATGTGTCATGTTTACCTACACCGCCATCTTGACTGGAAGCCTCCTCTGTGTGTTCATTTCTAAATTGAAATAGCTATTGTCTTCTTTTTAAAATGTGTTTAGCTCTTTTAATCTTTATGTTATATTTGTGTTTAATATCCTATTCTGAACAACAGTTGAAATTCCCTGCTCCTGTGTGTCTCTTAATCATCTTACTCACAGTGGTATATCCTTTTGTCTTTTTACTTCAGGTGGAAGAGCACCTTTTAGCTTTTCTTGTAATGCAGGTCTTGTAGTGGTAAATTCCCTCAGCTTCTGTATGTCTGAAAGGCCTCATTTGTTCTGCATTTCTAACAGATAACTTTGCTGGATGTAATATCTTTGGATGGTGATTTCTCTCCTTCAATAATGTGATTATTTGATTGCACTCTCTCCTAGCTTGCAGGATTTCTGCTGAAAAATATGATGATGATTCAATGGGATTTCTTCTACAGTTTATCATCTTTTTTTCTCTAGTTGCCTTGAGAATTTTTGACAGCTTTAAGATAATATCCCTTGAAAGAGTCTTTTGGGGTTGAGATAATTAGGTGTTCTATTAGCTTCTTGAATTTGAAGATCCAGTTCTTTCCATATATTTGGGAAGTTCTCAATGATTATTTGTTTTAGTAGGCTCTCTATTCCCTTCTTTCTCTCTTCTGTTTCTTATATACCCATTATTCTTATGTTGTTCTTTTGAATGGAATTAGATATTTTTAGATTCTCTCAATTCTTTTCTTCTACTTGAGTCGTTTCTAGATTTCTAGCTTTAATATCACTAATTTTTCCCCATCTGGTCTGTTCTATTTCCTAAGCTCACTAGTTCATTCTTCATCCTATTTATTGAGTTCGTCAAATCCAGAATTTCTGTTTGGTTTTTTTCTATAGTTTCAGTCTCTTTGGTGAAGTACTCCTTTGTTCATTGGTTTTATTTCTGAGTTCGTTGAATTGCTTTTTGGAGGGTTTTGTGTGGGGGTTTTTTTGTACCTTGCTGGGTGTTTTCATAACTGCAACCTTGAATTCTCTGTCATTTAAATCACAGTCTTTCATGTCTTTGAGTTTAGGTTTTGAATTTTTTTATATTCTGAACTCCCTGTTACCTTGGTTATTCATTGTATTTGCTGGATTATTTCTCTGCCTGGGCATCTGCGGAAACATTTTTTTTAAGTATTTGACTCTTCACTGTTTAGCAGATTGATAAGTAGAGGTCTTTCCTTTAATTTCTAGTAGGTAATGCTGAAGCACAAGTTTTTTATTTTCTCTTAACTGTACTACTGGGACTTCTAGAATCTCTGTGGGCAATGTTGTCTTGGCTATGGAAAACGCCCCATATTCCCTGAGTAGGTGGGCATCCCCTTTACTACTTGAACACCTTGGTTTTAGGACACCATCCCCATATGGTAAGTAGCAGACTATGGGTCTCCTGGCCTGTGTGTTCCCAACACTGCCTTTCTGTAGTCAGAAGCTACCATCAAGAGTCACTCTGTCTGAGTTAACCCAGCTACTTCTACCAGGCTCTACTGAAATGAGTGGAGAAGGTTTGTGGGGGAGGGTGGAGAGTGGGTTCACATGTCTGCAGCTCTGTTCTTTCGAGTGGGTTTAGCTACCATAAGTACAGACCACTTGGGCTGAAAGTTTTTAAGTCTTTTCACTATCTGCCAAGTGAGGATTTTACTGCCACAGGAGGATAGAGTAATGGCTGGTTGTGGAACACTGCCACCCTTTGTACCACTTCTCTGCCCCTTACCCTGGTCTTAGCCTCAGTGTATGCCAGCCTCCAGGCCTGATGCTGTCTTGGCCCCTCCAGTTCTCCCAGTGCTAGTTGCACCTAAACCCTTCAATACTGTCACATCCACTGGGGCTGTGGCAGGTGCTGGATTGCACTGGCAGCTCCTGCCTCTGCTCCCCTAGTCCTGTCTCCCCCGTTCACTTGGATATGCCCACTTTCAGATATCTCAATGTGAAGATCTCTTAGAATGCTTCTTTCTTGAGCAGGAAATTTTTTGTTGAAGTTGTCCAACTTGTTGTAACTTCAAGCAAAAAGACCTGGAGGTCCTCTCATGCCACCATGTTGCTGACATCAATTCATGGGCTATTAAGTAAGTTTTATTTTGGTGTGTTTGTTTTCTTTGGGGATCAATTAAGCACTGGACCCTGTATATAGATGCCTCTTGCCCCAGTTTAAGGATGATACCCTTCATAAAGATATTGGTCTGAAACCAAAGATGTTATTCCCTTTGACCCTATTCTTGAAGAGAATACCATTATCAAGGTTAGATAAGCATCTGTGCATTAATACACATAAAATTTGAATTTATGCCCCTTAGGACACACATGAATACTCACAAACACGTGCATACACACATTCTTATACATATTCTGAAACCTGTAAAAGGCACCATCTTAAAAGTAAAGAATGTTCATTGGATTTCTCCTAATTTATCAAAGTTTGCATTATTTTGTGAGGTCAAAAGGTAGGTGCTCTATTGATCATTGAAAGCCAATTGCAATATTATATCTTGTGCCACCACTATGTCATTAGAATCATCCTAATTACAAATAGAATCACTACATGGTTTAAAAAAAAAAGCCTTAGGTTCACAACAGAAACATAAAACTTGAATAAAAGATCCATTAGAAAAATATGCCTGCAGATTGATGATAAATGTTTCACTCATTACTTTTATTGCCAGATTCAAATGATTACCAGATGGTTTTTAGCAATTAACTTGCATTCAGCACACAAGTATTGAGGAGTTAACATGCATTCAGTACTTTTTTTCCTACTATACTCTCTCAGTAAAACAATTGTGGGATTAAATAATCAATGCTCTGTTTTTATTCCCAAAAATTATACTTCCCCAAGATATATTCTTTAAGTTAATCTTTCTCTTCATCATTCTGTTCTTCTCCTTATTCATCATCTTTTCCTCCTATATTTAAATGAATGTTTTAGATGGCGGTTTCCATTTAAAATCCCTTTGGCTTGTCTTCTAACACAGAGGAGTAAGGTGTGAATATTATAGTATAGAATTTTTACATAGCACATCTGAGGCTACATATACACACATAGAAGAAATAGTAATAGTCTTTCAATATAGATTTTCAAATTCACACTCAAATTCAAATAAGAGGAAACATGGTATTATAGAAAGAGCATGAACTTTAGAACCAGCCTTGATAGAGAACCCCAGTTTTTCCATTTGGTAGTTATGTGACATTGAAGAGTTTTAATTAAATTCTCTGAAACACAGTACTTTATTGGTAAGATATCATTAACACGTATATTTTAAGCTATTTTAAGGATTTTAAAAAGACAAAGGATATAAATCACATAGCACAATGCTTTACCAATGGTGGATAATTTTAAAATATAGGTTTCTTTCCCCAATAGTTATTAAACTGCTATCACATATTAGGCACTCTTCTATATATTGGGTTGGCCAACAAGTACATTTGGTTTTTTTCTATAAGATGGCTCTAGTAGTCCTTAGTTATCTAACTTCACCCAAAATTATTTTGTTAGACTGTATTGTGACAGCTGTCATATCAGCATGCATTTTTTTGTAAACTTATCAAAATTGGTGAACTTTTGTGTAGCCATTTTAATATTGAAGATTGAAAAGAATGTGCAACATTTTGGCATATTGTGCTTTATTATTTCAAGAAAGGTAAAAATGCAACTAAAATACAAAAAAAAAAAAGATTTGTGCAGTGTATGGAGAAGGTGCTGTGACTGATCAAATGTGTCAAAAGTGGTTTGTGAAGTTTCATGCTGGAGATTTCTCACTGGACGATGCTCCACAGTCAAGTAGACCAGTTAAAGTCGATAGCAATCTAATTGAGACATTAATTGAAAACAATTAATGTTATACCACACAGTAGATAACTAACATGCTCAAAATATCCAAATCAATAAATTGCTGAAAACGTAAAATGTGTGTTTTTCTTAAGACTTATTTATTTATTTATTTTTAGAGAGAGGGGAAGAGAGGAAGAAAGAGAGACAGAAGCATCAATGTGTGGTTTTTCTCTCACATGCCCCCTACTGGGGGCTTGGTCCTCACCCCAGGCATATGCCCTGACTGGGAATCAAACCAGTGACCCTTTGCTTCTCAGGCTGGCACTTAGTCCATTGAGCCACACCGTCCAGAGCCAAAACGTGACTTTTATTTTACAGGAAAAAAACATACAAACTTGTTGGCTGATGCAGATCCTGGCCCTCGGGATCCGTGTTGTGGTGGCAATAGACGAATACACACGGACTACCGATTCCTGTGGAGGAAAAGGGACAGAGCTGCCACTCTCTCAAGAGGGGAGCACCTCTGAGCCCCTGGGCCTTGACAGGCTTTTATTGCTTTTCTGGGCACATTACAGTGAGGATGATCCTCATTTACTATGCACAGGTTCCCTTTAGGCAGTTACAGAAAACAAAAGAGAGGGTGTTGCTAATTACAAAAAAGAGGAAGGATATTTGCAAATGTAAAGGGAAAAGTGGTTAAGCTGGTTACACTAGTCCTTGGAAGGTTCAGCATAGACTTTAGGAAGTTACTTTAAAGATTTGCAGTAAATGTTTGCTGCCTCAATTCAAGGTGAGGAAGTTTTGGCAAAAGCAAGTCTCATAGCAGCCTATGTACAATGAGGGCCTGATTCCCCACGGGAAAACCTATCCATGGACGTGGGTCCTGCCCACCAACCTCGCTCCCCACTGGCTTTTCCGAGTAGGGCTGGGCAACATTTCCCACACTTGGAACGGTTCCCCATAGTCGGCCAACCCAACCCTTTCACGTGCATACTTCACTGCATGCATGTTTCATACATCCTGTGTTCAGAGGGACCCAGAGGAAGCCTGCGGTAGGTATTCATTATAGCAGTGGACGTTTGGGGGTGGGGGGCGGGGTCAGCTAGGAGTTCTTCTCACTGCATATTGGAATACATTTGAATTCTACCTTGGGCCTGAAATTCATAATATCAGATAAGGAACAAAAGCCTCTCCTGACCTCTCAGACAGAATCTCAGACAGACAACAGATTTGTCCTGAAATAGAAAGACCTAAAGAGGTTAGAGTCAGTGCAGGGGCATTAACTAGGAGTAAGTAAGAAGGGACACTTTAGAGAAAGAAGCTATCTGTGTCACTAACATTATCCTAGCACCAGTCTCAGGGAGAATTTGTTTTAGTCATGATTTTCTTAGTCCCTTTCAGCTACTATAACGAAAATGCCATAGACTAGGTAGCTTATAAATGACAGAAATGTATTTCTCACAGTTCTGAAGGTTGAAAAGTCTAAAATCAAGTTACAGGCAGATTCAATATTTGGTGATGGCCCGCTTCCTGATTCACAGACAGCTGTCTTCTGACTGGAAGCTCACATGGTAGAGGGGGCTAGGGATCTCTCTGTGGTGTCTGTTTTAAGGGAGTCAGTCCCATTCATGACCTAATCAGCTCACAAATGCCCCAACTCCTAAAATACCATCACATTGGGGACTTAACTTATGAATTTTGTGGGACATAACGACCATAGCACTGACATATGGACATTTTTCAAAATACAAATACAAAAGTAATAAAAACTTAATCAAATAGAAGTTGAAACACTAGAAACATTGTAGGAAACAGCAAAGCTTTTCTGTTTAGAAACCAAAGAAAGGGCTCACACAGATAGGGCCATTTCTTGGTCTCAGTTACAACAATTATTAGAACTAGAAAGTGGGAAGGATCATGCAGACCCCAGAGGAGTGAATACAGGTTGTCAACAGTAGGCGTGGAGAAACACCCCAGTCCACAGGGACTGCAGAGGCAATGTCATCTTGACTACCATTGGAGGAACGAAAAAGCAGAAATGGGAGGCCCAGCCAAGATCAGGAGGTGACTTTACCAGCAGGTGGACATACAAGGCCACCAAAGTAAGGGGGCACAAGCCACTTCAAAACACTGCTAGGAGAAGTAAAGAACTTCATCTCAGCTAAGGCTCCAGGGACCCCACTAACAGAAATCTCACCACGCCCCATTCTCTCCTACCAACTATCTTCTCCAGGTTGTTTGGCTGCAGGATGAACAGCATCAATTTCAGAAGAATACATGAATTAGCTAACACATTTATTACTATAGTAGACAATTACTATTTAACAAAGTAAACATTCTTTGGGCAACTGCTATGTATTGAGTATCCAGCTAGGTGGAAAGTATGCAAAAATACAAAGATATACAGGCCATAAGCTATGATAATAAAAAGCAATAAATAAAAATTAGCAGGTAGGAAATAGGAGATGGAGAACAGTAGGTTTCAAGTTGCCAAGTAGAACAATGCTATTATTCACTATACACATATTAGAAGAATAAAATATTTATATCCATTCAATAATCTTTTTTCTTTACCCGTGCGTGTACTCCACACATACACTAAATTTTGAGAATGCCGGGCCTGTTCTCCCCAGAACTCTAGAATCCAAGTTTATACAATTGTATTGGATGATGTGGTGTACCACCCCTTATTGTGATAGTCAAGGTTCTCCAGAGAAAAGTACATGTAGATATGTCCAGAAAGTATCCAGCCATGTAATGTGAAAAATGGAGATATCTACTGAAGAAGATACAAGATACAAGAAACAGTGTATATAGGACAATGACACCTCAGTCGCCTTCAAAGCAGGCTCCTTAGGAACTCACACAGTTCTCCCAATGACCATCAGCTGCCCCGTCATATTTTCCTGAATCTCATCAATGATCTGAAATCTCTTCCCTTTCAAAGGTGACTTTAGTTTTGGGAAAATCCAGAAAACACAGGGCATCAAATCTGGGCTGTAGGGGCTGAGTCACCTGGGTGAATTGATGGTTCATCAAAAAACTCTGCGAGAGACATGATGCATGAGCAGGTGCATTGGTGTGATGAACTGCCAATCACCAGTTGCCCATAGCTGTGGCCTTCTGAATCATCTGAATAGTTTCTGTGGAGGAATGTTCAAGCTTAATGCAAGATTTGATGCAGATTCATTGCTCTACTAGCTCAGTCATTTTGAATGTGACAGACACACAGTACACATGCTCACTCAGTGGCATCTACTGCCCCCACAGACTAGTACAATGAAGTCCATTGTTCACGCATGCACATTCCAGTCCACTCTCCTTGGCTGCCAGGTTACATCAATGTTGCACAAACCATTCTAGTTATATTAACAATGGTTGGACTTTTTCCAGACAGACCCTGTACATACATATATGTGGGAAGCGAGAGAGAGAAGGAGGGAGAGATTTATTATAGGAATTGTCTCACAGACTAAGAAGTCCCATAATCTACCATCTGTAATCCAGAGAACTAACATAACTTAGTCTGGGTCCAAAGGCCTGAGAACCAGGGGAGCTAATGGTAAACATTTCTGTTCAAGTCTGAAGGCCTGAGAAGCAGGAGCAATGATATTTGAGGACAGAAACAGATGGATGTCCCAGCTCAAGCAAAAACCAACTCCCTTCCTCTAACTTTGTGTTCTGTTTAGGCCCTCAACAGATTGGATGATGCCCACCTGCACTGGTGAGGGCAGTCTTATTTACTCTACCAATTCAATTGATAATCTCTTCCAGAAACACCTCACGGACATACACAGAAATGTTTTAACAGTTATCTGGGCATTTCTTTGCCCACCCAAATCAACACATAAAATTAAAGCATCTCAAGAACTAAAGAATTTCTCCACCATGGGCCAGAAGTTCTGATAGCAGACAACTCTCAGCTAACAGGCCTATTCTGGAAATGTCTCAGCTAAAGAATCCTCAAGGCCATGGCCCTTGTCAGGGATAATTACATCCAAGGACTGATCAACATAAGGGTACAAAGACCCAGCCTCCATCATCCCAATGCAGACAACTTAGAAGGGCCACCAGTTTCAGAGTTTTTTAGGATCAGCTGAGGCCTTCACTGAGAATGCATCATAGCCCAAATTCTCTTTGTTTAACCCCGGTTTTTTCCTCCTCTCCATTTCTGTAACTATTGATCCCAAGGGTATTCTCTAATTAACTCGCTGCATGCTAATCTCTGCTTCCTAGGGACTTTAACTTCAACACCTTTCATGCAACATACTTTTCTGAAGGTATTTTTCTGAGGAATATTTTCTGAAGATATTTTTCTGAGGATCTCACCAGCGTAAGGAAAAAGACCTAAGATAGTGACATAAAGAGCTCCCCAGTCCAGCTGTTCAGCCCAACATCTCTATGGTAAATTTCGTAGTTGACAAGAAATCCCACCCTCAGTTTTTATTTTTTTTAATAAAAAGCCTTACCCATATGCACACAGCACATAACTAGTTTTTTATGTTCTACTCTTACATGTGAATGGTCAACAATTATCATCAGCTATTTCAGAAAAGCATTTAAAAATAAAGGGAGAGGCCAAAAAAACAGAAATTAGCAACTTAATAAGTAAATACACTATTCAGGGAGACACAAAGAGAAAAAAAAACATTTTAGAGCGATAAAAAGGTATTTCATTCATAAAACATAATTAAAAATTTTAAAAAATATTCAGAGAACATAATGATTAGAAATTCTAAAATATAACAAAAATGAAAAATATGCAGATTTCTTTTAAGATATTTTATTGATTATGCTACTACAGTTGTCCCATTTTCCCCCCTTTATTCCCCTCCACCGTGTACACCCCCTCCCACCCACGCTCGCTTCACACTCCTTAGTTCTTGTCCATGGGTCGTACATATAAGTTCTTTGGCTTCTATATTTCCTATACTATTCTTAACCTCCACCTGTCTGTTTTGTACCTACCATTTATTCTACTCATTCCCTATACCTTCTCCCCCATTCCCACCCCTCCCCACTGATAACCCTCCATGTGATCTCCATTTCTGTGATTCTGTTCCTGTTCTAATTGTTTGATTAGTTTGTTTTTGTTTTTGTTTTCTTTTTAGATTCAGTTGTTGATAGTTGTGAGTTTGTTGTCATTTTACTATTCATATTTTTGATCATCTATTTCTTAGATAAGTCCCTTTACATTTCATAAATAAGGGCTTGGTGATGATGAACTCCTTTAATTTGACCTTATCTGGGAAACACTTTGTCTACCCTTCCATTCTAAGTGATATCTTTGCTGGATAAACTAATCTTGGATGTAGATCCTTGCCTTTCATGACTTTGAATACCTCTTTCCAGCTACTTCTTGCCTGCAAGGTTTCTTTTGAGAAATCAGCTGACAGTCTTATGGGAACTCCTTTGTAGGTAACTGTCTCCTTTTCTCTGGCCACTTTTAAGATTCTCTCCTTACCTTTAATCTTGGGTAACTTAATTAGGATGTTCCTTGGTGTGTGCTTCCTTAGGTCCAACTTCTTTGGGACTCTCTGAGCTTCCTGGACTTCCTGGAAGTCTATTTCCTTTGCCATATTGGGGAATTTCTCCTTCACTATTTTTTCAAATAAGTTTTCAATTTCTTGCTGTTCCTCTTCTCCCTCTGGCACCCCTATGATTAGGATGTTGGAAAGTCTGAAGTTGTCCTTCAGGTTCCTAAGCATCACCTCATTTTTTTTAATTCTTTTTTCTTCATTCTGTTCTGGTTGAATGTTTATTTCTTCCTTCTGGTCCAAATCATTGATTTGAGTCCCAGTTTACTTCCCATCACTGTTGGCTCCCTGTACATTTTCCTTTATTTCACTTTTTATAGCCTTTACTTTTTCCTCTGTTTTGTGACCATATTCAACCATTTCTGTGAGCATCCTGATTACCAGTGCTTTGAACTATGCATCTGATATGCTGGCTAGCTCTTCATCACTTAGTTCTATTTTTTCTGGAGCTTTGATATGTTCTTTCATTTGGACAATTTTTTTTTGTCTTGGCACACCTGTTATGCAGTAAGGGATGGAGCCTTAAGTATATACCAGGGCAGGGCAACCCAAGTCATTAACACCACACTGCAAGGACTGGCTGACATAGCTGCCCCCCATCACTGGACTTCAAACTCCCCAGTAGCAAGGACTTTAATTTATGCCAGAACATATATGCTCAAAAAATTTCTATGTTGAACTGAACTAAGTAGAAAGTTAAACATGTATCACTGATATCTATCATCAGCCAGTATGTACTGATTCCCGCATCCAGAGCAGAGCCTACTGAATTACCCTTTTATTTCCACCAAATTTAAAACTACATGGAGTAATTGACCTAGAACTTTCATCTTATGAGTCAGTTCTGATTAGCTGAAAGTGCCTACTTGGAGTGCTTTATTGAGAATGATTCTGGGTTTGGGTCCAGATTCAATAAGACAACAATGTCATAGTTAATGAGTTATGCCTGAGAAAGGAGCAAATGAACCTATATTTCCCATGCCTGACATACAGTTATGTCTGTTACAACAGCAACAAGTATCCATATATTTCCACTAATGCACACACAGAATACATATCCTCATATATAGAAAGAAATTGAAAAGGGAGCTTCTTTTCCAGCATCCTCAAATCAAAACTCTCAGAAATGTTATAAATAGCATTCAGAAGCCCTTAAGCACAATGAGGAAAGGGATTTTGTCAGTTTTATTTATTGCTGTGTTACCCGGCTGTTGTTATACAGCTAGAACAGTGGAAGGTACTCAATAAATATTTGTTGAATGAAAGAGTACAGTTGAAATTGTACAATCCATTATTTTAGATACATTATTCCTAAGACTGAATTTTTGTCTACTCTTGCTAACCTAAGCAACATTTTTTATACTGAGTCCAAGAGAAAAAGCAGTCTGAATGTTTACCAAAAAAAAAAAAAAAAAAAATACGGAGAGATTTTGGGAACTTATGTGCCTTTGCACATGCTTTTCCCCTTGTTTGGGATGTCTTTTCTCCTTTTTCACCTAGAAAACTTGTACACATCCTTTAAGGGAAAGTGATCCTTATGTGAAACCTTCCCAGATTCTCCCAAGCAGAATTCATACTCACTCTTCTATGTTCCTTTAGCACAGTGTTGACTTGTATACTTCCTAAGAAGCCCATGTTGCCAATTCTAGTAAAATATAATCTTTTTAAATGAAGCCAATTCTTCAAATGGTTCTCCTTTTCCCTTTTCAGAAGCAAAAAAATGCATTAGATGTGATCCTGAATATGATTAGGAGGAAAGAAAAACAACGGAAAGCTATTACAAGATCCCTTTTCATTATTGCATGGCAGAGAGTAAAATCAGTTCTTGTTATTCCTGAGATAGATAGCCCTTTTTTGCCTCCTGGGCTCTATACCTTCCAGTTTTTCCCATTGTTATAAACCATGACACAGCATGTTACTCACACACACAAAACTTACTTTTTCAAAGAAGTCACTGATGCCACCCTTGTAAAAGTGATGCCTCCAGTTTGTGAAGGTCAAATTGCAGAGGGTGAAGTCATAAGGCAATCTTTTCAAGCATCGTAGGGACCATCCATCACCTATGTATTCAAACGGTGCATAAAAACCTGTGTTATGACTTATATGCTGGAGAAATGGCATCTGACCAGATCCCCACCAATGACAAGGAAAAAGGAAAGGAAATGGCTGCTATCTGATCAAAGCCAGCCCACTGAGCGAGTTCTGAGTTCTAAAATTCCCCTACGATGGCATGACGCTGTAGCTGTCCAAAAGAAGAATGAGAATAGCTGACTTACTCAAAAATACTGTGTATCTCAATTTCCCAAATGGTTCCATTTCTTCTTCACTATTATGTTGACATATTTATCTCCTTAAAGTACATAAGGCAATACTTACAATCAGAATTTATTTTTGTTTTAGTTTAATCCAGGTGGAGCTGCTCAGACCTTGAAAACTCATAGAAGGCCTTTTCCATCATTCGCCTGCTCCTCTGCCTTAACCTAAAAGTTGGTCAGGAGACATGCTAGACCTTAATGTGATACAAAAATAACTGAGTGGCCAGACTTACTGTTTAAAGGGGCTTGGAAAGCTCAGATCTGATCCAGGCTTACATCAGTAGGAGAAGGATCCAATTTTATAGGAAGAGATACAGCAGCTGGAGCCTATGAAATTTATTATGATGATATTTCTTGTCTCTATTTATCTGAACACAATTGGGTTATAGCTTGACAACAGATTTATGAGTTAAGAATTTGGGTCCAAGCCCTAGACCATAGGAGTTGTCCAGGGTTAGATATCTAGGGATTTATTTTCTTGAGGGTTCAGGCAACCTTATGGGAAATAACTATCCCTAAGGAGAAAAAGATTCATAGTATGATCAGTTATAATGCTTGAGTGCACATACAAGTGTTTAGGAAGAAGCAAATGCACAGTAGCCATGTCCATTCCCAAGTCTTATTCCAAATTCTACATATAAAAGATTAGGACAACAAAACTAAGTCCAAACTCCACTTGTGTTTAGTAAGGAAAATTTTAGCCCAGCACCGTACTTGGCACTTATCATCTTACACCCAAGGGGTGCTGAGCCTAGGTGCTGAAGGTCTTCAGTACCTGTATCCTAGCTGTGCTAGAGTAGTCAAGAGCCTGGCCTTCACAGCCCCCACCCTTGGGGCAGGTAAACCTATTAATCCTAACAATTGAGCCTCTCAAAATGGATTCATAAATGGATACGTTTCAGTACCTTTTGTGATGGTTGGGCTAAGGAATGCCCAAATAATGATAAAATGTTATTTCTGGGTGTGTCTGCAGGGATGTTTCTGGAAGGGATTAGCATTGGATTCAGTATACTGAGTAAGAAGACCAACCCTGACCAATGTGTGTAGTTATCATCCAATCCATTGAGGGCCCAAATAAAACAAAAAGATGAAAATCAGGTGAATCCTCTCTCTCTTCTTACGCTGGGACATCCATGTTTTCCTGCCCTTCAACTTCAAAGTTTCAGATCCTTAACCCTTTGGACTCTAACTGAATTATACCACAGGATTTCTTGATTCTCCAGCTTGCAGATGGCAGATTGTGAAGCAATTCCTATAATAAATCTTTATATATACATAAAGATATATATGTAACATATGCTTATATTATATATGTGTGTATATGTATATATCACATTCATTCTCTGGAGAACCATGACTAATACACTTTTCATTCAGCAATAATACACTGAGTACCTACAAAGTAACAGATACTCTGCTAAACTCTCAGTTACAAAGACATGATTCTTCCTTCATAGTTTACAGTTCATTTGGAACCACAAAGAACAAAGAAATAATTACCATACAATGTGATGAATGCAATACTAAAGTATCCGGAATATTATAGCTGTGTATTAAAAGGTCCCTAATTCAACTTGGAGAGTTTAAGGAAGTCTGCATAAAGTCATTCAAGAATAGTCTTTTTAACTTAATTTAAATATTTTATTTGAGTACACTGGCTAAGTACTAAACTGTGGGGGGGGGGGCTCTGCCCACAGGCCCCCACCACCACCACCACAGATAAGAATAAGTCTACCAAGACATGATCTGCTTGGGGAGGAAAGGTGGCCAATCTCTCAAAGGAGAAGGGCCAAGAGGGTTTTCCTCAATGGGCTTTTATTGGGTTCAATTTGCACAGGAATACAGGTAAAGCTCATCAACCATTGTCAGGCAGTAAGTATCAAACAATAGATAACAAACAAAGGACTCTGAGGGCTTATTCTGAGTCAGGGTCATTTAACTAAAGGGCTATAAGACTTTGGGAAACAAACTCATTTCAGGCTTGGACCCTTATCATTTAAATTGAGGGTATTAGCAAAGCAGGTTTCACAGGATTTTATGCATTCTTTCTTAGGTCTGATCTCCCCAGGGAACCTGCCCTTTCCAGCACAGGGCCACACACCTCTGGCATTGTTTCAGGCTTAAGTTGAGCAGGGGAAGTAAGGCAGCCAAGAGATTAGGAGACTTCTAGCAGACAGAATGAGGACTCAGGCTATGTCAAACCCGAGGGGCAAGGGTCCATCATTCCCTTTTTCTATAGCCCCCCAAGTCCTTCTCTGTGGGCCTCTTCATGACCATGCCTGTCTTAAGTCGTCCCTCCGTTGAGGAATCTTACCCATTATTGCCTAACTGGTCAGGCTCAGGGCCAAGCAGGGTATAAAGTGGGCAGGGACAGCGCCCCTGCCAGGGAGATAAGCTTTGTCTCCTTAGTGGCTTATGGTCCCAAAGTCTCTGACTCAGCCTTAGCCCTGGGGGTTTACAGCTTCTGAAACCAGGCAGGGCAGTTCCCAACACTAAACTGTGAGTAGGAGTTAGTGAGAAGTGTGGGGAATAGGCATTCTAGACAAAGAATGGCATAAATAAAAGCAAAGGCAAGAAAAGAGCTATGTGCACAAGGAAATACAAGCAGTTCCATGTTGCTGGAACAATGTATGAGGCAGGAGAAGAAGATGAATCCAGAGAGAAATGGAAGCCAGAACCTGGGGGACTGTGTAGACCTTGCCAGTAATCTTGGCCTTAACCTGGTGGGAGATGGGGAGCCATTATGATTCCTAATTATTAGCACAGCTAGTCCTAGTTTGGCTGATACTCAAAACAAATAAGAATATATATTCTTATTTTGATGGAATCAGTATTTGATCCTAAATTACTCCACAATTTACTATGTGATTTTACAAAACTCAACTTTTCTAAGGCTCATTTTTTCCATCTCTAAAATGGGGGTCACAATACCTTACAAAGCTTTTGCAAGGATTAAATGATATATAAAATATGTTAATGTGGTAGAGTCATAACTCAAACCTAGTACAAAATCAAGATGATTGCCAATTGTGACTGCTGCTTACTCTATGAGCTTTATTAGTGTAAAGCAATCTCATAGAAAAGATTACTAATGGAGAACCTTCTCCTCATCACCTTGTTATATTGAATGCAAAAATAAAGTGAGATCATCCTCCCCTACGGTTTCATCTGCAGGTCATCTTTACTTCCTACAGCAGACTATCAATAATTTACAGTATATGGGAACTGACTGAAAGGAAAGTTATATTTAATTGGGAAATCAATGAAGGGGAAGAGGGCACCAAGGTCACAAAGACTGTATCATCCTAACCGATCTCGCTCCCTTGCCCTTCCTCTGGGTCTTCTATCATCATATCACACTTGCCAATTCCTCAGCAGTCTTAATTATGGACACAGCCATTTGTCTTCAAATATCACAGCTCTGTGAAATCTATGCATCAATAAATACAGACCCAAAGCTGTTTTCCACACTGCTGGAGAGTTAATTGCTTCTGTGGTTAAGGCAAATGTGGCCATTCTTTACCTTTGAGGGAACTTTCAAGGTCTCCAAGTAGCTGAAGGTTTCTCATAAAGCCTGAATAAAGAACACCATAGTTTTAGGACCTGAAGCTGTGTTTTTTTTTAAGTCACACTTTCAGATTAGTTCTCTGTAGCCCAACAGTAGCAAATTAAGCTTTCAGGATTAAACAAAGCCAGATAATTAATTTTACATTTCAAAATAGACATCTTCACTATACCAAACATCATTCCTATATCCACTTTCCCTTTCAGAAAGCATTTACTGGGTATAAGAATTGTGTCACATATTTGGAACAGGAATTGAGAAAAATAATAAATGGTGTCTGTGCTCCAGATTAGCAGAGGAGTCAAATAGGCTCAAAAAAATTCAAAGCAAGCATAGGGCATTATGACAAAAACCTACCTCAAAGAATGGGGTTTAATTCTACAAGATAGGGGTCAGGAGAAGCACCATAAAGGAGATGAAGTTTGAACCTAATCTCAAGATGAATGCATATTTATCTGGCAATCAGGAATGGGAATTAAGAAAAGTCTTGTCATACAAATATAGCAGGATAAATAGACAGAAATGTGTTAAAAACGTAAGACCAATCAAGGGACTATAAGTCATTTGGTATAAATAGCACATGGGATAGGAATATAGGCAGAGAGAGAAGAGAAGCTGGGAAGGCAGGAAGACCCAGATCATAGAGCATTTTATGAGGTTTAAGAAAGCTACAGGGGTCACTGATAGACTTGAATCAGGAAAATGACACACTCAAACATATTTTAGAAAAATCATCCTGACAGTGTGGATAATGAATTGCAGGGAGACTAGAGGAAAGAAGGCCAATTAAGGGGCAGTTGCAATAGTTTAAGAAAGAGACCATGAGAACTAACCTGAGGTAGTAGCAGCAAGGATACAATGAGTAGACAGGCACAAAATGAAGATAACATTTCCAAAGGTATGGCTGTGGGCAGACAAAGAATCAAGTTTTTGGTTACCTCTTTTCAAGATGGTTGAGTACAGCCTTGGAAATCAATAAGATAGAGACTAACCAAAGCAAAACGATGGTAAGGTAAGATGGTAGAGAATTAATTCCATTAAATTCATATAATTATTATTGAATATCCAGTACATCAAGAACTATGATGCATCATGCCTCCTGCCGTGCAGAGATGAGCAAGACCAGATCTCTACCTCAAAGCACAGCACAAGTCACATGGGCTGAGTGGCTGTGCAGGTGCCAGATGACCATAAGTTAAGTACAGTTCTCCCATTACCCTGCTTTACTCTTCTTGCCTGCGGTCTTTATTGTCCATTTCTCCCCACCCTTAACTAGAATGTAAGCTCTGTGAGGTAAAAAGTTTTTATCTAATAGTTGGTTCAGTATCTACAAGAGTATTCGATGTATAATAGGTACTTATTAAGTATTTGTTATTATAGAATTAATTTATCCAGATCAGGACCTGTGTGGTCTTTTAGCTTATAGATTCATGTAATTTAATTCTGAAAATCTTCTGTCACTATTTCTGCCAATATTTACTCTATCCTATTTTCTCCATCTGCTACTTCTATGATGGGATCTGTGGCTTCTGGGTCTCAATTTCTTATATTTTCTATCTCTATATTTTCTCAGATCTATCTTCAAAATCATTGTTCTCTCTGCATCTGTCAATTAAGCGCTTTATGAACCATCTTTTTTCACTTTGGTTACACTTTTGTTCTGTTCCAAATCTACCTGTGATTTTTTCAGATTATCTTGTTGTGCTTCAGTTTCTACTCCTCTTTGATCTTCTATCTCTTTGATCACTTTAAATCTCTCTTTAAAGTTTAATGTCTCTTGTAGATTGTTCTATTATTTGTATCTCTTGAGGTGATATTTAGATCAACTGCTGATATTTGTTTCAGCTGCAAATTTCTCTCATGGAAATGTATTCCATTGTGTGATTTTTTATATTTGACTGCGTGCTTATCTTCAACAGCACTTTGGGAGTCTTGATGTGTTAGAAGTGTCCCTAAAGAATGTGTTGTATCTGCCTCTGTTAATCAGTGTGGTCTTCACTGTGGTTCTAGACTAGTTGGATGTTTCCTTAGGGTCTGGTATTCACACTGCATCAGTACTATGTTGACTCACATCCCACATTCCTGTGTGTTGCAGATCTGGGGTTACTCCTCACTGGTGATTTGTTTGCCAGACACAGCCTCAGGTGGATTAGAAATTTCTTTTTTGGCTCCCAAAAGAGTCAGGCTAAGTTTATCCATTCCGTATTCCAGGAATGGATAGATCTTCATGGCTCTATCCTTCAGACAGGTAGTTCATCTATATACCATGAGCTTGAAATCTGAGACCTTAAAAATGCTCCTGATGTCAATGTCAGAGTATCCTAGTACCCAGTCTCCAGGCATTAAAAGTGTAGCGATTGTGGAGGGGGAAGGAGGTGGCTGGAGGTGGAAGAGAGTATAGGAGGGATAAATGGTGATGGAAAAAATACAATAAAAAATGAAGTATCCAATAATAATAATAATAAATTCTATATGACATTATAGTAATCATAAAAGCTTTTTCAGCTTTGCTGCTCTGACCGAGCTTTCTTTTTGTTTTCACACCTGGGTATTTCCTGTTCTTGGTTTATTCTTCAGCTCTATGTGCAAAATTTTTCTTGTATTATTTTTATCCAACATTTTTTTGTTGAAGAGTGAAGAGCAGTTATTCCAATTCAACTCATTTTGCCCTATTTATAACTCCATAATCCCAAAACCAACAACTGTAACTTCAATCTTAATTGTGCAAGTTGCAAGATATTATATCCACTCTCCTTAATTAAATCTTTTACTGATATAACTTAAGGTGATGTATTCATTTCTGGATACCAAAGGTTGGGAGGGAAATTGACAATATGATGCACTTTTGGAAAAGATTGAACATGATGAAGAATCTGGAAACGCTGCCATGACGGAAATGTTTGACCAATGAAAAACTACTTAGCCTGAAGGGGAAGAGATGTGGGGGCACAGGAGCACTGTCAACAAATATTTAAAGAGCTGTCATGTGGAAGGAAAATGGGCCCTTTCTCAGAACAAATCCAAGATTTTCTGCAGAGAGCTGGGACTCTGGCAAACGAGGTCTGACGCTGAGTCATTACGTAACAGTCTTGGACAAATTGCCTCCCCCTTATGAATTCCAGGGTTCTCATCTGCAAAGTGAGAAGGCCGAATCACATGAATGCCAAGTTCCTTCAGCTCTAACAGACTTTTGTTCATTTCTCACCAACGATAATGATTGGGATTTTTACAGCAATGAATCAGTGGGCATACTTGATAAATGATCTCGACCTTCCTTATTTCATCCTCACTCAAAATAATGTATCGATTTCTTGGGGGGGGGTTTCTCCACCAAGACTACAGGCCTCAATTCAAGTCTTCATAAACCCGTTTTATGGGTTTATGGCCAGAAAGTGTAGTGTAGAAATGCCTGAATGGCAGAGAGGTATGGAGGGAAGACTGGATTTTCAGTGTACACACAGCCCTGAGTACCAAGCCAAACATTTACCTTACAAGCTCTGTGTCCTTGGGCACCATTTAACTTCTTTGAATGTGTTTTCTCTTCCATTAAGTGAAATAATAATATATGCTTTAATTGTGTTCATAATTATTAAAATTTTTTAAGCCAACAGAAAAGTGTCTGACATATGGTATTCACTCAATAATTGTTAGTAAAATTTTTTTTTAAAATCAAAACAAAATGTCCTACATTGACAAGGGATGAAATGATGCCTATAACAACAGGATATATTTTAGTCCTTCCAACACGCTACACCATGATGCCTTCACAATGGAAAATATCTCCTATTCCCCATCACAATTTGCATGCATTTCAAATTCTAATGACTAATTATTTTTATACAAGAAACAGTTATCGGAATTACTCCAACACCTTGGGCATTTTAGAAAATTATCTTTTGCTTGAATTGTTAAACCTTTGGTAATCAATTCCCAGTCTCATAAATATTTGATTTAGCAAAACACAATTGCTGTTCCCTTTGGTAACCAGTGATTCTTCCAACTTATCTCTGGCCTCCTCCCTTATCTCTTAGCATGGAGGGACTGCTGCTTCTTGTACTTCCACTATCACACTAGAGGTGTACTTTATGAGTTGGCATCTACACATCTCTCTCCTGACATCTGAGAGGGTCTTAACTTGGTAAACAATTCAACCTGTTTCATTAAAGTTTCTGACTCATACCAACTCCATGAAAACTTCCTCTCTCTTTCTGATGAGATTTCTTTCCTGGGTTCCTTTGTCTTAAGGGATTCAATCTGGTGAAGGTGTGTCTGTCTCTGAAATAAAGGGAATTAAAATAATCTACATACCCTAGATATATAGGAGTGACTATTACTGAACCATGATAAATGGAGTGAAACACCAATTAAGCTAACACAGCACAGTGATTATAAAAAGGCTTCGAACTTGGGTTCTGCAAGCAGACCCAGTTCAATTTCCAATTCTACCACACATTAGCTGCATGAATTTCAACAAGTTGAGAAAGTACCTAGCTTCAATATTCACATCTGCACAATGGGCACAAAACTTTTGTCTTCAGATATCCAGTGAAGGGCAAAAAAACATGCCAGACTCTCTTTTGTAGTGGAAAGTAATGAAAGTCTGCCCCTGGAAACATGGAAAACAAACCGGAAAAAAATAAAATGAGTAGATCCAAAGAAATCTATTTTATTAAATGTTTACTCCTATACTAAAATGGCCTGGAAGAAACTGCTTTCCCAGGCAGCTGTGGAAGATGGCAGAGGGGCAGGTCCTGGTGCTCATGGGCAGTTTCTACAGAAACAGGTTTAAGTACCTGGCTTTCCTCTGCAAGCAGATGAACACCAACCCGTCCCATGGTCTTGACACTTCCCAGCCCCTCGCTGCATCTTCTGGTGGACCATACAAGGGAGCTTCCCCACAAAACCAAACAAGGCCAGGCCACCTTGGGCTGCCTCCCCATGTCTGATGGAATCCCACTACCATGTGATGAGAAGAAGCGAGTGTGGTTCCTGCTGCCCTCAAGGTTGGGCACTGAAGCCTACGTGGAAGTTTGCCTACCTAGAGCAGCCAGTTATGAGGTTGGCTGGAAGTACCTGGCAGTCACGGCCACTCTGGAAAATAGGAAGGAGAAGGCCAAGCTCCATTACAAGAAGAACAAACAGCTCGTGAGGTTATGGATACAAGCCAAAAAAAAACGTAGAGAAGAAAACTGGTAAGCTACACAGAGGTCCTCAAGACTCATGCCCTCTTGGTCTGTGCCCAATAAAATTTACTGTTAACTCTTCAAAATGAATAAGTAAATTAAAAAATAAAATAAAATGGCCTGAAGAAACAAAAATCACATTACTATATTAAAATTCAGCCTATAATTTCACAATACAATGTGTGGTATAGACATCAGAATTGATGTAAGCCCATGAACAAAAGCTGCAGCCGTATCATAATATGTAATATTCTTGACACTTACTCTGTACTAAGGACCACGCTATGTGTTATACATGCATTTATATATAATTTATTATTTATTATATCATGTGCACACACACCTCATTTAACAACTCACGAGAAGGTATTATATATAGTATGACCCCCCCACTTAGACAATGTCTTAGCCTGGCTTCCACCAGAAAGTAGCACCTGAGACAAGGGCTTGTGTGCAGGCAGTTTGAGAAATAATACCTGACAGCAGGAGTGTTGGGTGGAGGATAGAAGGAAACTCAGTACAAGAAGATACTATCCAATCATCTTCAATTGTGGTGCTCATCCCCACATGCCTCTTTCTAAATAGGCCATCCTTTCCTTTCTCATTGGTTGAGAAATTCCATGGGGCACCAACTCTCTCCTACATCCAGACTGTACATGAGTGAGTGTTGGGCAGGCTCTTGCATGCATGCTGGGACAGAAAGCAGCACACACTTTTACTGAGGTGCTGTCGGCAGTAGAGCTGGTAGAAGCTTCAGCAGAACTGTTGACAACAGCTATAGCTGGAAAAGAGAAGAACCCTAGAGGATTTGAGTCAATGAGTGCACAGTGGGCCCCATGAAGGCGGAGTAATTAGACTTACAGAGATTGGCTTGCCCAAGGTCACACAATGGAAAGCACAGATCTGGTTTTCTATTCTGGATCCCCTTCTGTTTCTCTTCCCCATATGGGGGGAAAAAAGGTGCAGATATAGAAAGATAATTATCCAGAGACAACATTCATGAACAAAAACCCCTCCATGGTGTAGCTGCTGTTTGCCCCTTCAGTCTCACCTGCCACCACTTTTCTCCTCACCCCTCTGCTTCAGTCACACCATGACACTTGAACCACGGCTTTCCCAAGTTCACAACCTGGCAACCCCAGTCTGTGTGACTCCCGAGCCCCAGTTCTTATCAGTGCTGCACACTGTATTTCTTTTTTGTAAAGAACTTGACATTTTATTTTTCAATTACAATTTATCTTCAGTATTATTATTTTGTGTTAGTTTCTATTTCTCTTCAGTATTATTTTGTATTAGTTTCAGGTATACAGCCTAGTGGTTAAGCAATTAGACACTTTATGGAATGTTCCTCCCAGTAGTTCCAGTACTCACGTGGCATTCCCTGTGTCCATTCCCTGTCTCACATCCCCATGACTGTTTCATCTACCAGGTCATCCGTTGTACTCCCTTTACCTTTTTCACCCAGTCCCCCAACCCTTTCCCCTCTTGCAACCATCAGTCCGTTCTCTGTGTCACTGAGTCTGATTCAATTTTGTTTGTTCACTTATTTTGTTCTTTAGATCCCACATATAAACGAAGTCATATGGTATTTGTCTTTCTCTGACTGACTTATTACACTTTTGGGTCTATCCACACTGTAACAAGTGGTAAGATTTTATTCTATTTTATGTCCAAGTCATATTCCATTGTGTATATGTGCCACTGCTTTTTTATCCACTCATCTATTGATGGACACTTGGGTTGCTTCCATGTCTTGGCTATTGTAAATAATGCTGTAATGAACATAGAGGTACATGTGTTCTTTCAAGTTAGTGTTTTGCATTTTGTCAAATATATACCCAAAAGTGGAATCACTGAGTCATAAGGCAGTTCCACTTTTAATTTTTTGAAGACCCTCCATACTGTTTTCCATAGTAGTTGCACCAATCGGCATTCCCACCAACAGAGCACAGTATATTTCTGCTGCTTCCATTAAAGCAATCTAAGATTGCATCACTCAACCCACATCACTCAACACACATCTTTATGTACTTCAGGACTAGCAGGAATCTGAAACTAAGCACTGCTCCAAGTTCCCAGCCATTGGTAGTAAAAGCACTGGCTAGGGTCCAGGAGCCCCGAGTCCTAGTCCTGACTGCCTCGACCTAACTGAAAGCCTAGGCCTTCCTGCATTCCGTTGCTCTGGGTTTCAGTCTCCTGATTAAATTATTGACTTGAAACAAATCCTTGCCAAGGTTCCTTCCAACATTAATGACCTACGCATCTTGAGTATATTATAAAAACATATCCAAATTCTTTTTTCTATTTTTTCTTCTTCGTGTTTTTCTTTAGAATGAGGAAAAAGTTTTCCGTGTTAAGCAGAGAGGCAGAATCAGATCAAACTTCTGGTTTGCCCTTCTGGGGCACTGAAAGCCAAGACTGCTGGGATAAGTAAGGCCAATAGAGTCAAGTGACCAGATCACTGCAAACCTGAAGCTCATCTCATAAACTTCTTTCCAAATCTGGACATCTGTCTAATGAAAGTACATCCTCAGAATACTCCCAGAGTAGTGTGTTCCATAGGCAAGTGAACTGCCAGTGCAGGGAGAGACTGCAGAGATCATTGTGTCTGTGCTCCTCATTTTACAAGTGAATTTCCTGAGGCCCAGAAAGGGGAAGGTGACTCCCCCAAGGTCCCACCACGAGCCACTCAATGAGATTAGAGCCCTAGGGTTCTGACTGAAGCTGGTGTCTTTCTTGAGGAACAAGATTGTTGAAAAAAAGAAAAAAGAAAAGCACTTGACTGGGAGTCTAAAACCTTGAGTCCTGGTTACTCTTTGTTCCAATCACCTGTCCTTTATTAAGTTTTGAAAGTGAAGATCACATAAGAAAGCTACCGTATTTTTCAGACCATAAGACACACCTAGGGTTTAGAGGAGGAAAATAGGAAAAAAAAATTCTGAAGCAAAAAAGGTGGTAAAATTTAATAACATCTTTTAAAGCAGAAATCCTGTGGTGAGCCAGGTTAAGCTACATTCAGACTATAAGATGCACCCCCATTCTCCTCCCAAATTTGTGGGGAAAAAGTGCATCTTATAGTCTGAAAAATATGATATATACAAGTGTTTAAGTGCTTAGTAACCAAAGCCAGCACGTAGCGAGTGGTTAGTAATAAATGCCTTTTGAATTTGAATGCCTCAAGTTTGGGTAGTAACATCTGGTTGAAGTAAGTCATATGAACATATTATATAAAATGTAAAGTGGTATAGAAATGGAAAGGATTGTTGTATTTTTCAATAGAAAAACAAAGACTTTTTTAGACAGAATTGCAGTGGATGAGAGAAGTTATTACCTTCCATCTCATGGACAATTTACAGCAATATTTATGCTCTTAAGCTACCAATGCTTGCAATTCTGCACCCAAACTCTGAGTTTTGCACATAAGTATTCATCTTGACTTGAAAATAAATCCATTCTATCTGGACCAACAGGAATGATGCGGTGCATAGCAAATATAATGAAATAAATAGCTTAAGTGTTGGCTATCACTTGCTGACTATATAGCCTACTGGGCCAGCCTACCTCTAGAAATAATTCAAGATGTCCTTGAAATAAGAACACATTACTTTACAATATTCCTAAATATTATATGGATACTAAAATAAAATACACTGATGCTAAAGTAAAGTCTTATTCCCTTAATGCTTATGAAAAATATCTGTGAAAATACCTGTTAACCTCTCATGGGGTGTGGCAGTTGGGAGAGAGAACTAACACTACAGGTGCCAGAATGTCAAGTATTCTGATAGAAATTTGACGTACATTGTCTCGTTTAATTATCTCCTTTGCCCTGTTATTATCCTCATTTTAGAGAGGTTGTCAAATTTCCCTGGACTTAAATCCAGATCTTTCTACTGCATACAGTCGACCCATTAGAAAGCACGGTCTCACAGGCAGTGCAGGACACACCTTTCTAATGGGTCAGGTCTCAAAGCCAAAGCTAAGATCTAAACCCTCAAAACCTTCTTTGGGAGCTTAAAAATTCATTTGAACAACTAAATTTCTTTTCTTTCCTTAGATAAAGAGATACTAATCCCTTGCTATGTAAAGAACTTTACAAAGTATTTTTATAAATGGCATACTAAAATTAAAATCCAACTTTTCCGACTCCACGTCCAGCCCCCTTCCCACCAGCGCCTGCCTTGAGGGAACCTAAACCAGAGCTCAGGTACTTAAAGGGTGACCAGAGAGTCCTCCAAGTAGAGAAACCTCTTTATTTACTGAGTAAATTTCCCAGGAAGAGAACAATTCCAACAGTATCATCTTCAGGATGAGGCCCAGTTAGAGCTGGTACCTTGACGGGAAAATTAACAAGCTGGGAATAATGATCTGTTGTTTTCTAATTTCCTGACTATACAATGTATGTTAACCACTTGATGAAACCATCCCAACCCATAAACAGGATCAAAGAAAGGAAGCATATTTAATGAATTATGAAGGATGTTTTTTAATCTAGTAGAAACCCCCTTGGGAACTGATGTTAGGATGGGGGCAGGGGAACAAAATCTACATGTGCAAAGACATTCATCGCAATGCCACCTAAACAGTAAAACATTGAAAGTAACCTACATTTCCAGAAATAGGAAATTGTTTAATGAGCTGTGATACTTTATATGACTGCTAAATATAATATTTCTAAATACTTGATGGTTAAAGCTAAAAAGTGTAGCATATATTAAATTAAAAAAGAAAAATATTGCTATGCCATGCAAAAATAACATGCATGTAAGCGAAAGAGCAGAAGAGAACATGAAAATGACAACTATTGATTTGCAAGGGTGACAGGATTATAGATGTTTTTGGTCTTCATTTTTTAATTTCCACTACATTTATTATAATATAACTTATTTCAAGTAGAGCTTAACAGTATTCAAAACTGACTTTATTTTAGCCAAGTAGCAGAAAAAGACGAGACATTTGCAATCTCTCTGGGGAATCAGTGATTATTTTATCCACCGTGTGAAAGTTCTTGTAATTGATCTTTGTCATTTAATTCAATGTCACCCAAACTTACAGATCTTTGTTTCAAGGTAATGTAGATAAATGAGGCTCATGTTAGACTATTGACATTATCTTGGTACTCGTGCACCTTAACACCTTGGGTGTTTGATTAACATGTAATTCAGGCTCGAGAAAGCTAAGAACTTGGAAGTCATCATCTCTCGTTTTTTCCAGCTTGCAAGGCAGCACAGAAGAACACTGGATTTAGAACTGAGAGGCTTAGAATCTATTTCAGCCCTGGTTCTGTAACACACTAGTTACATAAATCAATTCCCCACTGGGTGCCCAGCGGCTCATCCCTGACCAATGAGGGTAAAAACCTGAGCCCCACTCACCTTCCAGGACTGTGATGAAGCATTGATTTTCTGAAAGGTAAACACGTCCTCCACAGAGTTCTAGGCAGGGACACCCAAGACAGGAAGATCTCTTCAGGTGTTTCACAAATAGTAAAAGCTGCTATTTACTCAGTGCTATCCACATGCCAGGCACTGTGATCAGGACACTACATGCACCATTCATTTACTTTAAGAACAATCTAACAATAACCACAGGGAAGGGGGAAGGGGTCAATGGGAAGAAGGGTTTTCAAGAACTACTATAAAGGACACATGGACAAAACCAAGGGGGTGGGTGGAAGCAAGGGAGGGAGGTGGGTTTGGCTGGGGTCGGGGGGAGTGGTGGGGAGAAAATGCAGACAACTGTAATTGAACAACAATAAAATAATTTTTTAAAAGAATATGTATTGTACATCCACTATGTAGTAGATGCTGGTCCGTGCCAGGTACGTGAAAGAAATCGATTTCCTACACTCACAGAGCTGACGTTCCCGTGGGAAAGACAGACAATGAACAGCAAATATAATTTAAACAGTAAATTATGTGGTGTGTTAGAAGATGATTTGGAAAAAAAACAAAAGAAGAATTGAGTAAAGGAGGTTCTGAGTATAGGGATGGGGCAGAGGAGACTTTAAATGGAGTGGTCTGGGACAGGCATTACTGCGACCTTTGAGCAAAGATCTGAAGCAGGAGCAGTTGTTCATGCAAATATCACAGAGAAGAGCACCTCAGGCAGAGGGCATTCCAGGGCAAAGAAACAAAAGCCAGAGCTTGCTTGAGATGTTTGTCAAAAATGAAGGGGCCAGAGTACAGTACAGAGGAAAGTAATAAAAATGGGGCCAGACAGGGAGCAGGGAGTCTGATCATACCGGACCTTGTAAAAGACCCGTGTGAGGACTTTGCTTTTTATTCTGAGAAAATGGACAGCTACTAGAGGATTTGAGCAGAGGAGCAACATGAATGATTTGCATTTCGATGTATCAAGATAAACTATGGCGGGCAAGAGTAGAACCTGAGGAAGCAGTTAAGAAGCTATGACAAAAATAGTGGATATCACTACAGAGTCACGAACGCCGCAGGTGGCGTGAACCAGGACAACGGTAGAGGAGTTGGTGAGACGTGGTGGGATTCTGTATTTATTTTGAAAGTGAAGCAAACATAATTTGCGGATGCATTGTCTGTAGGGTGTAACAGAAAGAGAAGCGTCACGGATAATTGTAAGGATTCTGGCCTGAGAAGGTGGAAGGAACAAGCTGCCATCAACTGATGGAGGAAAGATTGACAATGATACTGACGGGCTTGAAAATCCCCACCATAAGACTGATACAAGGTAATGTTACCTGCACCTTATGGATAAGAAAACTGTTGCTTATGTGATTAAGTGACTCACCCAAAGTCACACAACTTTGCAGCCGTAGAGCCAGGACTCAAGGCCTAGTCTCTCCGACTCCAAGTCTAAGCACTTAAACACGGAACGTTGCTGCTTTGCAAAGTGACAGCCAGGAGCATCTGGTTTCCCCATCAGTGGCCATGGGACCAGAATCCCACAAGTGTGCAGACATAGGAATACTTTATCGATAATAGCGGTAAACGGAGTGGGGTTTCTAATACTGGGCATGAGGTGAATCGAGTGCCCGAAGACACTTGACTGACTCCTGTTTGTCCTTCGTCAGGGAGCCTCCATGGCGCCCATGATGTAGTAACACTCAGAGCTCTATGCGAATCCTGTTCAGCTTCAATTATACTAACTCATGGATCTCGACATGCTGGCCAACACCTGGAAGTAGTTGTCACATGGCTGATTTCCATTCGGATCATCTAGGATGCCTTTTTAAAACACAACAGTTTCCAAGCCCCCATCTCCTCACCCACAGAAATAGAATCTCCTAGGATGAGGAATCGTTCTTTCACAATGGATTCTTCTGCAGTCATACAGGCATTCATCGGTTAAATGGTGCTTGACAACTTCTGAGTGAAGCAAGAGCAGTAGAGAACAGGTGGTTTGGCCCTATGGACTTCCTGGGTTAGGTGAGCGAGATAAGGTAAAAAGCGTCACTACTCAAAATATGGGTCTGAGTAGTAGCAGCAGCATCACCTGGGAGATTGTTAGAAATGCAGACTCTCAAGCCCCACTCTGCCCTGGCATTTCAGCAAGGCTGCTGGATGCTTTGTAGGCACAGTGAAGCTTGGAAATCACTGTAACTTCCTTAACAACAAACCTTGAGTGGCCCCTACCCTGGATTCACCAGCTATTTATTTGACAGTCGACATTTATGTACAGCTCAGTTGGTACTAGACTACATGCTTTACATACATTATCTTTCTCACTCCTCATGACAACCCTACAAAGTATATGTTATTCTTACTTTCCAAGTGAGAAAAGCAAGCAAAGTGAGTTATAGTAACTCACCAGAGGCCATTCAGTCTCGAAGAGACAGAACTGGGATTTGAACACAAGTCTGTGGTTGTCTAAAGCACACGCTCACCCCACTGTACTGTACTGCTTAAAACAAAGAGCAAATTGAAGGCTCAGCCAAATGTAGGAAAACTCATATGGGCAATCAAGTGAAAAATGGAATCTGTTGTCCAAGAATGTCTGTAGTGGGATTCAGAACACCATGTCATTGAATCGGGCTTGTTCACCCAAGCCTTGGTCACATTAGATAACTGTCATTACGTTTTCATGAGACAGCAGGCCCGGCTACTCTCTACTGCACACATAGTGTGGCATCTGGCGTCCGGCTGGCTCCTGGGGAGGCGTAGACCATGTTCTACACTAGGTAGGAGGCGCCCTGTGCTATTTGTAGCAATCACAGTCCTGTAATGAGTAAGCTATTCCCCTGGGGTAAACTGTTCGCCCAAGTGTGGTAAACACAACTAGAGCAGCTGCTTCAGAGTGAGCCAAACACTGCCATTTGCGTAACATCAGGTTCCCTGGAATTTTGCAGGTAGTGAGAACAATCATAGCAAACTCTGGTAGAGTTCTTTGGAGTCTGAAAAGACCCCTGACATTCATTGCTTTGTTTGACTCAGAGAAGTCCCAAAAGTTAGATATGTTACTGAGGAGAAACCAGATTCAAAACAACTTACGACCTCTCCAAGACCACACAGCTAGTAAATAGCCAAGCATATACTCAAACTCTTGTCTTCTGATTTTTAAGTCTTTTGTTGTTAACCCAAGACAGTGAATTAAAAAGTTTAAGAGTTGAGCCCCAGAGCTACAGGAAGCAGAGAGGATTTGCACTATGAATATACTAGAAGTTGTCACCCAATGGGAGAAATTTATTACTGCAGAACCGGAGTCTAAACATGACTTTTTGAGGAAAGACAAACCTTCGGTTTCCAGTGGCCAGGGAAGATCCTTTGGCTCCTCGCTGCCTGGGGAAGTGAGGTCATTCACCTGAACAAGAGGTGAGGAGTCCACTCATAGCAATGTTGGTTCACAAACTCCCTAGCTCAACTCAGGGGGCTTATCAGAGTTATTGCTTTTGTTACATGAAAAATTAAGCCCCCTCCCACTCCTTTCCAGCCTTCCCTATAAGTGTGCAAAGCAATTAACAACAGCCTTCTACCAGCTCTGTAGGTCAATCACACTCTACTGTGCAACTTTGGGGACCCAAGGGGTCCTGTGCACTCTGCTACCCCTCTGCTCTTGGTCATTCTCAGATTTTCATAATTAGTACCGGTGTCATTAGTGGTGTAGATTACTGTATACCGTGCACAAAGTGGAATCCAATGTGGTGAGTTCATTCATTCCAGTGTTAGGGGATTTGGGAAGTGGGAAAAGAATTTAACCAGACTACTGCAACTGGAAAACCTCACCCCTGGGGGTGACAGCAGGTCACCAGCCAATGGGGATGGTCACTGACTGATAGTTATGGAAGTTATACCTTCAAACATGAAAGCTGTAGAGCAGTAGATCTGCAGTTAAAGGGCATCTAAAGAAGATAAAAAATGCTCAAAATATGAGTATTTTTACTACCTTGGGAGTCTTTTTGAGCCATAAGGAAAAGCAGCAACAATAGATTATCCTGGAGGCAGAGAGGCAGGGCATCCCGCCCCCTGCAGGACTTTGATGCAGGTAACAGGGCCATTGGCTTCCTTGGAAATGGGGAAGCATATCCACAGAGGAGGCAGAACAGGCTCCCTTTCTGGTCTGTTAGAGCCATGGCATGTAACTCCTCTAAATGTGAAACAGTTACCGTGCGGCACATCTAACAGGGGTCTGAGGAGACCATCAGCAGAAGCAAATGTGCTCACGCACAAAACTAGAACTGGACTGTCTCCAGGGTGGCTATCATAAGTCTCCAAACCAGAGAAGTCTTCAGAGGTTTGAATGGTTCGTTTGCATGAAGAAGTATGCCATTGGCCTTGTTCAATGAAGCTGAATGGCCTGCTATGGGAACTCTCGTATGACTCCCACTGCAGAAGAAGTTCTCTGGGTTGAGTAAGAATAATGGGGAAAGTATTCCCGTCTTGAACTGGGTACTTGGAGGAACTGTGTATACACACCAAATCGAGGAGGTTTCCCAGAAGCAGTGGCTATAATTAAAGGACAAAATGCTGTAACCACTCTGGGAGGGCTTGCTCTCCTCACATAGAGATACAAGACCTGAGAGCACGGGGGAACTCCAGGCCATACGGCCTTGACTCAGGGAATGCTGGGTGATTTGATATGGGCAGCCCACTCCAACTGGACAAATGGACCATGGCCTTGAATTTGCTCCAAGGTTCTGGAGTAAAAGAGTAAAGAGTCTGCCCCATCCTCAAAGAGCAGCCTACCTCTCTTGGTCATTCAGAGGGTGTATAACTTTCTACATTCTCATTATGGATATGGTCAAAGAGCCCCACAGAGTTCATTCTGAGTATCTCAGATACTAGGTTGGAATGCAAACCCATCACAATGTTGAATACATAGCTCCTTCTCAAACCCAGCTGCCGGAAGCTTTACTGACATCCCCCTCTTACACATTACCATAGAATCAGCCCAAGTCAATAAGGAAAATTTTATAAGCCCCACCCCCACTCCAGTCAGGGGATGGAATAAGGAAAGACAGATCTTGATGCCTTGGAAGTTGACTTTATTCCCCCTTTTGGTAACTTAACAGAGCACTGGTTGAGTAGGTGTGGGTTAGCTCAAAAAACCAGTGCTATGACCAGTTTCTGAACTTTTCTGAAGGGTTTTTTTTTTTTTAACAAGTCTACAGGCCTTACTATTCCAGTTCACAGGAGACCAGAGCATTTCCCACGATGCAGGACTCAGTGCTAAAACCCGGACAGCAGTCCCAGGCAAACCAGGACAGTGGGTCACCGCAGGAGGAAAGGGTGAAACAGCCGCTCGACAGCGGTAGTGCCAGATGTCATCACCTCTTGTCCAGATGGCCAAAACCTGCCACTAACCTGTCCCCATGCTCCCAGAGACCCCCTGCAATTGGCCCTGCCCACGGCCATGGGTGCCGTCCCACACCCCACTGCCTCACTCACCTGCACACCACCCCCCGCCCTGCATGTGCTTGTGCAACCACACAATGATGACTGATATCTTCATTAATTCATCCATTGATTTAAAACTCAAAGGCTCTCCCACCACTACTACCGTGATTTTGTCTTTTTTTTTCTTTACCCGTAGAAACCTCTGTAAAAATAAGTTGGTGGGGGGACCTAAAAGGCAAAGGAAGTAAGGTAGAGCTGCACCGGTTGAAGGAGCCGAGGAGGCCTGGAATCTCTCCTCATGGTTCCTCCTCTCTAGCAATGGCCTGGGAGGAGGGTAGGAGACTTTCATGGAAAATCCTTTGAAAACCACATACTTACAGGATTAAAGCTGAATTCTAAGGCCTTTCATAATGGTTCTAGGTAGCTTTGACCTGCGTGAACACCTTTGCTGCTAGCATTTTCTGCATGACTAGTTGGCTGCCAGCCAGTTAGTAACCACCCTTCGTAGCTGACTAGTCTTTCCGATTTCACACGGCCCCTCACCTTCCACATTCCTTCCACCTTCCCATAGATAAATTGATCACCTTTGAATCCCTCACTCAAGGTCTGATTCTAGTCAGCCCAAACCAAACTACCAAAGCCCTCAAACTGTGAGAAATAGGAGCCAGCGGAGCAGGCCTGTGTCAACATGAGTGCTCTGAGACAATGTGGCCAAATACACATGTGCTGACCCCCTTCCCTACGATACAAAGTACATCAGGAAGTATTTTTTAAGTACTGTCCCTGACACCCACAGAGCCAAACTGTCGCGGAGCAACAGCACATGTTTCCACACCTCACCCAGCAGCTGCATGTCCCTCTCCCTCCTGCCAGATAAGAGGGGAGGAGCACAGCAGAGGAGACAAAGGCCTGTGCCGTCCCATCTGCAGTCAAGGGCCCCTTTTTCCAATTCTTCTCCTGTGTGGCTTCTACTCACGCTTAAGCTCCCAGCCGTCCACACACATGTCTCCCAGGAAGCCTCCTCTTACCCCTTCCTTTCTCTCCCTCTTGCTCCCACAACACCCTCTGCCTCTACCATCCTAGTGCCAACAGCATATTTGTCACTGTCGCTCTCTGTACTGTCCACCAGGCAGTAAGTGCAGTGGCGGCAGGGAACCTGTTTTGTCTTTGCACTCATCCTCAAAATGTGACATGGTGTCTGGCAGAGAACAAGTGTACAAAAAATAATTTTTGCACGAGTGAATGAATGAATAAATAAGTGTGACTTTCCAAATCTCTGTCTTAATCCTGGTTGTTTCTGATCTGGGATCACATTCTCCTCCACTTACTGGGGTGGCTGACCTAAACACAGAGGGTATTTGTGTTAAAAAGATTCCAGAGGTGCCTTACAAGGTCGTTTTCACATAGAGGACAACTCAGACCCCGTACATTACAAGACCACGATTCAGAAAACCTGGCTTCTACCACTTTTGGATGAGTGACCTTGAACAAATCTCAAATTAAGTCTCTCATTCAACAAACCACCTGAATCTGTTTCCCCATCTGTAAAGCTGAAATAATTGAATTTGCCTTACATACTTCAAAGAACAGTTTTACTTCTTAACGATATTTACTGAGCACTCACTAGGAGCCAGGCCCTGTACCAGGGACCGAAAATGCAACACCCAGCCCTCAGACCATGCCCGCGAGGACCTGGCACTGGTGATGGTCCAGAGGGACAATGAATGCGTCCTGCAAAGGTAGAAACTGATACTCAGAAAGGTGTGTGACCCACCCCAGTTCACACAGCTAGTTAACAGAATAACCAAGTTTCCGATACAACTTTATTCGAAACAGAATGCTACCTTCCCCCTCGAGTTTCAGGCTCCCCTCTTCCACCCACCTCCAGTATGAAGCTCATATGCTCCTGCCTTTGCAGGACTTAGATTTTGGTGCGGCTTCATATCTCAGTGTGCAAGCTCATTTTAGCAACAGGCTGGGTGGTGTGGCTAAAGTTAGCCAAATAGTAAAGGGATAAAATATGAGACACTCAACAAGGGCTGGCCTCAGTGCATCAAACTGAATAGTTTCCAAAATTTCATTTCATGAGACTTGGAACATCCAGAGATCCAGCCCACTTCAAGCACCCCAAGTGCACATAATCAGTGCAATCCATTCCATCCCGTTCAGCAAGTTTTTAGTGACTGCCTACGATGGCAGGCACTGCATGAAAATGGATGACATGAGGATGAACCTGGAGGACTAAAGAGCTTTATTAGAGCTAATCTTAAATTAAAGCGGCTGCTACAGCACCTGGTGCTCAGATGCTGCCTGACCAGTGTTCCTCCAGTGTGAGTGAATGAATGAGTTCTCCTATCCCAACTGTATTTGCCTTTTTAAAAGAGCAGATGCACTTAGTCACACAGATGTTTATCTGAATCCTCGCTGTACCGCCAGTCTGTTTGTAAGCTGGGGCAAGTGTGCGGCCCCTCTGAGTCTCAGTTTCCTCATTTGTCACATAATGGTAACACTGCGTGCATCCTCCCCCACTCCCACTTTTTTTTTTTTTTTTAACAAATAGTGTCTTGGACATTTATAGGAACCAAAGTTTTGAGAAAGTAAAATGAAGTTTGGTGCTGGCTGCACCACCGACTGGCTTTAAAGCTCTCTTTGCACCCCTTTTCCCGGGTCTTTGAGATTGGTCCTCAGAGCATGGACTGGGCAGGGTCCTGTCTGCAAAGCAGACCTGCTCTGTGACTTTGGGCAAGCTCCTCCGTCTATAACATGGGGACAATAATTGTAGCTAACTCACAGAAGTACTCTGAGGACTGAATAAGGTAACGTGGGGAAAGCTCCCCTCTCAGTGCCTGGCATGCAGTAGGCATCCAGTAAATACTGGTTCCCTTCCTCCTTGCTGCCTGATCCTAGCACACCAGGGGCTCCTGGTTTATAGCCCACTTCTCGCCTTTCCATCAGGACCTTCCAGTTCACATTTAGTAAGTGCTCTCGCCTGCAACACAGCAAAGCAGTAGCAGAAAAATCCCCCAGGACCTGAAATCTACCACCTGTCATAACTGGTGGGGGCAACCACCCAACAGCACTCCTGTGTTGGTCTATCCTGGACCACCTAATTGCCAAGGGGACAGACCCTGTACCGGCTCCCAGTCATGAAAAGGAGAGGGATCACTCCAGGCCCTCTTTAACCCCAAAGAGGACCGACACAGCTGTGACACAGCTGGCGAACTTCAGGGTAAAGTTAAAGGGAAATCCCATCTCCTGGCGGGTGATGAGTCTGTTCCCAGGTCCTCAGAGGCACCTCTGGGCTCAAGGTGGTTGCAGCGGGAAGGTTGATTCCATAGGTGAGCTTGCAGTGCCACCTTGTGGAAATTCCGTGCCACCACAGCTACTTTAATCCCAAGGTCAAAGCCGGGGGATTCTGGAGCCCAACAGTTCCATCAGAGACAAGTTTTACAGGTTTCTGTCATGCCCGTCTACCAAAGGCAATAAACCCATTACCCTTTTTTAACTGGTCAATAACATACTTAACTGTCGATCAGACCTTCCCCCCTGGGGATCTGTAGTGAGGGAAGTACAAGGCAAAAGCTTGGTTGTTCTGTGGGCCTTGAGTCAAATCTTTGAGATCAAAAGCTACTGACTTGCGGGCAGCCTCAGGAAATGTAATGCTTAGCTTCCACATCTTCAAAATGGACATAACTGCACCGATCTGTTAAGGTTTGGGGAGAATTAAATTAGTCACTGTGTGTAGAACACCATGAGCTTAGTAAATATTTGTTCTCTTCTCCCCTGTCACTAGCCTGTGAGCACACTGTGTAGACAGCAAGGAAAGCTCATGTCAAATCAGTCTGAGGGTCCCAATTTTTATAAAGCTTTTTGAGCATTTAAACAACACCTTCCCGTCACTGTCTTCACAATCCTCCGTTCCCTGAGAAGTCCCAGAGACCGAAGCTGAAAACCGCTTATTAAGACCCTTTCATTTCCTTCTGTCTCACTATGGTAGGCCACACAGGAATTTATGTGAGAGAGGGCTTACATTTTCAGAGATTCAAATATAATGATTTCATGCAGAAAAACACTGATCCAAGGGACGCAAGCACAGCCCCACCGCCGACCCAGACTCTGGATGCCGCGTAGGCCGTCCCAACAACGGGCTGAAACAGGCCCGAGAGGGAGGAGGATCTGATACCACAATGACACTGGGGCATCCACTTACAGTGTTAAGAAAGGCTCGAAAAAAATTCATCCCTCTCAGCCCCTCGTTTACACAGGAGTAAAATAAGGCCCGTGAGGTTGGAGCTTTGCAAAAATTGTGGAGAAATTAGCGACAAAGCTGGGGGCAAAACCCAGACCTCCTAAATCGAGAGACCATGCACATTTGCTACATTACAAAGCAGGCATTCCCAATCAGCAGGGGGGAAAAGAATTATCCAATAAAGATAACTGGGTGGCCATTTCAGCAAAGAAAACAAAGCTAGTCTTACCTCACTCCCTACACCAAAATTAATTCCAGAGAGATTTTTTAAATTACATGAAAAATTAAAAAAATAAAATCACAGGAGTAGAAGAAAAGAATGCATTGATTGTTTTATAATCTGAGACCAAGGAAACGTGATTCTGAGCATGACATCAATCCCAGAATCCCTGAAGGAAAACTGCTACTCTGACTACATGAAGTATTTATACTTCTGCACAAGGAAACAAAGCTAAAAGAACTCAGAATTTAGGAGAATACTGGTCATTCAAATGCTAAACAAAGGGCCAATTTCCTTACTATAAAATGAGCTTTTACAAATCGGTAAGGAAAAGCCACATAACCCAATAGAAATGCTAAGTTCCAATAGGCAGGTTTTAATATGCTCAGTTATACTTGTGAATTAAAAATATACAAATTAAGTCAACATTGAGATAAAATAATTAAAGTTGAATAATACTGTGGTCAGTGGCAGGAGAATACGGTCACTTTTATGCACGGAGGGAGCACAGAGTGGTGCTAGTTTTTAGAAGAAGAATCTGGGAACATCTAGTCCCCCAATGCAAGGGGTGCGTACCAGCATCTTTTCTGTTTTTATACACATATGCTTTCATGTCCAGCATTTCCTTCTTGAGGGCCTGCTCCTATTTTCTAGAAGTCCAAGGGCTTCTCAGTCAGAAGGAGGGTGACTGTGAGCCCTGCTCACAACTTCCAGCAAAAAAAAAAAATTCTGGAAAATTAGATGTGTCTGTTCCTATGGTTGGTTGCATCTCATTCACCACAGCTCCGGTTCACTGTGGAAGGCTTCTTTTGGCTCCTACCACCCTTGTCATCCTGGCCCCAGTCACCGAGATTCTTGGAGAATAGGAGATGCCCACCTCCAAGTGTCAGCTCACTGAAAAGGTTCCTCATCACACTGGGACCCTCAAGGCTAAAGCTCTTGGGTTTTCTCACACAGCTCTTCCACTGCCATGAGGCTGGAGGACACCTCGCCACGGCGAGGTGCAGGTCAGGTCCGTCCTTCACAGGCTGGGAGTGGCAGAGCTAGCACCAATGGATAGATGCCGCAGAGGGTCAGCAGCTGGGGGAGGCAGTGCTCCCAGTGTGATGACAGATCTGGACCCTACTGGCATGGCTGGCATGATACCCCCTTCTAGATGCCAGTGGCCCTTTGAAAACCTGTGAGGTCCTGTGTTGCAGCCAGACCAGAGGGTTCCACCAAGTACCAGAGGCTCAGTTGTTCTCTTGGTTCCCTTAGATCAGGGGAGCATAGAGCTTGGGTTCTGCACATTCCCCATAACTAGGCTATCGTTAGGGCCACCAACAGCCACCCCAAATCTCTTCCGAACTCTGAGTCTCAGTGAGAAGATGACAGTGCATGAAGGATTGGGGGGAGGAATAGAACCCCCACCTCTCAGGGGCACTTCTGGCATCCACTGGCCAACCCCACCCCAGAGCCTCCCACCGGCTCCATGATACCTTCTATTCAGGGCAGATCGGACCCGGTGCACATCTGCAGATTTGAGGTGTGTCCCTCGAGATATGCTTCAGGGTGACGGCAGCTGGCAGCTGCTCTCACCGGAAAGAGAAAACAGTTCATCTGTGGTAGGGCTCCCCCTTCCACCAGAAATGTGATTGGTTAGAATGTGCCTTACAGAAATACTTGAGCAAGCACCCAAAGAGAGCCATTCAGCAATGTTTGTAAGAGTGAAACACTGGAAACAACCTAAATGTCCGTAAACACAAGAGGGTTAAACAACCCACAGCACAGACGTGGCAGCCAGGGCCGTGCGGCGTCACGCCAAGCAGTGAGTTAGACTTACGTTTACTGATGTGGAGGCACGGGCCAGGCTCTTCAGCAAGGGAGAAAGCGCACCCTGCAAAGCAGTGCTATAACATCCCCCTTTCTCTATAAAAATAACAACCACCGTGGCCAGGCACTCTGAGTGCTTTACGTAAAGCCAGTCATTAATCCTCAGGACAATCCTACGGGATGGGGAGGCTGTACAGCGAGGGAAAGCTCATTCAGCTTGCAGGGAGCAGGAGCTACCCCGGGACCCAGGCAGGCTGGCTGCGGGTCTAGCATCGGCGCCACACTGCATATTCCTCTGCAGGTGGGTGTGCCTACACTCGGTTAAAAAGAAACCCAGGAAAACTCTCACGCTAGTTATCTCCAAGAATCAGCACTGGGAAACGGAAGGAATGGAAGGAGAATTTTTACCTTTTTACTATATGGTTTTCTGTACTACTTGACTATTTTCATAATAAACATGTATTACCTTTACAATATACATACATATACATATGCTTGTACATATACATACACATGCAAACATCCACATATATGTATAAACCCATGTATACATATAAACATAAGTACATACATATACACAGAAATCCACACACATACACACCCACATTCATACACATATGTAATACACATATACACAATAACACATCCATATACATAGCCACATGCATTGCATATATCCATACACGTATATACATAATAGATACACATACACATGTTTCTTTAGAATGAGTCTCTACGACTTGGACTGATACCGTCACCCACCTTGGGCCTAATCCCACTGATACTCCCTGCACGCATTCCCCCACTAACGCTGAGCCCCTCCGGGTGCCAGGCCTGACCACTGAATGCACTGTCCTCCTTAAAGCCTCTAGTGACTCTCACAGGCCAGGGTAAAGTCTGTGATCCAAGCCCTCCCCTTCCTAAACCCTGGGCACCTCATACTCAAACTTTATGCACTGGCAGCACCAAACTCTTAGTCATGCCCTGCTCGCAAAATTCTGTCACTTGCTTCCCCTCTGTTCCTCTTCCCAGATTGCTCCTATCTAGCCATCCACACCCGAGGATGTGTTTACTGATTTTTAGAGAGACAGAGAAACGTCGATGTGAGAGAGAGACGCTGATTGGTTGCCTCCTGTACACACCCCAACCAGAGATCAAACCCACAACCCAGGGATGTGCCCTGATGGAACCTGCAACCTTTTGCTGTAGGGGATGATGCTCCAACCAACTGAGCCACCCAGTCAGGACCAAACTCATCTCTTAATAAATCAGTTCAAGAAGCACCTCAGCCTGGAAGCTGTCCCCGAATGCCACACAGACGCCCCTCCCCAGCCAGAACGAGTTCTGTGCCCTTGCCCTGCTCCCATGAACCCGGTGTGTACCTCAGGGCTAAGATTTCACACCTTGTTTTTAACTGCCTGAGTGTGCACCTGTCTCCTGTGAGCTCCAAGAGGGTTATTTGCTCACCTGTGCTTCCCAGACAACTAGCATAAGATATGGCAGAGTGTAGATGCTCAAGGATGTTTGGGAAGTAGCAGAGAGTACTGAAAACAATAGCCAGCCCTGTCCTATGCCAAGCACTAATCTTAACCCTTTACATGCATTACCTCTCGATTAATCCTCACAGAAGCCCTACGATGGAAGAATTATAATCACAGTTCCAGCCAAGAGGCCTTTACAGGCATAGAGTGATTACATCATTGGCCTCAGTTCACACACTGTTCCAGGCATGATACCCCAGAACCATGGGGTTAGCCCCAACTGCTGTGCTACAGCTACCTCCTGAATGGGGAGCTAAGTGTTCTCGTTCCTGGCTTAGTGCTCACTCCGCTCCAGCACCACCCCACCCTCATCACTCCCTAAGCTCTGACTTAGGAAGGTAGCAGCCATGAAGCTTACCTTTTACAGCATGCATACAAACGCCATTTTCTTGTTCCACCAAAGCTCCCAAAGGGGAAGCCACACACTGTGTTACCCTGGTGATCGGCCAGAGCTTAGAACTTGCCAGCTGCCTCTAAGGTGAGTATTTGCCTGCGTACGCACACCTCAGGTCTCACTTCTTCTGAGTATTTCAGTGTTCAGGGGGAAAAACAACTTTAAAACAGCACTCAGGTGCTTCCCTACTTTTTTCCTTCACAAAGAGAGTAGGATGGTTCTTCCGTCTCCCTTCCAGACTCCCTGGCTGCACCAAAGCTCCTCAGCGCCGGCCCTGCAGCACCAGCCTGTGTTCGCCGGCCATCGTGTCACCCGCGGAACTACGGAAACCGAGTGAGGTCTCCTCTTCCAGTCTGATGAGAGGCAATAACCACACACAGTCATATGCACCCCGCCCCTCTGTGAAACACCACTGGTGGGCATGGCGTGTTCTTCAGTAAAAAACTTGTCACCGGCGGCTGGGTGTGGGCAGCTATGGACGCCTTTAGTTGTCGGCCCCAGGAACTGCCTCTGCTGCAGACCTCGCCCAAGGTCATGCCCTTCCCAAGGGGGACCCACATATAATGACGCAGTGGTGTAAAGTCCTGGCAATGTCAGCCCAGCACCTCTAAAGGACCATTCTAGCTCCAGAGCTTCCCATGAGTTGGCTGGGGCTGCCTTTGAGCCTGCATTGCAGCTCTGCTCCCTGCTCTGCCCCATCCTGCTTGCTGTCCCTCTCTTCCATAGGTGTCAATCAAAAGGACACACCTTAATAACCATCCTTCATGCTAAACTCCCCCACAGAAGCTGCTTCTGAAACACTGTGCCTCTGAAATGTGGAAGTATTCCTCTTTATCTATTCAAGAAACATTTACTGAACCTGCATGTACTATAATTTAGAAGACTTAATTTTCTATTTCTGTAATCTGGAGCTCAAACTACAGTAGTCCCCCTTTATCCATGGGTGATACATTCCAAGACCCCTGTGGATGGTACCACGCCTTATATACACTACGTTTTTTCCCATATATACAGGAATTCCTCACTTCACATCTCCAGTAGGTTCCTGTAAATTCCAACTATAAGTGAAATGACATAGAAGAAAACCTTTCAAAGTAGGCTAATTGATATAAATAAGAGTGAAGCTCCTACGTCATATTTCTGGTCACAAAAATATCACCAAACTTCTAAATAAAGAATCAAAACACTCTAATATTAACCATTAAAATAAATGTGAGCTGTTCACACATTTAAGAACAATAATAAAAACAGGGAAAATTGTTTCCCAGACTCCTTATTCCAGTTTAGGGTCACGTGGGTGATGGAGCTTGTCCCAGCAGCTCAGGGTGCAAGGTGGGAACCAGCCCTGGACACCGTCTCATGGCCCCCTCAGCTTGGGCGGACTTGGACACACCAGTCCACCTCACGTGCTCATCTTTGGGATGTGGGAGGAAACTGGAGCCGCCGGAGAAAACTCACGCAGACGTGGAGAGAACATGCAAACTCTACACAGACAGTGGCCCCGTCTGGGAGTCATTTTTTGTTTTGTTTTGTTTGTTTTGTTTTTTCTCACCAACATTATAAGGAAGCAACATTGAATGAGACAATGTTATTCGAGGACCTGATGTACATACATATAAAGTTTAATTTATAATTTAGGCACAGTAACAGATTAACAACTAATAATAGAATAAAACATCGTAACAATATACTGTAATAAAAGTTATGTGAATATGATCTCTCTCTCCCAAAATATCTTATTGTCCTGTACTCACCCTTCTTCTTGTGATGGTAAGATGATAAACTGCATAGACGACGAGATAAAGTGAGGTGAAGGAAGTAGGCATTGTAACTACCTTAGGCTACAGACCTTCTGATGGTTCCTACCAACAAGCACCTTATGGCTTCTCTTTGGCCTATCCCAATTGCCACCTTCACTCTTCTTGGGCCTTGGGGCCATTATACTTGAATGCAAACACTGAGCTACCTCATGGGCGATCTGATAACCAAGACAGCGGCTACTGCATGGCTGAGGAGCAGGAAGCATCTGCGGAGGGGTCCACTGCGTGATGACGCTGGGCCGAGGGATGGGTTACGCCCCAGCCAGGGCGGAGCTTCATGGCAGGAGATTTCATCACACTACTCAGAAGTGTGCGATTTAAAGCTCATGAATCGTTTAATTCTGGAGTTCTCCATTTAATACTTTTGGACACTAATATTTTGACCACAGGTAACCAAAACTGTGGAAAGCAAACCTTGGATACGAGGGGACTACCGTGCTCTAATTCAGCTCCTGATTCTGACACCTGGCTTATAGGCAGGTGACACTACAAATAAAGCAGGTAAATCCGTTCATAGCATCAAAGCCCATGTTTGAGGTCCTGTAGTAACCAAATAAAACTCAGGACCACATAACCTTATATTGTCTCAATGTCAATGATCTGGCATTCATGGAGAAAAGGGATGAATATTTCCCACGTGGATTCAAAGAGTACATTTTGAACATGTTTAATTAAGTTAGAGAGGGAAAACAAGCCTTTCCTGTGGCAGCATTTCGGAACCTCCTTCTGGCTTTAGCCCGTTTCCATAACCTCAGCAGTGAAGCACATTACTAGAGAGGTATCAGCTGCCAGCAATACCCCGACCCCTGATGCAGAGACACAGGTACCACGAGTTCCCCATCTATTTTCTAAACGTGAGCTTCTCACATCTTGCGTCGTGCATTTCAACATTAGGGCACCACATCATCTTCACTGTGGTCAGCCTCACAAATACGGATACTGTATATAGACTACACATGTCCCCTGGTGGGAGGAGAAAGCCAGGCGTGCTAAGGACATGCATGTTGTCACCAGCATCACTGAATAGCTAAAAAATGCCAAACTGCAAAAGCTGTGGCACCCCTGTGTGGACCCCGGTATTCTGTCTATCCAGCACCAGCACACCTTCCACACCGACGGCACATCAGCCCCTTCTGGGGAATATCCTCCCCCTGCCTAACCACATGGCGCTCACAGGAGTTACACCAGTACAGGATTTCACCTCCCCCATCAGCACCGCCCCTGGGAAGAGAGTCCCCCTAACAGAAGAAGCATGGCTTTGCCAGACCCTGCGAGAGAACCATAGCGGAATGCCCCTTAGCAAGAAATAAATATGTGAAGTAGCAGGGGCCAGTGCGTTACACTCTAAACAAGTCACTCACTCACCTCTCTGGGCCTTCGTCGTCTGCAACAAGAGATAAAATAGGAGCCATTTGGCAGCCTGCTGTGTGTCACGTGCTGTACTTGGGCTTTTACACTACCGTACACACTTCTCTCAGCTACCCAGTGAGGCAGTTATTATTTATTCCCATTTTTCAGAGGAGGAAGTGGAGGCTCAGAGAGGTTAGGAAACAAGCCCAAGGTCACACAGCTGGGACCTGGCAGAGCTTACAGCTGATCCGAGGTTTGTGGAACTCAAAAGTACAGCCTCTTTACCCTACACGTTGTGACCTCTTCGAAGTACCACACAAGTTCTTGAAAGAGCACATGTGAAAATAGAGGAAAATGAGGTTAAAGTGGAGAAGTGGCCGCCCGACGAAAACTCGCACAATGGATTGTACAGACGGCTGCTATCCCATATTCTCTCATCTGTCAGTAAGTAGGGTTAGCCTACAGTGACTGTGGAAGGGGCAGAGCGTGCTCCCTTCCCTGGATCCGCTCTCCCAGACAGATTCTGTCCCAGAGGCGGTTTCAGGCGCTCCTAGACCCGATGCCTGAGAACGGTTGCCCGTCACTCCAGCTCCTCCGTTCGAAGGCCCTTGTGTATTTTTGTCACACCCTTCTGCTCTGTGATGTATGCTGTTCCAATAAGTGATCTGCTCCTGGGTCACTGACTGCCGGAGTTGTAGGAATTGTTTCTGTGGTCACAGGAGAGCCAATGAGTGTTCGCTCACGCCCACCTCCACTTCCTTCCAAGGGGAAACTCAGGCAGCACGGCCGGAGCACCCGTATTCTACCCACAGGTTTATGCGACCAAAGGCAATGAAGCTTCTCTGAACCGACCGAAGAAAGAAGAACAGTGAAGGGAATTATCTTGATGGCCCACACCAGCATACCCGACACCTGGACGGGGTCATTTTTTTACCACCCCCCTCTCCACAAGACAAGCGTATTTCCAGTGCTAATCGTGAAATTAAACAAATGGGCGGGCTGGTCACCCAAGGAGGGCAAGCAGTGGGACTGTCCCCTTCTGGCACGGTGGACATACATTCGTGACAATGAAAATTAGAAGTGAATGCAGTGATAAGGTTAAAAGGGGGGTAAGCCTGAGTTAACTCTCTATAATTACCCTGGCTACTTCGTAGAGGGCGGTGAGCACGGCAGAAATGAACTCCACAGGAGCGTGAACGCCGCAACGTTCCACGCGTGACTTGCACAGAGGAGGACGGAACTGAAGTAGCCCAAGTTCTGTTTGTTCGTCTTTCCGTCACTCGCCACCTAGTTTTATTGGGCATCTACAGCTATGTGCAGGACCACGCGGGACTACGGGGAGCTGTGCGGGAAACAGGCTGCAGCCATTCCGCCCCGTCGGGAATCTCCACCTGGGGTGAGGGCTGACTGAGTAACTGAAAGGTCTGAGAATTAACCTCCATGTAAAGCATAATTTTTAATAAAGGGCAAGTAACAAAACTGTACTAGATGAAGCATATATGTGTGTGCATATTAAAATGATTCAAACTCCACAACTATGCACAGCAAAAGCCTTCCTCAGGGACAAATACGTTGTAACTAACATTGTTTAGAATTGCTAGTTTATGGTAATAATAAAAAACAAACCAATGTCCAGATAGCTTTATTACTGTTTGCAAATCCTCCACAGAAAAGTGCGCCCTTTGTTATTTCTACGTGCAACAGACACCCCAACAGCCCTACCCTTGTTACACCACTATTACAGGACACTGCTTTTGGGCTCCTGCTCTGTGCCCCAAAGTGTGCTCACGCGTTGTATTAGCTCATTTAATCCGCATCACAGTCTTGGTAAGTGCCTTAATTTACTCAGGACTGCCCAAAGCACACAGCGAGGCCACCATAATTGTTAGTTCCCATCTTCATCACCATCATTAATCTCAATTAATCACTTAACATTGGTGCTCAGAGAAGCTAAGTAACTCACCCAATGCAACCCAGCCAGAAAAGAGCAGAACCAGAATTTAAATCCAAACTACCTGGCTTCCAAAGTGAGCTCCGGCCACAGTGCCATTGAGTAAACTTCTGCAGCCTAGACATTGCATAGCAGAAAGAGAAGCTGCCCACCTGGGATTCAGGAAGTTCTGTCTGCAGTTAATTCCTTCTCACACTGACTTTTCATCATTCCTGACTATATTGTGATTTACAATAAGAAATATATTTTTGGCCTTCCTCCCTTTTCTGGGTTTCTGGCACAGAGCTCCTAGAACCCCTGGAATGTCTTAAGTGATGACAGTTTATAAAGGTGTCTTTTGTTATGTTAATGAGGTGACTTTCGGAAAGCACTTAGGGAAGGGAGTTGGTTGCCAGGGGAACCCCACCAAGCAATTAGAGGGTTGGAACTTGAGTCCCACACCCTGACCGCCAGGGAGGTAAAAGGAGCTGGAGGCTGAATGCTTCTCCACGGGCCAATGACTTAATCAGGTGTGCCTCCGTGATGGGGCCTCCGGGAAGACCCAGAAGGACTGGGTTCAGGGAGCATTCGGGTTGGTGGGCTCGTGCAGATTCAGGGAAAGGGAAGCACACGGACGGGATGTGGAGGCTCTGCGCCCTTGCCCTTAGCTTGCCCTTTGCATCGCTTCCATCTGGCTCTTCCTGAGTTATATCTTTTTATATTAAACTGTTATCCTAGTAGGTTAAATGTTTGAGTTCTGTGAGCCACTTTAGCAAATCAATTGAACCCAAGGGTGGGGATTGTGGAACATTCCGATTCAGTCTAAAGTACAGGTGACAACCTGACCTGGGGGGGGGGCGCTATAGGGTGGGGTCAGGGGGAGGGTGTCAGCCTTGTAGAACTGAGCCAATAGCCTGTGGGATCTGATGCTATCACCAGGTAGAGAGTATCAGAATCGAGTTCAATTGTAGGATACTCACCTGGTCCTGAGAATTACTTGTTGATGTGGGGAAAGCCACGCCCCACTTTGGAACTGGTACCAGAACCTACTTACTGACATTTAGCCATTCATCTCTCTTTTTAGTTTTAAGAAACATGCATAGCATTTATCAGAGGTTGACATGACATATGCCTTTGATAACTGGAAAAACGTGTGTCCCCCCCATTGGCTGACAGCTGCCAGAGGCAGGGTGGGACCACACCTGCTTTGCTCCCAGAGGGTCCCCAGCACCCCCATAGGTCCTAGAACATCATGGGCACCCAAAAATGCATAAATGGCATGAAGAAAGACTGAGTGGCTAGAAGAGTTCTTGCAGGTGTGCTTTCAGATTAAGCTGGGTCCTCACAATAGGATCGTGAGGTAACATTTTTAAGTGAAAAATAAGGAAATGAAAGATCCCATCCAAGGTTCTTCACTTAAATCACTTTCTTGATGTTGCCATCGTTTCCAGGCCCCTTTGACCTTCCTTCCGACCTTTCTGGCACCCTGCATTAACCCACTGCCTGCCTCCTTGGCATCCCTGTGTTTAGCTGTTGTTTCCTTGTCTGCATTCCCATCCGAGCTGAGAGCTTCATAAGGGCAGGAGCAGTGTCTGGCTGACTGTCTAACTCAGTACAATATTTTATGAATGTGTTATAATATACAAGGGGGGATCCAAAAAATGGAATTATCTTCTGGAGGGCAGGCCCCTTGTACAGGCTTCCCCCACTAGGTGGGTGTTCTAGGAACCTGTCTGTATCAGCGTACCAGCTGGCATTGTCGGGAGAGGCTGCGTTTGGCTTCAGTGAATTTTTTTTTTGGAAGACTCTTTCGGTGCCCGTTTCATGATGGGTGCTTTATGAGCGCACCTGCCCACACCTTGCTGAGTGTTCGGCAGTTTTTGACCCAAAACAGCATGATTCCCTGTGCCCTACCCTCCCTATGCAGCTGATCTCACCCCAAGTGGCTTTTTTGTTTGTTTGTTTCCCCGGGTGAAAAAGGTCCTCAAAGGGGAACATTTTGCCAGGGTAGAAGAGGTGAAACAAAAAGAGGCAGGAGCAGTAAAAGCTATCAAAGTCGACGAGTTCAGAAATTGTTTTGAGCAGTGGAAAAAACATCTCGATAGGTGTACTGCATCAGCCAGAGATGGTGACTGAAGTCTAAACATGTAAGAATAAATACACAACTTTTTATAAATAAATTCTGGGTTTGGGGGTCTTCCCTCATATGTAAAATAAATATGTATACAATAAGTACATGCATAACAAATAATAAAATAGTCTGAATCTGAGTCTCATGTCTGCCTGCTGTTGGCTGTGTGTCCTTGGAAAAGTTACACACTCAGAGCCCCGTTTACTCATCTACAAAGGGGGGACAATAATACCCCATTCGTAAAGTCACCAGAAGGATTAACGATGCTAGAATGTCTAGAACAGAGCCTGACACCTAGTGAGAACCCAGTAAATGCCCAGTGCTGGTTTCCTTGCTCTGCTCAGCTGCAGGCACAGAGGATCTTCTAACGGGAGGGTCAGAGCTACCAGTTCCTGAGCTGAGGCTGAGAAACTGCCACGTGTGATGACCTCATCCCTGCCTGGGGGGAGGCTCTGGAGTTGCTCTTCCTTCCCTAATCCTGGCAGCAAGTGTTCTGGGGGGAGTTCTGGACCCAGGCCACTAAAGTGACAGCCACTCTGTGTCATACCCTCTGATGCCCTTTTTATTCTCTTTTGTATGCCCCTGCTGATTTTTGGTTTCTGCTGATTCTTACTCTGTTTCTGCTCTACTCAGCTCTCTCTGTGTGTCAGGAGATTCCCACTAAAATGGGGATCCATTTACCAAATCCCCAGGCAGACCTACCTTGTGCAAGCTGCCTGGGAGGGGTAGAAAGATGGATAAAGCACAGGCCTGTCTTTGAGGAACTCACACCCTAGCGGTGGAGGCAGCCAAGTATGTACACAGACACACTGCAATTAGGAACGAGGAGTGCCAGGATGCAGGATGCAAAGGCACCCTGAGGAACCCAAGGCCAGGGCAACCACAGCCTTCCGCCCCTCTCTCCTCTGAGAACTCTGTGTCGTAAGCACACTGAAGCCTTGGGAGGGGCGGTGAACTTTGCTCTTTTTAATGAAGAGAAGAACTTTCTGATGGGGGTCCAAGCTAAAGAAAGAATCCTCGCCCACACCCAGTACAAACAGGGCACAATTGTTTACATATTGACGCAGTAGCTCCAGGCTTTTGTCCTCAACCCCAGTCTGTCACACTCCCCAAGAGGAGAAAGAGCCCCTGATAAGGGACAAAAGCTAAATGAAGACTTCAGGGCACAAATAGGCCACCAGCATGAAAAAGACAGTGTCTGATGGGACAGGACAAGTCTTCTCTTGGCCTTGTCCATACCTCTGTATGCTTCCAGTCTCTCTCTCTCCCTCCCTCCCTCCCTTCCCCCTCTCCCAATGCCCCAGGTAGCTGGTATGATATGAGGGGGCCTGATGCCTCCTTAGGCCCTACAAAGACGGCGACATGGGAGAGGCTGTAAGGAAAGGCTACTCAGACCCGCCTCCAGTCTGGGCAAAAGGAGGCCTCACGCTGTTAGGCAGTTTGACCCAAGCAAGGCAGACTCACAGAGGAATCTAGGGACCACAGCTCAGGCAGTAACAGGACTGTTAAAAGAGCAAGAAATAAACATCTATCGTGTTGAATCATTATGTGTGCAGGTCTTTTTGTTACCAGAAGCTAGCCTGCCCACACTAAGTGTAAAGCTGACCATAACACAAGGCAGAATGAAGTAAATGCTAGGTAGTCCTGTGCTTAGAAGAGAACAGATAAAGAAATGATGATATTTTCTACTTAACATGTATTGCCTAGCATAACAGATTGTATCCTCACAATAACATGCTTGGTACAGCTCAGAAGACTGGGCTTAGAGAAGTTCAAGAACGTACACACCATCACAGAAGTAACTATTAAGTGCCACCTCAAAACCTATAGTCTTTCCCTGACGCCCCGTCACCCCTGGCCACAGAGGTCAGAGACGGTTTGACAGGGGCTGGTATTTGAACTAGACCTGAGACAATGAGCAGGGTAAACTAATCAAGCATTGGAAGCAGCCTAAGGTATCCTGCAGATATCCCACTCTTATGCACATTAAACCGCCCATCAGTGATCCAGAGTTACAACATGGCGACTACAATACTGGAAACAAAATCTGTTTAATTCATAAAGTGACTTTCAGGAGAGCTAATTAATGTTCTTGATTTGAGCATGCGTTTTTCCTGTGTAGGCGGGCATGCCAGTCGCTGCGGTGATGGGCCCATCTACCATCTGTCTGAGTGCGTAACTGCCAAAGCCAGGGGCTGGAGCTCTTAGCAGAGTGAGGACACTCTGCTCTTGGCAGTGGGCTCCAGCTTCCTCATGCAGAACATACCAATTAAGGGGACTGTTCGGCTTCCATTAGAGCCCAGTGGGATTCATTAGGAGAAAATCTTGTAGACTATTTCATCCCAGAACAGGTATTTAAATAACCCAGAAGAGTGATTTAATTAGAGGATTAAAAGCTCATTGAAGTAGATTCCAAAATAAAATTCTTTCTGTCAAAACTACGTGGAGATCGCTGTCCTGGGAGGGGCGACGTGCCGAGTACCCTCCGCCCTCCTTTTTCATGGGCAACTGTCTGCAGTGAGTCGTGGCTTAATCACTTCAGGTCCAAGCATATAAGACTAATTTTCATTGAGTCTTTCTTGACATGATTAAACCATATTCACATTATAGATCTCAATTCCCCCTCCCAGGGTTGCAAAACCATAACGTCATTGGGGGCCTGGATCCCCAAACAAAATCGACGTCCAGCTCGGCAGCCGGCAGTAGCAGAGAGTGAAGACAAGCTTCAACGCTGCGGCGGGGAGTGTACAGGAGGACAGCTGGAGGGTGGGAAGAGGCCGGGGGGAGTGACACAGAACCAAGTCACAGTCCCTGCTCCAGAGCAATCAGGAGACAGCTATGGAAGCCCAAAGTGCAATATGGCGTGGCCAGTAAGGACAGGCGGTGGCTCACACGTGCCAGGTGCACCAGTCAGCGGAGGAGGCGTGAAAGCAGGTTGCCAGCCCCATCCATCGGCTGGATTCGTTTTTCTGTTGCTGCTGTAACAAGTCACCACATTTAATACCTTAAAACTGCCTTGGGTATGATCTGAAAAAAACTTTTAACTCACTTCTTGAAGTCGAACAATTTTTATCATTTTCCTCATCTTATTTATTGCTTTTGCTTGATATTCTATTATCTTTATCGATATTTTCTCTCAGTTCTTTGAAAATAACTAAGTGTAAATTTGCCCAGATGAGGTCAGATCAGAAGTCTGTAATCTCCCCACTACTGAAACGCTCCGAAATACTTTTTGGAGGTGCAGTTTAAGTGCTGTATTACAATCCAATCCATTAAGCCATTCCCCTCAAAACTGGGGGAGAGTGTATGTTTAGAATTATATAGGCTTTAAAAACTACGAAGTGTATTTCTAACAGGAAAGAAATTCAATTTTGACAAAGCATCAAGAAGAAGTAAATGCCTTTCTAGTAATTTTATGCATCTAACGGGTTACAAGACATCGCTGCAGACTGCCTTCTGACGACATACACTTCAAACCTTGTTTCTCCTGCACGGCTCACGGTGGTCCTGGCCCAGGCACTTCAGAACAGGTTCTACTTCGGTCCAAGCTTGGACCCCACTCCTTCTTATAACAACTGTACGGCAAGTGTGTGGGTATTTCTGGAAACCTTTCCTATGCTGAATAGCTTGCAATAATGTATCTCTTTATGGAAGATATATAAACCCACATAAATACACCCACTCAACTGAAAGAAAATGTAACCCCAAGTAACTTCCCATTAGCTGGACATGAAAAATTCCCAATGACATCCAACATAAAGGAAAGTGTGGTGGCCATTGAAGAGGAAGGAGACATTCTAACCAGTTGCTTGGAGCTAAAAGTACCTTACTTTTTGGAGACAACAGAATGGTGGTTACCAGAGGGGAGGAGAGGTGGGGGAGGGCACACTGGGTGGAGGGGTCAAATATATGACACCAGGAGGAAACTACACTTTTGGTGGCGAGGATGCAATAGAGTACACAGATATCGAATTACAGTGTTGTATGACTGACATGTATATGATGTTATTAACCACCGTTAACTCAATACACTTAATTTTAAAAATAATAAAAATAGAAGTGTCTTCTGCACATTTCTAAAACATATGAACACATTGCCAGGGGACTGACCACGTACACACGCACACCCTGGGCCTTGCAAAGGGGCCTGTACAAGCGAGGTTTTCTTCATGGACAGACACATGCTCTCCTCTAAATGAGGACCTGGAGACCCAGATTCCTTCGTCTTTTGGCTCCACCTTCAACACCTGAATCCCAAGACTGCCAGGCCCATCTGTGTAGAACCACAAACAGAGAAAAATGATGATCACAGGAGGGAAGTTTCATGGGCCCAACCCATAAGCAAAGCATATCACTTCCACTCACGTTCTGTCACCTGAAACACAGTCACATGGACATTTCCAAATGCAAGCCAGGGGCTGAGTGGAAACCCTGACTTTGTGGCAGTGTAGGTCTGCAGAGGTCCCGGTTTTCACCTCGCATCACTTTGAAGTCCAGTTTATAAGCAGACAAGATAGACAGCTGCATTAATCTCTGTTTGGTGGTTGCTAGGGCAGGCACAAATGTAAGAGTGAGAAAAATCCATTCCTGTTACCTCTATGCCAATGAAGGGACCAATAAAACAAGGAGTCATTCTCACAAGTGACCACTAGATGGCTCTCTAGGTCTTTGTATTCCTCAAGTTCTGTTGTGAGTTGCCTTTCAGTGAACGGGATAAAAGGATTTTCCAGTCGTCTGAGCAGCAATATAAATACCCCTATTCTTCGTGGCCTCGCCCAAAGAACGGGTCTGGGCCTGCCTCCACCTCCGGAAGATTAACAACCCAGAGAAAAGAGAAGTCAGCGCTGTAAAACAGAGCATAAGGGATGGTCACTGGAGGCCGAGTGGCGGAGCACAGGGCCTGGCCAGAGCCCCAGCTCTGCCCCAAACGCTCAGCTGGACACGGCCTCGCTCAGACTCCGTTTCATCGTCTGTGAGAGGGAGACTATAGCACTATTGTAATTTAATACAGGTTTCGTGCTTTTTCACGTTCTTTCACAAACACCGTCTACTTCTGTCCCCATGGCATCCTGGTGAGGCCAGCACTAGGTATATCGTCCCTTGGCCAGTGGGAAAACTAAGGGACTAAAATGGAAACTAACTTGCCCGGTGTCACAAGACAAGCTGGGGTAGATGCAGAACTCAAGATTCCTCACGTTGTTCTGTGACTTGCTGCCTATAAAACACTGACAGGGCTTTGTCTCCCTTGCCCCTCACTAATGAAGTAAGCAGGACAAATAACGTCATCAGTATATTCACTTCATATAGAGGGAAAAAAACTGAGATTCATGCAGGTGTCAGCAACCTGCCCATTTTGGCACAGCTAAGGCTATAACCTACATGTGTCAGATTTCCTCTTAAAATCAGCTTTTAAATTTCAATACCAAATCCTGTTATTGGCCAAAAGGACTGATTTTCTTCAATTGCTGCCACACAGAGCATAAATATTAAGAAAAAACTTTTTTTTTTAATTTTTATTGTTATTCAGTTACAGTTGTATGCCTTTTCTCCCCATCCCTCCACCCCACCCCAGCCAAACCCACCTCCCTCCCCCACCCCCACCCTCCCCCCTGGTTTTGTCCATGTGTCCTTTATAGTAGTTCCTGTAATCCCCTCTCCTCACTGTCCCCGCCCTGGCTATTGTTAGATTGTTCTTAACTTCAATGACTCTGGTTATATTTTGTTTGCTTTTTTCTTCTATTGATTATGTTCCAGTTAAAGGTGAGATCATATGATATTTGTCCCTCACTGCCTGGCTTATTTCACTTAGCATAATGCTCTCCAGTTTCATCCATGCTGTTGCAAAGGGTATAAGCTCCTTCTTTCTCTCTGCTGCGTAGAATTCCATTGTGTAAATATACCATAGTTTTTTTATCCACTCGTTTGCTGATGGGCACTTAGGTTGCTTCCAGTACTTGGCTATTGTAAATTGTGCTGCTATGAACATTGGGGTGCACAGGTTCTGCATGGCTAAAGAAAACAGCACTAAAATACAAAGAGAAACAACAGTATGGGAAAACATATTTGCTAATGATACCTCAGACAAGGGCCTGATCTCCAAAATATATAAAGAACTCACACGACTCCACTCCAGGAAGACAAACAACCCAATTAAAAAATGGGCAAACGACTTGAACAGACACTTCTCCAAGGAAGACATACAGAGGGCCCAGAGACATATGAAAAGATGCTCAGCATCACTAGCCATCAGAGAGATGCAAATTAAAACCACAATGAGTTACCATCTCACATCAGTCAGAGTGGCCAACATAAACAAATCCACAAATAAATGTTGGAGAGGATGCGGAGAAAAGGGAACCCTAGTGCACTGTTGGTGGGAATGCAGACTGGTAAGGCCACTGTGGAAAACAGTATGGAATTTCCTCAGAAAACTAAAAATGGAACTGCCCTTTGACCCAGCAATTCCGCTGCTCGGATTATACCCTAAGAACCCTGAAACACCAATCCAGAAGAAAAAACATTTTTTTAATGTGTAGAATAGACCTTATTCCTCTCTCTCATCAAACATGATCCTGTGATTTGGCCAGTGGCAAGATCAGCCCTGCCTTTTGCACACTCTGGTTAGACATCTTGACAGCTCTGCGGGGGCGGGGAAGGCAGAAAGACAAAGCAGGTGACAGCAGAGGAGCGAGCAGCCAGTCCTCCAGGGTCTGTGCACAAAGCCCAGGTCACAGAGCGCTGCCTTTCACACTGGGCTCCCACCCAGCCCTGCTGCACCAGCCACTCCAGCGGGTGTTGGTGAAGCGCTGGCTGCTTTTCAAATCCTTCCCATCACCTGAGCTGATACTGCAAAACAGCCAGAGCTGAGGACTATTCTGTTCTCCAAGGTAAGATCAGTCCCAAAATTCTATGATTTGCTCTTATGTCTGAAACTCTTACCTTAGCCAAAAGGAAATGAAAAGCTCACTCAGGAAAAATTATTACAAACTGACCTAAAAGTCAGCTACAAGTACTAGCTTAGAATTGGAAACCATTAAATAACCAACGGGACTTTGATCCACACAGACTCCAGGTGAGATGGAAAGAAACCCACAGCTAAAGAGGGATTGCGTGCCCCAGCCTTGTGACTTTCAGATTCACTAGTATTTGCTAATGCCACGCAGGTGGCAGACATGGTACTGGAAGCTGTTTAGGTTGCAGTTCCTCTCACGACCACCATGGGGAGACACCAGGGCCCTCATGTTATAGATGACAACAATGATATTCAAAAACGGTCAAATGATGATTTACCTACCCATTGCTTGTAAATAGCGGAGTTGGTTACAACTCTTAGAAATAACGACATCAACTATTGCCTGTGAGTCTGCTGTGTGTCTGGCCCATCGCCTGTAGTATACACATGATTTCAAATCCTCATGCCAACCCTAAAACGCAGGGAATACTGTTATTCCCACCCTCCGGAGGAGAAAACCCACACTTAAAAGGTTCAGTGACTCTACCAATGGCATCGCTAGATGAAGGCAGTGAGTGCCGAGCGGCAGTGCCAGGTCCGGGGGGCGCTGGTGTTGCTCTGATAGTCTCCTCCTTTTCCAGCTTGCTCTGGGCAGTTGGTGTGTGATAACGCACAGGAGCGGCGGTAAGGCCTTCCGGGATGAATCGCGGCCCTGCTCAGAGAGAGGACAGTAATTAAAGTCATGCTGCAGCGCTTCCTGTTTCCTCGTGCCATTGTGTGGACTGGCTTTGTGGAGAATGGCTTTTCTTACAATGTTCTGGCAGCAACCCATGACCTGGCCTGTGCCAAGGTGATTCAAATTCTGCCCAAGTTCTGGGCTACCATTCAAATGTGTCCCGAGTTTCTCTGGGCCACTTTATCCCCTGCCATGCATTGAAATCCTGTTGTTATGGGCAGAATTGATTAAGAGATCGGATTCTGAGCAGCACTCTGCACCCCTGGCTCGGGCTCAGGCTCAGTGGCCTGGGACTCCCTGCAGGCCTTCTCCTGCAGAAGGACCAGACCCGCAGAGCACACTGGGAGCTGCCCCGTGCCTGCCCAGCCACCGCGAGTCCTTTGTGCAGGGTTTTGTTTTGTCCCCTGTGGTAAAGGCTCCCTCCACCAGTGCTCCCTACAGAACAGCCCTGGTGAATGGGCCAGTTAGTCACAGATTCCTAGTCAATGGGGGGGGGGGGGGGGAGCGTTTTCAGTGCCAGAGCTTCCAATGACCTTTAAATCCTGAGATTAAAATCCTGGGGCATCCAGATCGCTTCCTCCTTGGATGCTGACCACAGAGCCAACCAGGAAGCCCAGGACTCTTCCTGCCCTCTGCTGAAGCCCCTTTAGGCAATGATGGTAACCATAATAGCTACTGTTAAAAGGGTCTTTATATAATGCTGGGGTCTCTATGCATGTTATCGGTGCAGTCACAACCCTACAGGATATCACTATTGCCACTTGACAGAAAAGAAGACTGAGGCTCTGGTGTAGTCATCTGCAACATTCAGACCACCTCACTAAAGGAGGCAGGACCCACCCACAGCAGCCTCTTCCAAAGGTAGGGAGTTCTTGTCTGATATCAAGTTCTCGTCCGGTCTAGTCACCACCTAGACCAGGACAGTCCGGAATAGGAAATAAGCTGGGGCCTGAGGGAGCCTGCCTCAGAACTAAGGAGCCCCGAAGTCTCGATCAGCTTAGGCTGCTACAACAATGACCACAGCTGAAGGTCTCCAACAACAGACACGTATTTCTCACAGTTCTGGAGGTCTAATTCTGAAAGTCTAAGGTCACAGTGCCAACATGGCTGGGTTCCTGGGGAGGGCCCTCTTCCTGGTTTATAGAGCGCTGTCTTCTTTCTGTGTCCTTGTGTGGCAGGAAACTGACCTACATCTCCAGCCCCTTCTTATAAGGGCACTAATCCCATTCCCCATCCTCCGTCCTCCTGACCTAACCACCTCCCAAAGGCCTCACCTCCAACCATCACCACGTTGGGGATTAGGGTTTCAATATATGAATTTAGGAGGGACACAAACATTCCGCCCATAATACCCATAGTTCCGAGACAGGGTTTAAAAGAAAAAGCTGATGACTCAGGGAGATCCTAGAAAGAGAAGAGGAACAGCACTGGTGATGCTGGGTCCCTGAGGTGACAGGTGCCAGAACCAGCCCTGACCCAGTGATCCTGAGCCCTGGTCTGGAGGGAGGTGATCGCCTCCCCACAGAGCACGTGGGGCCTTCTCAGCAAACGAGAGCTGCCTCACCAGCCTGTCTATTCTGAGTAGGACCGGTTTTCAGGGGTGAACTTCAGGGTCACAGCTACCCACATCCTATCTTTCTGTAAACTTTAAAACTGAGAAGTCATCCCCTTCCTTGGGGGCACGGTTTGGCAGCAGTAAAGAAAACAGAGGTTAGATTTCGGTTCCCGCTCCTCTCCCTGGCTGTGCAGGCTCCACAGTGTTCGCAGTCGGCACCACCCTGTGACCCTGCGTGGCATGACCAACACTGACAGTAGCAGATCTATCAGACCCCAGGGCTAGACTTGCTGGGATGGCCAAGCCAGCCTGAGTCCCCTCTTCGGTCTATATGTCTTTTGAACAGTAGGAGCTCTCAAGATTCTGGCAAGTTCTGGGAGGAGGGGGAAGACCCTAGAGGGTGACATCCTAAGACTTTGTGCAAATAAGGCAGTAGGTGCTTGAGCAATTGAAAATAAAAGAAGCCTAGCCATAGTCGCCCCCAAACTGTGGAGTGTTTCTAACAATTATGCTACTTCTCCTGCGCACTGCATGCTGTTCTGATTTTCATGACCTCTATGTAGGTAGATACTAGAAATTCTCCTGGTCAGGCACAACTAATTTAGATTTATGTGTTTTCCTGCATATCAGGAAGTAGACTTGTGGTTTATACGTGTGAACTTGGACAGTGTGAGTCATCTTCCAGCATTGGCTCAGTTCTGGGGCACTGACCAAATAAATAAGAGGTGGAAAACCTATTTTAACCTGGGCCAACGGCAGGAAGTAGAGCTAAATTTGGGCTCAGAGAGCAAGAGTAATAGCAATGCCCTCCACGACTGCAGGAGCGTGTCCCTACCACACCTTTGCCAACCCTAGCCCACGTGGACTGTCTGCAAATTCCTACTTTGTCCCGCCCCCTCTCTTCCATAGGGCATCTGGCCACTCGCTTGCGCCTTCCTCACACACTACTGCTGTTATCTGAAGCTAACCAGAAGCTCTGCTGGGCAGGGATCCTGCATGTTTCCATGTCCATCTTTCTCATCATCACATCCCACCACTTAGCACAGGACCTGCCCTCCAGGAGGACTTCATAAAACTCTGTGACTGAGTTTGCCCGGGACTGACAGATTTCTTAGTATGTGTAACTTTCAGTGGTAAAAATGCACAATCCTGGCAAACTGGGATAGTTAGCCACCCTAAGATTCAAAACAATTAAGGTTTGAAAAGCAGGGGAGATGGAGGCAAGGTATGTGGATTCTCTTCCTGAGAGATTCGACTCTGAAGCGAAGAAGATAGAGTGTTACCTAGAAAAGGGTAACAGGGTTGAGAGAGTTTTTCAGTGTTTTATTCCCCTTCTTTCTTATTTTTAAACCATGCTAAAGGAGTATTTCCAGGATGAGAGGAATACGTGAGGGTGAGCAGGAGATAGAGGAGACTTAGGATAACTGAAGGAGCAGCATCTTGTCCTCATGAAGTGGGAGGGGCAAGATGCCAACCTGTGAGGGCAGCAGAAGGTCCTGCCTGCTGGACAGAAAGCGCCGTGTGTGAAAGTGGGGCTGGGAAATGGAGAGGGGTTACAACAAGTGTTCTTCACATTGCCGGGTGGGGGAGTGAGGAGAAGGGAATGGTGGAGGCTTGGCTGAAGATGAGCAAAGGCTTGGGACAACCATCAGAGGATACAAGAAGACACCAAAACACATTCCAGGCACCAAGGGATGCCCAGCCGAGCTGGGAAACCATGAATGTGCTTCATACAGTGTAATTACCAGCGAGGCCAAGATCCCCCGCCCGTCCAAAGTGACACAATTAAAAGCCTATTACAACATATGTCTGGTCCCGAAAAATATCTACCATTGCACTTAAAATGAAGAGCCTATGGGCAAGTATGTGGCTAAACAAGAGACAAAAATACTTTCTAACAGGCTGCAGTAGAAAATGACATATGAGAGGAAGCAACAGTAGGTTGAGCTCTGGGCAGAACTATTATCAGTGTCACCACTACTTACTGTGTGGTGGCAGGTGGCAAGGTCAGACACACACGTGCTCGGACTGCAAAGCAACTCGGGGAGAAGATAAATCAGAGATGGGGCAATCGGGAGGCCACCTGGGGGCAGAACACCTATTCTTGCCATCCTGGACAACAGGGTGGTTTGGAACCTTGACATAAAGCCAAGCCTTGTCTGCCTGGGACTAAGAACTACTCTCCCCCTGTTGGTGGGGATTTACACATACTCTATTCCAACTCCCCATGAAAACCCTTTATCCCATTTTACCGATGGAAAGACTGAGTCTTCATACAGTTAAATTATAGGTCCGTGGCTGGTAAATTAGCCGAGATGTAGCTGAGTGGATTGACTGAGCCCCTTCCCTGGTCCTTCTTACTTTTCACTCATATAATAATAAGGATAATAACAATGCTTAAGCACAAACCTTAGTAAGAATTAAATGAGACCACGCATGTGAATGTTCCAGGCACCCCACCGATGCTGCTTATATATTCTTGTAGTGTAGCGGCTCTCAACCGGCAGCCGTTTTCCAGGGCACATGTGGTAACGGAGCTATTTCTGATTGTCACAACTAGGGACGTGCTGTTGGTATCTAGTGGGCAGAGGCCAGGGGTGCTGTTAAACATTTTACTATGGACAGCCCCCACAACAAAGAATTATCCCACCCAAAATGTCAACAGCGGTGAAGTCCCACGGTAGCATAATGCAAGGGACTAGGAACCACACAAACCAACAAAACACAGCAGGGCCTCACGAGTAACAGGCCGGTGTTAGGGCACTTGTAGGTCTGGATTTTGAACCCACTACTTGCTTGTACCAAGTTATTTAACCGGTCTGAGCCTTGCTTTCCAAATGAGAATAACAGCACCTAACTTATGGGATTGGTAAGAGGTTCAGTGAGTTGGTGCTTGCTCAGCTCAGTGCTGGCACATGCGGACACGGTGTTGCCGTTATCACTGTTAATGAAAGGCATGACAAGCGAGATGCTGGGAGAGATACCTTGTTTTACTAAACTAGGAAAGAAGAGGAAGTTAAGAAGCACTGCAGTGACACTACGGCCTTCATCCTTGTCACAGGGTTCTTTTTTCCCTGATGTGCAATTCTACCTTGGATAGTACTCATCACCAAACAACTTTGATAAATTAAATGCTTGTTCAGTAATACTCTGCTAACACAATTTAACTAATCAGTTTCACCACTTTGAAAGAAATTCTATAGACACACGTCTTCTGGAGTTGCAAAAGTTTTTTTCATCGTTAATAAGACTCATTGCTATATTTCCCTGTGGTACTTTCTTAATAAATGCTTTATTCAGGAGAAAGTGATTTAGTGATAGCATTTTAAGTTGTATGCCATGGCTTGATACCCATCCCCCCTAAAAAAATCATTTCTAAAAATATTTCAGTACTTTTGATTTGGGCAAACATTGACCTGGATTTTAAAATCCTCTGTAGTAACATCAAGGTTTTACCTTTCTCACATGTATTCTTATAATCAACCTTGAACAGAGGCAGCTGTCCTTTGCAACATCACCAACAGGTAACATCTTTTATTTCCTGGGTGTTGGTCTCTTCCTGCATTTTGATCTGTAGGTCTGCAGAACTGAAGGGCTCCCTTTTCCTCCACAGCTGCTCACTTCCCACCAAGTCTTTCCTCCCCTGCCCCTCAACCATCCTGGAGATGCTGGGTGGCTACTGTGCCACTTCAAGCCTGAGTAAAACATTTCTACGACTTTTCCCAAATCTGTTTGAGACAACAGATCAGACTCCTCTCCCTGGGCCCCTGTAGGTTCCATTCATAAAACCTGCTCTTCAGGGAACTTCACAGCCTTCACCATTCCTTCCATTGGGGTCAGTGTGGGTAGAGGGAGTGAGGAAGCATGGGAGTGGGGGGGGGGGGGCAGAAATGAACAGAGGGAAGAATGGAACAGAAGGAGGGGGGAAGGGGAGGGTGCACAGCTTATAAAGAAAAGGGCAATCACCAGGCAAACAGATGAGCCAAAAAAGAGCACAAGACTTACAATTCTAATGGCTTCCACATGGGGGAAACTGTGTATGAATGTATGTATGTAAAATATATATACTTGCAGAACCAACCAAGTGCCGCAATGGCTTCAAGACATTTTATGCATTTTTTCTCCGAGCCACCCAACAAGCCGTGAAGTGAGAGTGGAGGGATATTGGCATCCTCATCCTCTCCCAGGAAAGAACTCCATGCAAAGAGGTTGTAACTTGCACAGTCCACCCCACACAAAGTGGCTGCAGAATGGGAGAAGGGAAGGAATGGATCCCAGGTTCGCCAAACTTAAGCCTCGCATATGAGAAATTTGCACGAAAAGCCCACAGAAACAAAACATCAGAGCGAGCAAAGAGAGGCCAGAGAAACAGAAGGAAAGAAAGCAATGGCACTAATCAGAGTGGAAAGGGTGAAAGAAGGATAAGGAGGCGGAAAAGGGGGCAGAAAATGCTTAAGAGGAAGAGGGACAGAAAAGAGACGCATATCCGAAGACTAGCAAAGGGGGATCAGCAGAGGACCGCTGGCTCCAGTCCTCGATAACACTCTCACCTAGCAAGGCAAAAAAACCACACGGAAAGCCATCCTCTACGAAAACAGCCAAATAAATAACATAACCTGCACTCCAATCTTTTCAATATAGGCTTTAATTCATGACGGACTCAAAGGGGAGGGAAAGGGAAGGACCAGGGCACTGTTTGGAAGGGCCAGTTACACTAATATACACTGGCCTTCTGCTGAAGGCTGTAGAGCAGACAGGTGGCTACGGAAGCCACCTCTTGCCCCTTCTGCCATTCCCACCCCAGGACCCAAACCCCGTCTTGGTTTCTTGGCTCTTCTGTTCCAGTAAGAACCTACCAACGGCTTAAAAAAAACAAAACAAAACAAAATAAAACACTTGCGACGGTGATTAAAACAACCCCCAACTCCTCTTCATTTCTTTTTAAGTTTCTTTTATCAATTGAAACTTTTAATCCCGTTTCTTCTCCGCGTGCATTTCCCAATCGTTCTTTAAGTTTAGGAGAGACCCGGAGGGGGCGCTCCCCACCCCAGTCTTTAGCGCGAGGGAGGACACCTCGCGTCAGTCCCGGTGCGCTCCCTCCTCCCCTGGCCCCCCTTCCCAAGCCCCATCCGATCTCCAAAGACTGGAGTAAGCTGTGCGCCCGTAGCCCGCGCTGTACTCGTAGGACACCTGGTGGGGCGTCGGCGGCGGGGGCAGGGCACAGTCTGAAAAGAAGGGGGAGAAAGAGGCCAAAAGACCCGGCCCGTCCTCCCCACCCGGAGAGTCCACGGTGACGGGGTACAGGCGGCGCAAGGGCTCGTTCAAGGTCGAGCCGCCTCGGGGGGTAGCCAGAGACTGCTTCTTGGTCGGGGGACAGGCCGGGGCGCTCCAGGTCTCGGGGTACAGTAGGCTTCCCACCATCGCTGGGGGCGGCTCAAAGAGGCCAGGCTCCATCTCCGGAGGTCCCCGCAGGACCGTAGCTCCGGTGGGAAATACATCCAAAGGCTCCGCGGCGAGCAGGACACCCGCCTCGGGGCCGGCGCCGTAGTCGGGCCCCAGCAGTTCAAAGAACTCCAGGTTCTCGGAGCCCTTCTCCAGGTCGCCCAAACTCAGGCAGGGCCCCGACGGGCCGCACCCGCCTCCGCTCGCCCGGGGCTCGGTGAAGAAGGACGGGGGCAGGTTGCGGGCGCGCAGCGGGACCTTCCTGGAGCCCGGGAGCGCTGAAACCCCCGCAGGGCCGGCGGCGTCCCCTACCGCGCCCCCAACACCTGCTCCGCCGAGCCCCACCGTAGGTGCGGCGACCGAGCCCCCGGCCGAATCTGCGGCCCCGGGGATGTGGCGCAGAGAGTCGAAGAGGGCGGCCAGACTCCGGCTCTGCAGGCTGGCGGCTGTAGCGGCCTGCGACGCATCCCGCCTCGGGGCAGCCTTGCCGTGGACTGGTACCGCGACGGTCTGAGCGCTGGGAGCGCCGAGCGCCCGCTTGGCTGGAGTGTCGGCGGCGCCCGGGGAGGACGGGCCCGGGGACGCGGCGCCCATAAGACCGCTGCAGCGCTTGATCTGCTTCTGTAGGTACTTGCGGTGGTTCACCTTCCGCTTCGACTTGCCCGGCTTGTCCAGTGCAAGCTTGATGTTGCTGGACGCCGAGTCGATGAAGCTCAGCAGATCGCGGGTGGCCTCGCGCACGTCCCCGCCCTCGGTGCCCGCCAGCAGCGCGCCCGCCGGCGTCCCGGTCTCATCGTCCTCGAAACAGCAGCCCTTGTCCAGGGCTCCGAAGGCGCCCCCCAACCCGTCTGGAGAGCTCCCGAAGCCGAAGGGGACGAAAGGATGCGTGCTGAGGAGCGCCGCCTGCACCGCCATCGCTGCGTCTCTCCCGCGGCGCGGAGAGCGGCCGGTGCGCCCCCGCCCGGTTCCCGCCGGCTTCCCAGGCCTGGACGCCGCCCGGGCACCGCGCCTGTGGAGCAGCCTCTTTACTTCGGGCCGGGTTCGCAGCTCGGCTTCCCGGGGGAGCTCATTAGATCTTGTAAGGGAGAGGGGGAGGGAGGGATCGCGCGGTGACCGCCCCGGTGGCGGGGAGGAGGGGCTTGCTAAGTCTGGCCGGTAGCGGTGGGGAGTAGGGGGTGGGTGTCCGCTTTTCTAGTTTTCTGAGCTTTCTCAAGCTCATCATCTTAACCCCTTACTTTCCTCTGGCCCCGCGCGATACTCTCATCTACCTCCAGTCGCGAGCGGTGAGCAAGAGAACTCCAGCTTCTGCACCAGGGCGCCCTGGTTCGGAAGACTCTCCCTGAGGCTGAGACAGTAAGAGTCCAAAGACCTAGGTTTCGCTCCCAGCTTTGGCAACCGTAGCCTCAGCTACCCCGCGCTTGCTTACGCCCTGTGCTGTCCATACACTGCCTCGTTTAACCTTCGAGTAATAGCCCTGTGAGCACGTTATTATCCCCATCTAACGCACGAAGAAACTGAGCCTTGGGGAGTTTCAGTGAGTTGGTCAAAACCACGTCCAGTCTAGTGTGACTCCAGACCTGTCTAAGCCCTTGACAACTCGTGATCCCTCTTGGCCTTGGTTTTCTTCCTCTGTAAGTTGGGAGGAGGACACTTGTGTCTTTCAAGCTCTAGACTTGGTGCTAGGATTCGAACTCCAGTTTCCACAGGACTTCCGAGTTCAGTGCTCTTTCTTCTACCCATTGATTATCAGAAGTAACAATTAGCTTATAGTAAATTGAGGCCACTTGGCTCGTTTTTTATTGGTAGTAGATAGCAGGAAGCAAGGGAGAAAGGAGCTGCCCCCACTAAGCCAGCTAGTGCTTGAAAGAGAGCCCTGTGTGTGTATAAAACTCTCAGCATCTTAGACAAAATATGGATTGGCATCTATAAGTCATACTATTTAAATTGTCCTTCTGGAACCGCTGGTGCTTTTCAAGAATCACCTGGAAGTTCAATTAGACCCAATTTCACCTGGGCGATCCTCGTGGGATAGAGAAAGTGAGCAATATGTATGGTAAAGTGTGGAAGATGATTCAGAAAAGACGAGTTCTGATCTTTGACTTAATAGCTCCACCCTTGCTCTGATGAGGATGGATGTGGGCAAACCAGCGAACCTCTCTCCGCCTTAGCTTACGCCTGTAAAATGCAGGAAAGTTTGCCCACCTCCCAGGGCACTTGTGATATTAAAGGAAACATCCTGTGAAAAATTCTTGCCTGCTGACTGCCCCATAACCTGTGATGAGAATGCGACTTTATTTCTCTAAAACACAAAAAGGAGATTATGTTCCCTTACGTGTCTTCTCTATCACTGGTGTTCATGAGGATTCAATGAGATCACATATATGATGGCATTCTTCATGCAGTAAAGTGTTATCTAAATAAGATTTTATATTTTAGGTGCAGAGTCTGAGTAGGAGAGATATAAACCATCTCTTTCAAAACTCTTTTCTTTAAGCCTCATTTTTCAGTATGTAGCAAAACCATTAGCAAGCAACCTGAAGGCACAACTCTACCAGAGAAGAAAGGCTAGGTGAACACTCTTCAGGAGATGAAGTAGACACTTCCCAAGCCAACATAGCTGAAACAAACTCTTTATTCTTTAAATTCAAGTTGGCTCAATTATAATGTACCTTTCGTTTGAATTACACAGGATTTTGTCCCCCATGATTGGACTGTCCATTTATTCTTGGTGCCATTTGCACTCAGAAAAATTGTGTGGGCCTATCCTTGAACTGTATTTCTCACCCCTCAGACGTGGATGTCAGCTTTTCCCTCCCCCTTCCAGACCATTCCATAGAGCTCAGGGTCTGGCAGCGAAGAGCACTAACTTTTTTCTTCACCTTCTTTCAATGGAGCAGCTCTTACAAATCCCCAGCAACAGATTTCATGGGATGAGATATTTAATCAATATCTTTATAGTCTGAAAGTCTGAACTATCTCTCTTAATCCAGAGAATTTGTTAAATTCCAATGTAATCATATTCAAAATCAGTGGAATATAAAAAGATTCATATGTAAAAGTTTCTACATTTTCTGGTCATTAGTGTTCTAAGCATCAAAGTTGGAGTTAGGTGAGGTGAGGCTCAAATTCTGGCATGCCACCTGCTAGGTGGGTGTCCTTGGATAAGGCAGCTCATCTTCATAAACCTCAGTTTCCTCACCTGAATGATAGGAATGGTGATAAGTGTTCTCAGAGTTTTGTGACAATTATATGACATGCCAGGCAAATACCTCTTGAGTCTTACTTTTTCTGACTGTACGATGAAGATTATCTTAGCTCCTCAAAACTGTTCTGAAATGGTATATATGAAGGCCCTGGCACAAAATAGGGGTTCCACGGATGTCTGTGTTTTGGATTCCGTGGGCCCCACCAATTCCTCACCAACACATTAACCTATAAGATGAGCATCAATTGTTCTTTCCCCCAACAAAGTAAGGGGCTATTTTCAAATGCAAAGGAGCAACTATACTTGCCAGTAGTGGTCACTTGGAAAAAGCAGTGTAATGTATAGAGAGAATGATGAAATTAGAGCCAGTGATTGAGACTGGAGCAATCTACCCTTTTATCATGCAACTGACTATAGAAAAGTCACTTAATCCTCTGGACCTCATTGTTCCCACCTATAAAATGGTCATAATAGTCTGAGTTTATTTGATCAGGCTATTGTGGAAAGCATTGAGGTAGCAGAAGTAGAAGTTCTTTGTCAGTCATAAAGCTCCATATACAAATATAAGTTTTTCACGGCTTAGAAGTTCTGTAGCCTGATTTACGAAGTTGATTCTTACACATAAAATACCTGTCCAGTCACTCATCCATTCAACTGAAAGATGTTGCACCTGCACCAACAATGCGCTCAGCACAGTGCTGGGACCTCGAATAGAGAGATAAGAAGCCATGATTCCTACCCTTTCCAATGGAAAGACAGACCTGCGGACAAGCCACTGTAATGTAATATGATACTTTGCAATGGAAGTAAGTTAAAGGGACAATAGTTGATGGAGTAAAAGAACCATCAAGTCAGCCCAAAGAACTTGGAGAAGGCTGCATTTGAGCTAAGACTTGGTGCCAAGCAAACAAGCAATATCCCTGGGAGCAGCCTGGGCAGAGAGGCGTGGTCCTATCAAAGTAACGGTGTTTATGGAAACAATAGGTGTTTATGTCAACAAAGAACACCGCTTGAAATAGCTTCATACCTAGGACCAAAATAAATCCTTCAAGTTTCCAATAGCTGACTAAATTGTGCACGTAGACCTCAGCTCATGTTCTCAATTGCTTTTCTTGATCTTTCCTTTATGGGAAGGCTCCATCTGGGATGAAATTAGGTTCAACAAAGTCAGTGGCCAGCTCCTGCCAGGCCCATAGCCCCTCCTCCCAGACCCAGAATGAGCACAGTCACTTGAGCGGCTTTGACACCAATACATTTCACTTCCTATGAGGCAAAAGGACCCCGCTTCAGGCTGCACTAGGGCCTCTCCACAAAGCTCCAAAAGAGAGCTCTTTTGCTTCAGTGATACCTAATGCTGAGCAAAGGGGATTAGTCTCCTTGGGAACCAAACCCCCCAGGGGCTCAAGGGCTGAACTGGCCCCAAACCATTTGGGAGAATTGAGATTTCACATTGTTCTTTTACACTTGGAATTCAGGATATTAGTTAAACAAAAGCCCACCTGAGAGCTGCCTCCTTTCTTGTGGGTAAATATAGCAGCAGGATCAAAAGCTGACTTACTAATTTTGTTTTCCTTTTTGTAACTTTAATCATATTCCTTACAGGACAATCTTAGTCCTCAGAGATGTCAGGCATGCACATGCTTAAAGGGAGAAATAATTAGGCATCTTTTTTTCCCTTAACAGTTTCCTGTCACTCGCTAGTTTGAAGCCTCAGATAAAACAAATCAGTTCCTCAGTTTCACTACACAATTTGTAAAGTATCAATTTCAACAAAAATGTTACCTTACAAAATGTACACACTCCAAAAATGTATCTCTTGTTTCTTTTCCTCCTTTCCTCCTGCAAACCATATTCTACTACCACTAGGTCTTATTTCCCATCCTGAAATATTGGATGTTATTCTGGTCACCTACAGTTGTATAACAAACTACTCTGAAACTGAGTAGCTTAAAATAACAGCTACTTCATAATAACTCACAATGTTGTGGGTCAGTTAGCTCAGCAACGCCTGGCTGGGTAGAGAAAATACTATTAAGGAAATAACATTTTTTTAAAAATCACGGAACTGAAGAATTCATGGTCAAATACACAAGGAAATCTGTGATTTGCATTTATTTTTCTTGGAGGCATCCTTCCTTCTCGAGGGATGCTCCATCCTCCAGCTCCAGTGTGGACCACAGGCCTGCTATACACTATTGTCACGATGCTTCTCTTGGTCACTTTGCAGGGAATGATCTGCTTCTCTTCCATGATGCATGTGCTATTACTTGGATTCCTCCTCTTCCTTTCTATTTCATTTATTATTCAGTGGGTCTGGAAGTATTTTCCGATTAAAAAACTCATAAATGCTTGGCAAACAGTGAAAAAAAAGATCCACACTAAAGCACATTATTTCCAATTTTCAGAATTCAAAGAATAAACACAAGATTCCAGGGAGAAATAAATGTCATGACAGAGAAATCAGAATAACATCAGACCTCTCATTAATAACACTGAAACTTGGGGGGGAAATGGAGCAGTGTCCTTAAAAATCTGAAAGAAAAATTAATTCCTCCTTGGAGATCCGTACCAAACCCAAGGATCAATCAAACTTGAGGATAGAATACCAATATTTTTAGATATGTGACATTCTAAAAATTGCCTCTCAAGAAACTTTCTCAGTGAAGCACTGAACAGTGTGCACCGTGACTACACTGGGAGGACTCGGAAAGGGAAGAAGGCAGCCCCCCACAGGGGGAAAAGGTGTAAGTGCCCTGCAAGTAACAGAGTGTTCAGGGCAGGTGGTGCTTTGAGGGGTGGCACTTAGGAAAGACAGGAGTGAGAGAAAGCGGAAGTGGACAAGCAAAGCCTTCAGAGTACAGTGCAAATCTAAGACCTGTGAAAGGACAGAGGAAGCCAAATCCTGCAGGGAAGTCCTCAGATCTGTAGATCTGACGAAAGTCTCTACAAGCCTGTAGGGGACACTAGAGCAAAGATGACTCGGTAAAGGACCCTACAACTAGGCAGAAATATTTAGGCCTTTGCATCACTACCTTGCCCTGGCACAGATGGCATCATTACTGAACAGAAGTGTGGGGTTCTGCTGCCCGCCATCACCCTCTAGGCAAATACTGAAGGCAAAGGTTTGGTGAAAAAGGAATGAACTTGTTTATTCAAAAGCTACATAATTTTGGAAGAACGGAAGACTTCTGCCTCAGAGCTCATCCCCTCTAGAACAGCCAGACAAAAATGTTGCCACCCTCTGCCAGACCAATCTGAGGCTGTGCCCTGAGTTCCTTTTCCAACTTATAAAGATCATTCTTTGGGAAAATGCAGGTGGCCGCTGCATGATCCCCCAGGCAGCTTAGCTTGTTCCCCATTGCAGTCTGGCTTCAGGCTCCCTGGAGTCCTTGCGCATTGCCCATGCCGCCATGCCAAGCCGCAGCTTCGCACACCAGAGGCCTGGGCACTGCTAACCTCTGCAGCAGGCCTTGCAGGGCTCCATCCATGGGCCTGGCGCCGCTGCCTGGCCACTGGCTTCCGGAGTGTGCCGGGTCTCGCGAGTGCTCTGGTCCCTGACAGAGCGAGCGAGGTGATAAATAAGAATGTGTTTTTCCCTCCATCTAAATCTCCCAGCCGAAAATTCCATGCACTCTGCAAGCGTTCAGCTCCCCATCCAACCCCTATACTTTCACTAGGCTAGACTGGCAGGTCAGACCTCCCCCTGCTGCCATGTTCTGGAAGGGAGCAGGAGGGCTTTTCATTAGCCTTGGGCATGCTCAGTTGGGGCCTCCTCCTTCTTGTCTCTGTCCCTGGGGTAGGGAAATCTGTCTTCAGGCCCCAGGCTAGCAGCATGGCTCCACTCCCACCGCTATAGGTGTTTCCTGCAACCCCTCTCTCACTCTGGGCCTGACCAGGCCATCTGGGCGGATCTACCTATATCAGCACCACCTCAGGAAGAGTGTGGCCTCAGCTTAGAGGAGGAAGAAAACCTGAACAAGTTAACACCTGAAGGCTGCCAGCTCACCACACTCATGGCAGCTGGCTGGAGAGTTCTTTCTTGAAGAGGAATCGGAACACTGCATCACTGTGTCTGCCATGTAAGATTATTTTCAAACATGTAGGTAAAAATAGAAAGAAGAAATAGTTTTTAAATGTTTAAAGTGAGAGTCAGAAATAGAGATAATGAGGAAGAAAATTGTAGTATACCACTATTTTCCTTTCTAAACTGTGCACATATTTACTTTAGTAACAAATCTAAATTTAAAAAGTCATTCTATAGGAGCTTTTGTACTTACTCCACAATTACTCTATTTCTAATAGGAATAATGACACTATAATGCTAATAAGGACACTGTAACAATGTCAAGGGTATTTCTCAAGTGCCTCATCTTAGCAACATATTCAGTATCTTGAAAAGTCAGGACTAATCACTTTAGGGATGAAATTTCAACACTGTTTTCTGTTGCCCTGACTGGTGTGGCTCAGTGGAGAGGGCATCATCGCAAACCACAAGGTCGCCAGTTTGATTCCCATCCAGGGCACGTGCCTGATTTGTCTCTGGTTGGTGGCACGTGATCAATGTTTCTCTCACACATTGATGTTTCTCTCTCTCTTCCTCCCTCCCCTTCTCTCTAAAAAGGAATAAATAAAATATTTTTTAAAAGATTGTGTTATGTTGAGGATAAGATAACAGAATTTCCAGGAGTAGAACTATGGTGAAAGCAACTTAATGACCTAAGGTTCGACTTTTTTTCCTTTCAGGTTTATGATTCACACATATCCAAGAAGGAAATTAAAGGCACTTAATTGAAAAATATTTCAAAACTATATAAATATACAGCAATGGAGCCTTGAAAAATGCTTCCTAGGACCAAAAGTAGCCAAAAATAGAATTGGAAGTACATTCACAGCCATTCCCCAAATTACAATATTCAAGTGTGTTGTGTTTTTAAAATTAATATCTGATGGGATATCCGTTAGAACTCTTTGTAATTGGTTGGCTATTGGTCATAGAAAACCAGGTAGATGGATACATACATAGATACATGCATGTATACATACATTTATACATAGCTAGGCGGACAGGTGGATAAAGACAGAGACCCTAACATGAGCAATTTCTGGCATATGTTCATATGCCCAGACTCTACTTTTATGCTCCATTTTCTTGATGTGTTAGTTATTTTTATCTGCATGCCTCACGGTTGCAAGATGGTTGATCCACTCCCAGATATCACACCCCCATTCCAAAAAGGCAAAGGGCCTTTTCCTCAGGATGCTTTGGTTTCATACAGAAAGAGAATTCCTCCTCAGAAAAAAATATCCCATAGCCAAAACTGTATTATATGTTTACCCTTCCCCCACTTAGTAACCAGGAGGAAGGATATTACCATTATTTGTTTAGACCAATCATAATTCACCCCCGGGAGCTGTGTAGGTATCTGTACTTACTAAGATGGAGGGATCTCTGCCCAAAACCTAAACAGATCAGTGTGGATTTTTCAGGAAGAAGTTGGAAGGATGGCTGGTGGGCATATAAAGAACAACACAACTTGTTTGATTCAAATACTCAGAATTGTCTAGCAGAACCACCGAACACTTGCTGCCATTCTCAGCAACCTGTAATTGTGAGTTAGAACGTCTAATATAGTATGAATAGGCAGTGAGAAAAATTGCCCAGTGATAGAATGTGATCACAGCTGAAGCAATCTCATACTGATCTGGAGAGCTGCATACAATTTGAAAAACTACATAATTTTATTAGTCTGGTATGAAATATTTTTATTACTATTTATGGCCATGTTCTCTTGCTATAAACTATGGTTAATTTTTTTTAATTTTATTTCATTTGCTTAAATTGGTAATCTGTATTAATGGGTGTGGCACTTCTTTTTGTGGTGATAAAAATGTTCTGGAATTAGAGAAGGATGATGGTTATAAAACTTTGTTACTATATTAAAAACCACTGACTCACACACTTTAAAGGGTGATTTTTATGGTACACAAATTATATCTCCAACAAAAATTGGTGGTATGCATGTGTGCTGAGTTCTCATTAAGAGGTCTCAGGTGTCAAAAGTCTGAGAAAGAACCTTCTAGGCAATCTAGAGGTGAGCACTAGGCTCCAGAGAGATGGAGTCAGCAGTGAGGTAATAGGTCTCCATTGCCTGCTTCCTCCCAAGAAATTTTAGACAGTGAAGAGACAGACCCTGATTCATGTGGGCTGTTAAAGCTGTTCTGCGTTATGCTAAACACCAGATTCGTTAAGCAAACAAACGAAACTATCAGTTTGCTATCTTAAAATCCTCTCCTCACAGAGCACAACACTGTTCTGATCCTAGAACGTCCAAGAGGGTGTGTGCGTTATGCCATTCTCAAGGCCCCCAACACCCAGTTTATAACTAAGGGAAGTATGGGGCTGTGGCAACACAGAGGACAGAGGGATAACTGGCTAGGAAGTGAGAGAAGGCTTCACACAGGCTTGAATGAAGGGGAGGAACCTGCCACGAAGGAAAAGGGGCAACTACATTTCGGGCAAGGGCACAGCCAGGCAGGAATGCACAGAAGTAGGAGACACAATGTATTAGCAGAACAGTGAGACGTGCATGTGGAATATGCTTTGTGTGGACAGGAGAGGCCACAGCCAGAGGAGAAGGTGCTGAATGCCATATCCAAATTTGGGCATTATTATACAAGCGACGGAGAACTATGAAGGAGTTTAAGCACAGAAAATGGTCAGTTCTTTATTTTAGAAATATTGTTCTGTGCTATTATGGGATGGAATACATTAAAGGGCACTAAATACCAAGCAACAACATGGGTGAATCTCGTGAACGGTTTGTCAGGCCAAATAAGCCAGACTCAGTGGAGTGCACACTTTATAATTCTGTCTGTAGGAAATCCTGGAACAGGAAAACAAATTTGTGGCGCTTGAAATCAGAATAGTGGTTTCCAGTGGAGGAAAGGCTTGTCGGAACGGGGCGCATGTTGGTTCCATGGGTGTGTGCATTTGGCAGAACGCAAGGAACTCTCCCCTTAAGATCTGTCATGTCTGTATTTGTACATTATAGATAAAACACAAAAAGAAGGAAATCTCCCTCTGGTGTTAATATGAAGTATGGATTGGCAGAGACTGAAGAAGGTGAACCTGCCTTTCAATTGTCTTCTCTTCTGTTATACTTCCGTCAGGCCCTGCTTGGTCATGCGGTCAGTCCGCTGCGGGGCTAAGCAGATGGGTCCAGAAGGGAGCTGAAAGGTGATTTCCAAATAGTGATTGCACCCCTTCCTTTTCCTAGAAACAGGAACAATTACATAAGACCCTCCGGGTGGAATCTTTTTTGTTCAAACTTCATTCAAACACCTGGTATCTTACAAGTCTTAGAAACACTAGACTTCAGTTGAATCAGTGGAGAACAATTCCTTCAGAACGCAGTGTGGACGCCAGAGAGACCCAGGGCCTCAGCAAGGAAGGGTAACTTGAGCAGCCCTCAGCCCAATATCCGGTATGCCTGACAGAAATGCCTAAAGTCCTAGATCCTATTATATGAGGTTGAATTCATTCAATTAAACAGCTAAGCAGCTCACTCGGCTGCTGGAACACTTCTCTGCAGAGTGCTAAAACAATGGCCAGAGGGGCAGCTGAAGTTTGCTTTCTCTTGTGTGAGGCCAGCTGGAGTTGCCTAGCACATGGCCAAACTGGGGAGGGCCAACATCGCATAATTGCATTAAAGCTTCCTCTTCTTCAGGAAAGCACTTCCTGACCACATCAAGGAGGAAATGAGTTAAGGGGGAGCTTTCAAATCTTAGGACACCACACCTATCTTTCACTACCCCCTGACCCAACCCATCAAAAACACTTTAATGAAAAGAGAATCTGAATTTAGACTCCCATGGCTAAGGCTTTTGGGCATAGCATTTGGGGCAGAAGGAAATGGATTACAGTTCTGTAAGGTGGAATCAGAGTATCTCTCTCTAATTCCACTGTACTCTCTGAGGATCCTGTTCTGCTTTCAATTCCACATTAAGTAGTCCCTTCTCTCAAGGCCCTCCCAAGTCTTTGTCACCACCAACTCAGGCTGCCTGTCTCCATCCCTCATGTGTCCCTGATACTTTGTCTTTCTTACGGCACTTCTTCCTTCATCTGTCCATGCACTCAACAAGCACTTATTGAGTTCCCACCTTCTGTTTGAAGCTGTATTGGGCACTTTCACATATTATTCACTAAATCCTCATGATAACCCTTTCAGGTAGTTAATATCATCCCCGTTTTACTGAAGACACCTGAACTCATAGAGCTTAGACAGGTTGCTGCAGGCCAAACAGCCGGTGCTGACAGTGCTTAGCTTCCAGTCTAAATCCTACACCCAGTCAGCTTTGAATCAGCTAGTTCTTGTCTATCACTGTCATAATACATATCCATTGGGACCTACTGTGTGTTAGGCATCATCCTGAGCACCAAGGATACTATACAGTTAAGTCCTGGTCCTAAGAAGCTAGACATGTTCCTAATGATCTCTTTGAGACCAACAGTCCTGTCATTTATTCACCCAAACATTGACTGAACACCAGGCTCTAGGCATGGGGGAATGGCATCGACGTGCTTCCTCAGGGCAGTGTTTTTTAACTGTATTTTATTGATTATGCTATTACAGTTGTCGCAGTTTTTCACCTTTTGTCCCTCTCTGCCTGGAACCCCTTCTCTCCAGCATTACCCTCCTTAGTCCATGGGTCATGCATACAAGTTCTTTGGCTTCTCCATTTCCCATACTATTCTTAACCTCCCCCTGTCTACTTTGTACCTACCATTTATGCTTCTTAATCCCTGCACCTTTCCCCTCTTTCTTCCCCTTCCCCTCCCCACCGATAACCCTCCATGTGATCTCCATTTCTGTGATTCTGTTCCTGTTCTAGTTGTTTGCTTACTTTGTTTTTGTTTTTCAGGTTCCATTGTTGATAGTTGTGAGTTTGTTGTCATTTTACTGCTCATAATTTTTGATCTTCTTCTTTCTCTTAGATAATTCCCTTTAACATTTCATATAATAAGGGCTTGGTGATGATGAGCTCCTTTAATTTTATCTTGTCCGGGAAGCACTTGATCTGCCCTTTCTTTCTAAATGATAGCTTTGCTGGCTAGAGTAATCTAGGTTGTAGGTCCTTGCTTTTCATCACTTGGAATATTTCTTGCCAGTCCCTTCTAGCCTGAAAAGTTTCTTTTGAGAAATCAGCTGACAGACTCATGAGAACTTCTTTATAACTAACTCTCTTCTTTTCTCTTGCTGCTTTTAAGATTCTCTCTTTATCTTTAACCTTTGGCATTCTAATTATGATGTGCCTTGGTGTCGTCCTCTTTGGGTCAAACTTGTTTCGGACTCTCTATGCTTCCTGGACTTGTATGCCTATTTCCTTTGCCAAATTAGGGAAGTTTTCTTTCATTATTTTTTCAAATAAGTTTTCGATTTTTTGTTCTTCCTCTTCTCCTTCTGGCACCCCTATGATTCAGATGTTGGAACTTTTAGAGATGTCCCAGATTCTTCTTATACCAGCCTCATTTCTTTGAATTCTTTCTGTTCTGGATAAATGTTTATTTCTTCCTTATTTTCCAAATCATTGATTTGAATCCCAGCTTCCTTCTCTTCACTGTTGGTTCCCCATGGATTTTTTAAAATTTCACTTAGTATAACCTTCATTTCTTCCTTTATGTTGTTGTCATACTAATTGAGTTCTCTGAGCATACTGGTCACTAGTGTTTAGAACTGTGCTTCTGATAGGCTAGCTGCCTCCATTTTGTGTAGTTCTTTTTCTGAGGTTTTGTTGTGTTCTTTCATTTGGACCATATTTCTTTGTTTCCTCAATTTGGCAGTCTCCCTGTGTCAGTTTCTGTATATTAAGTACAGCTTCTTTGACTCCCTATCTTAGTGCTCCTGTTAAGTTATATGGGGTGGAACTTTAGGTATTGCCCAAGGTGAGGCAACTTGCTTCACTGCTTCATGGCTCTTTGTAGGGGGAGGGGGGTTAGAGAGGGGACAATGCCACTGCCTGGCTTCTGGAGGTTTGCCCTGTGTGACTGGCACCCTTCCAGCTCTTGTTCTGATGCTGAATCCCAGAGGTGGCAGGGGGAGGTCTGTATACATTTTAAGTCCCTGCAGGCCCTTTATGCAGAGTCTCCTGAAAATCTGGCAGTATCTTCCACCACCTCAACCCCTACTGGTTTTTACAGTCAGAAGTTATAGGGATTTATCTTCATGGCACTGGAATCCTGTGCTGTGCCATTCTGGCTTGGGGCTGAGAATGCTTCACTCCCAAAGTACCCCTCCAAATTTTTATCCACCACATGTGAATTTGGGACTGCCCATTTTGCTGCAACCACCTCTCCATGTAACATTGTGTCTCTTCGCCTCTCCTTCCCAACTCCACATCTCTGCCCCTCCTACCCTTCTGGATGAATGCGGCTTCTTTAAATCCTTGGTTGTTGGACATTATTACAGTTCAATTTTGGGGCAGTTCTGGATGTTATTTGTTTTGAGGTTAGTTGTAATTCTTCTTGTGGTTGCGCAAGGAAGCGAAGTGTGTCTACCTACACCTCCATCTTGACTGGAAGTCTAGGAAATTTTAATAGAGGCACAAGAAGGTTGTCACTGGAGCCCACAAAGAAATAATAATTCATTGTGTATGGGGAGTTTGGAGAAGGCTTTACACAGGAGGTGCCACTGAGTTGGGCCATAAAGGATAAGGAGAGTTTCTGATAGGTTAAGAAAAAGGAAGGGTTGGGGAGGGAATCCTAGAGAGAATCTTTATGAGCAACAATACGGAGGTATAAAGATGCAAGGTAGTGTCAGGGTAATTTAGATAGTACTATGTGGCTGATATGCAGAGTGTGAGGCAGGAAGTTGAAGGAGATAAGGTTGGAATGGGTGCCTGGAATGCTATGCACTAGAGCTTAGACTTGGTCTCATGAAAATGGGGAGAACCATAGAGATTTCTGAGCAGAGAAGTATAGGGAACCAATCCGCTTGGCGTGGCAAATGTAGCCCAGCCCTATTGGAAAACCAACAGGCACAAGTCGGTACACAAGAGCCAAACCCATGGATTGGCTTTCACGTGGGATAACCAGGCCTGCATTATACCTAGGCTGCTTTGAGGCTTGCTTTTGCTAAAACTCCCTCACCCTGAATTGAAGCTGCAAATGCTTACTGCATATCTTTAAAGTAACTACCTAAAGTCTGTGCTAATTCTCCCAAGGATGGAGTGTAACCAGACCAATCACTCTTATCATTCCCTTGCATTTGCAACATTATTTCCTTGTTAATCTGTAAGAAGTAATCAGTAACATCCTTTCCTTTGTTATCTGTAAAAGTAATCACCTAAAGCAAACCTGAGCATAATGAATGAAAACCTTCTTTGATGTATGCTATTAGAAAGCAATAAAAGCCTGTTCAGGCAAGGGTGTGCTCTCTCTCAGAGAGGGGCCATGCCATCCCTTTTCCTCCACAAGACTTCTGCAGTCCATGTAAATTTGTTCATCGCAACCACAAAACACAGACCCCACAGGAAAGAATCCGCATCAGAGAAACTGATTTATCCTTGTGTTTCATGGCATGTGGCACACTGCCTTATTGTTGGTAGCAGTTTTTAGCATTTGTCACTTTCCTGGCACCAGAAAAGACTCTGGCCCCGACCACGATGCCATGTGCCATTATACAGGCAAAATAATGCCCACACCCTTGCATATAGCAATTTTTTTTGCCAGTCCCACTGCCAAGGCGTCCCAGATCTGAGGGCAATCTTTCTCTCTTACTGAAGGCCAAATTGTTGCTTTCATGGTATTTTCACTGCTCAAGATGCTGCTAATTTCTTCTTGTCCAGTGGAAGGTTAACTAGACTCATAGGCTTAAGGATCCAGAGTCCTGATCCCTGCTCTACAAGAACCTAGACTGTAACTTGGCTTGTCTGCCATCTATAAAATGGAGAAATGATCTCTAAATTCCCTTTCAAAATTAAGAGTTTCTGATTTTAATTGCAGGGTCAACAGGCTTTTAGTTAGGCCAATCAGTGTCTAAATCTGCAAAGTCCTGCTTTAACATGTGGCAAAATAATTTTCTATGGTTATACCATATTTTTCGGACTATAAGATGCACTTTCCCTCCCAAGTTTGGGAGGAAAATGGGGTTGCATATCATAGTCCGAATGTAGTTTACCTGGCTTGCTAGTGGTGGGGGTGGGGCAGTGGTGGAACAAGGTCACAGGAGGCAGGAGCAGGACCACATTTTTTGCTTCAAATTTTTTTTTCCTATTTTCCTCCTCTAAAACCTCTAAAGCACATTTTATGGTCCGGTGCATCTTGTAGTCCAAAAAATACAGTAATCTGTTTCATTCTCCCTGTAGTTTGCTTCACACCTTCACACTCTCCCTCCTTCTTGCCCATTCTAGGAAGGTTGCCAAGGATGTTTGCATCTCTATGATAAAGAGAGTTTTGTGTTGCTGAGTAGGAACAGAACTTGTTAAAGAAAACGCTCTTTGCCAAAGAGGATCTTCTTTGAAATCCTAAATGCAGTGAGAATACTAGGCCACTTGTCCCAAACTGGTTCCAGAAAGAAGACAGCACTTTTCAGAAAAGAGAGGCAGGACTAGCAAGATTGAGAACTTCTTCCTTAGGATGACCATAAAATTAAATCTTTTGTGGGAAGATATTTTGTAGATAGAAGTAACATGACTTATTAACAATTACCCTGAAGCACAGGCACAAACCAGATGGTCCGAGGCACACTGTGTGGTGTGGTCAACCTCTACCACCACTAATGCCAAGAAGAAATGTGGCAGCACACCCCACTCTCCTCCAGAAATCACTGGTCATTCCCCACTCTCCTCTACTGAGCCCAGATGAGTCTAGAACCCTTTCAACGTAGTGCTCCTGACACTACCAATCCAACAGTGTTGGCCTTTCAGTTGAAATGTCTTATCACAGTTAACCTTCTAATAAAAACAAGACATAATGGATACTGTAGTGCTATGCCCAGATCCCTCCTGGGGCCGATGAACCCATTCCTTAGTGGTTGAATCTACTGTCTGCTGGTGGTTGACAGCTTGAACCCTCACTAAGCATTGCCCACAGCTGAAGGAAACTACTTGTTCAAGGTCATATCCTCTCCCAAGCACACCATAACTGGCTGGGTGATGCAGGGATACAAAGCCTAGACCCACCTTGTTTCAATGAGGGTCAAGTCTGAAAGGCCATTCCAGCTTCAATGCTTCTCATAAGATCAGCAGAATCTGATGGCTGGTTAGCTTCTCCTTCTGCCCAACCTTGACTTCCTCACTTTCCTACAGATGTGTCTCCCAAGAGTTCTTCTCAATCATCCTTCTGCGCACAACTGTCATCTCAAGGTCTGTTTCCAGGGATCCCTATCTAAGGAACCAAATGAACCACATGCTGTTATTAAGAAGTAAACCACTGGACATACAGATGACCAAAAGACACATCAAAAGGTGCTCAACATCACTAATCATCAGGAAAGTGCAAATTAAAACCATAATTAGGTATCACCTCACACAGTCAGAATGGCTAACATCAATAAATAAACAAACAACAGGTGATGGCGAGGATGTGGAGAAAAGGGAACCCTCATGTACATTTTGTGGGATTGTAAATTGGTGCAGCCCCTATTTAAAGCAGTATAAAGGTTCCTCAAAACATTGAAAATGGAACTGCCATATGATCCAGGAATTACATTTCTGGATATTTATCTGAAGAAATCCAAAACACAATTTGAAAAGATATATGTACCCCTATGTTTATTGCAATGTTATTTACGATAGCTAAGGTATGGAAGCAACCTAAGTGTCCATCAACAGATGAATAGATAAAGAAGATGAGCTATATATAGACAATGGAATATTACCTGTTCATAAAAAAAGAATGAAATCTTGCTATTTGTGAAAACATGGATGAACAAAGCGGGCATTATGCTAAGTGAAATAAGTCAGACAGAGAAAGACAAATACCATAGATTTTACTTATATTTGGAATCTAAAAACACAAAATGAATGAACAAAACAGAAACTCACAGATACATAGAACAAATTGATGGTTGTCAGATAAGAAAGGGTTTGCCAGATGGGTGAAAAAGATTAAGGGATTAAGAAATTGCCAGAAATTGAACAATTTAGAACAATTGTTTTAAGAAATTGTTCTAAAAACAGTCACAGGGATATAAAGTACATCATAGGGAATATAATCACTAATATTTTCATAACTATGTATGTATCAGATGGGTACTAGATTTATCAGGGTGATGATTTTGTAAGTTATATGTCTAATCACTATGTTATACAGCTGAGGCAAATATAATATCATATGTCAACTGTTACTGAAAAATATTTTTTAAGTAAACCCTAATGTTGACTTCCTAATTTGTATCTTAATAAAATGGGTAATTTTCTTATTCTCACATTTAACTGATCCTCATATAAAAGCTGCCCTGGGAAATACCTGTTGCTTCAATCTGTCCAGTCAGAAAATGCAAGCTAACTCCTTCTCTGGTCTCTAGTGGAAGAAACAGAATTGCTATTTCGTTTCACAGCAATAAGTGGCACAAATGTTTCTAAGGAGACAAGAGAGCTGGGTTTTGGTTCTGTCTTTGCCAACAACCCACTATGATGTGGGCAAATCATTTACTTTGTATAGGTGGGTCCAAATTTACTTGTCTATAAAATACAGGACTTACCAGAACAATTATCTAAAACTAGGAAATAAGGCAGAAAGGTGGGTGCCATTTTTTTCATTGTTATACAGAAAAAAGACCAGAGATTTTCCAGAGAAATATATTTAATTTCTCTCACAAACTGCAATTGATTGAAGGTGTCAGCTTTAGTAAATTTGCTTATGACCTATACAGTTCTGTCCAGTATATATGAAAATAATTTTTGTTTATGAAAAAGATAGCAAATATCTATAGCCTAGTTTTTAAATGTAATCCAGTAAACTTATCCTTTCAATACTTAATATATATAATCAGCTTATTAAATGTTCTTTGAACAAATCATCTACTTACTGATTACTCACTAATTCATGAGTTAAATAGAATCTCTTATATGTGGGTCATTTTATATTAATCTGAGAGTCAGAGCTGGGACTCACAGAAGGCTTGTCTTGCACTAAAGGCAGGCCCATAGCTACACTCCTCACACATTCATGCCATGTCTCAGCTGCCTATATATCACATATGCTTAGTACATAGTAGGCACTCAATTTATACTCCATGCAATTAAAAAATTTTAAGTATTCCTAGTGACTACAGCTTGGATATTTCCAAAGGACAAAATCTATCAACTAGCCTCCCTTCAGGCCACTGGCAAAGTCAGACATCAGGAGCCACACAGGCATATGTTCTGTCCCTCATTGCCATTTCATGGCCAATTAGCACTGTAACCTTGAACCTAAAAAAAGCGCATGAGCCTCAGTTCCTCCCCATCACATGAATAATCCTCATATTATCAATTATATCCTTGTTATGAGGATTGAAGTAGAAAAAGAAATGTGAAAGCACTTAGCACAACACCTAGCTCAAAGGTATCCCTCCCAGAATGGTCTTTTGGTCTTTCCTTCCCCTCCCAGAGACCTCTGGGAGGCCTTGAGGCCTTGGCTGTGCTGCTGCTTCTACCAGCCACACAGGGATCAGGGGATGGGAAAATCGCTCTGTTCAAACAGGTGTCACTGTTCTTAACCCACAGTCTCATTTCCTGATCGTGTCTTAATCTGCTTGTCGGTGGTGAAAGTTGATTTCTCGCACATTCTTGTATCAGTGGGAATTTCTGCCCTTGGCTGACAGGCATTATGGGCTGGCTTTGACATACAGCCCTACAGGGCCTGAACAGCCCCTATTCTTTCCCAGTCCTGAAAGGGAGCTTTGTGCCAAGGATTCATTAAACTGCACTGCACAGCCCCTTCAGAAATGGGGCTCAATAATGAACAGTCGATTTAACTGGAAAAGCTGCTGGAGCTGTTAAATTAAAGGGAAATAAAGTGCACTTTGGACTCAGTCTGCCAGAAGAAATGGTGACCTAAAAGGAAAATCTTCATTTTTATTGAATTGAAGTTTTTATAAAGTTTAGTATGTCCTGCAAACGTCCTCGTGACAGGCAATAAGACGGACAGACTCAGAACACAGGCTTGAGAGAGTGCACTTTTTATTCACCATCGTTGTCCCAAAGTGAGTCTCGGGCTCTTAGAGGGTGCAAAGGAATAATCTGACTTTGAGAGAGAAATGTCAGGGGACTCTGTAATGTGCCACGAAAAGAGGGATTTTTTATATTTTTTAAAAGTATATTAAGACTAGGCTTCTCTTTCACTCTTTGAACATTTGAAGGACCAAGAGCTATTCTTTTCCATTTTTCTGCTGTCTTTCAGCGGGGAGACCCAGCTGTTTCTCCTCATACTACAGCTCAGACATATTTGATTTGAACACTGTGCTCTGACATCTGGCTCAGCAGCCTCTCCTTCAGGTTTGAGATTTCAGAAGTATGCACAAGCGCTCCTAGGAACTTTCTCTTCAGCTTCAGCTTCTGAGTTACAGAACTTCTTAGCATGGGAAGATAGAACTGCCACTCACATAGGCTGGGATGTTGTAATTTTCAATAAGTCCCATGTGCCAAAAGCAAAAACCACTGCCTTTTCACAGGTAAAATATAACCATATGGTCATCTTACCTTTTCTCTGCCACGCTGCTGAGAGCTAAGTATTCTTAACATGTTCTCCCATCCTCCTTGTTTTCAGATCATTATGTAGAATCTGCTCCTGGGTATGTTACAGATATTAAAATCCTAGTCAAGGCCTTTTTGGGTTTTCATTTGAAGTGTCATTTTACCAAAAATGACAAAGTCACTGCCTCAGAATTTAAAGGGAAATCTGAAAGGTGATGTGCAATAGATACAGGCCCACTTCCACCCTCACTGTGCAGGGTCACTGGAGTCCAAACACAGATTTTCAGTTGCAAAGCTGTACAGAAAAGGCAAAACTTCCTAAGAAGTTTTATGTTTTCTTTCTGAAACCATTTTTATATTGAATTATAAGCCATCAATTTAATTTTTTAGGATTCTGCATTAGGCAATTCAAAGCCACCTTGAGAATATCCTGAAGTTGGAAAATGTAAATCTCTGCTTGTATTTATTTTTAATCATAACCATGGCATCCCACTAGTTAGTTTTGTTTTATTCTTTGTCCATCTACCACTAATGAGTCATGGTTGAACAAAATGAATCATGTACGGGCTCTCCACACCAGAAAATTCTGGGTCCGTACTAAAACTACAGCCTGTGACCACTTCTGGGATGGACTCTGCCCACTGTGAGCCCTCAGAGTAATTAGGGCCTACACCTGCAGCAGAGCAAACAAAGTTCCATCCACCTTCCATTAGGATTGCCAGAGTGCAAATTGGCCATGCCATTCTGTGTGGATCGTGTGGGTGATTACACTTTGTTACTTGGCAGTAGGGTAAATACTCATTAAGAAATACGTGTTACACCAGTCCAGCCTTTACACATGGCATCAGCCATTCAAATGCACTCTTCTACTCATGAGTTACCCCAACACAATTATAACCTGTTCAAAATATATTTAGCCCTAAAGGTGGGAGAGAAGAGGACTTTGTGGAGCTACATAGACTCGACCACAGGCAGACTACAAGTGAAGGAGAATGTGAGTTTATTATAGCTTATCTAACAGAGAATGACCAGGAAAGGGGAGGGGATCAAAGTCAAAATACAGGAGAAAGCATGTTTCTATAGAACTCAGGACATTCCTTAATTCTTCTGTTTGTTTGAGTGACTAACATTTAATGGGCCTTTTTTCCTCCCTGTGTGTAATCTTTCTGAGGAAAATAAAGAAGTTGTCCTCTGTGCCTGCGGGACAATTCTGAAAGGTATAAACATACACATAATGGGAAATACCAGAAGGAGAAGGAAGGGAGGAAGGAACAGAACAAATGTTTGAAGCAATAACATTTAAGAAGTTGTCCCAAAGTAATTTCAACTTCAAATCACAGATCCAGGAAGATCAGAGTACACCAAGCAGGATAAATGCCAAAACAACGACAACAAAGATACTACACTTAGACCTTTCATTTTGAAATTACAGAAAGTGAAAGATAAATATACATTCCTGAAAGAACCCAGAAGAAAAAAAACACCTTACTCTGCTAACACTAATCAAAGAAAAGTGGAAGTAGCCGTATTAATTTCACACAGAGCATACTGACAGCAAAATCATCAGGGGTAAACTGAGGCACTGCATAATAAGAAAGGGGTCAATTCTCTAAAAAGGCATAACAGTCCTCAATATCTATGCGCCTAACCACAGAGTGTCAAAATATATGAGGCAAAACTGATGGTATTGCAAGGAGAAATGAATGAATCTATTATTGTACTTTGAAAGTTCAACACCCTTCTATCAGTAATCAACAGACCCAGCAGAAAGACATAGTTGAACTCAACACCAGCATCAATCAATTGCCTATATAGAACATCTATAGATTACTTAAGAGCAGAATGCATATTTTTCTCAAGCATTCACCAAGATAGACCATATTATGGGTCAAAATACATCTTAACAAATTTAAAAGAATATATATAATAAAAATCATATAATGTCTGTTCTTAGACCTAAGGGAATTAAACTAAAAACCAATAACAGAGAGATAGTTGGAAAATCCCAAAATACTTGGAGATTAAACAATGCATTTTTCAATAACATATGGACCGAAGAAGAACTCTCAAGAGAACCAAAAGAATATTCTGAACTGAAAAATTAATATGTGGTCTATCAAACTTTGCAGTATTCAGCAAACATAGTGCATAGTAGGAAATTTATAGCGTTGACTGCATTAATTAGAAACCAAGAAAGATCTACAATGAATTATCTAAGTTTCTACCTTAGGAAACTAGAAATAGAAGAGGAAATTAAGTCCAAAGTAAGTAGAAGAAAACAATCAGATATATGCAAAGAAACCCAAAACACTGATTTGAAAGAATATATGCACCCCTACCTATGGTCATTGCAGTGCTATTTACAACAGCAAAGATTGGAAGCAGCTCAAGTGCCCATCAGTAGACAACTGTATAAAAAAAGCTGTGGTACATTTACATAATGGAATACCCCAAACCATAAAAAAGAAGGAATACTTGCAATCCATGACAGCTTGGATGGGCCTAGAGTATTATGCCAAGTAAAATAAGCCAGTCAGAGAAAGACAAATATCATATGATTTCACTTATATGTACAATCTAATGAACAATATAAACAAACAAAAATAGAAACAGACTCATAGATACAGAGAACAGACTGACAGCTGTTGAGGTGGGGGAGGCACTGGGTGAAATAGGTGAAGGAATTAAGCAAAAAGAAAGAAAGAAAGAAAGAAACTCTGAGACATGTGTATGGTGATTACCAGAGGGAACAGGTGTGGTAGCAGGTAGAAGAGCAAAAATAGGGGATAAATGGTGACAATAGAAGACTAAACTGTGAGTGATGAGCACACAACTCAATATATAGAAGATGTATTATAGAATTATACACTTGAAACCTATTTTTATTGTTGTTCAAGTACCGTTATCTCCATTTTCCCCCAACACTCCCCCCACCGCACCCATGCCCACTTCCTACTATTGATCCTACCCTGCTTTCGCTTTCTCCATATGTCCTTTATACATGTTTCTTGATGACCCTTCCTCTTTTTCCACCTCTAATTCCCCCCTCCCCTCAAGTTATTGTCAGTTTGTTCTTTATTTCAATGTCCCTGGTTATTTTTGCTTGCTTATTTGTTTTGTTGATTAGGTTCCACTTATACATGAGATCATATGGTATTTGTTAAGCTCAATGGTGAGAATACACAGAAGATTCTGGACAAATGTAATGAAATCATCAACTGGCTTGATAAGAATCAGATCGCAGAGAAGGAAGAATTTAAACATCATCAGGAAGAGCTGAAGAAAGTCTGCAACCTTGTTATTCCCACAATGAACTAGCATAGGAGGTAAGCTGGAGGAAGGGCTGGGGGCTTCCCGAGGGAGGGAGCCCCTCCACCTGGTGGTGCCTCTTCTGGGCCCACCAATGAAGAGGTTGATCAAGGCAACCTGCACATATGTTGCAGGCAATTCCATGGCAGTTTTACAGCTGAGCTGTTATAGTGAGTAACTAGGCATTCTTGACACCTGGATATGGGACACATGCATAGGGAAAGGAAATGACCTTACGCTTTCTAAGCCCTGTATGGTAGGTGGAAAATGCAATGTCTTAAACTGTATTTGAAATTGGCACTGAAAGAAATAAAAAATAAAAATACCACAGTACAAAGCACAAACTTTTACTGCATTCAGATACAGTTTTGTTTTAAGGATATAGGACAAAAATATGGAGGTGTGTTTCTCTAGGCCTCAAATGGTGTTAATTATGAGGGTGGATATTTGAGGGTACACATCATACTGAGCACTGACTACCAAGCGACAGTGCTGTCAATGTTTTCTTTAATAAATGCATTTTGTGTGTATTTCTGATGTTAGGCCTCTAAAGTGTGAGATCTAAGCAAGGACCCATCTTTCCCAGATATCAGAGGTATTTCTATTAAACCCATTTAATGGATGAGAAAGCTAGGACTTATTTTATGTCAACATAAAATGTAGGAAATAGAATCATCTCTAAACAGGTCCAGCAGAACAGGATTTAATACAGAAACTATAAGTTCACAAAATGATAGCAAGGCCTAGAACATGGAGATAGAAAGCTACATTCTCCAACAGTAAAGGAGAAATTATGTACAGATGAAGTTGGGCTTTGTTTGGGGCACACTGGGTATATGTATGTAGATTTGATGTACAGGAGGTGAAAAATTTCTATCCAATGGCTTCTTTTGGTCAATAAAATGAGGCAGCTGAGAAGAACAGCAGTGAGGTAGGAGGTCTGAGAGAAAGAAAGGGGATGAAGGTAGATGTGGAGCACGTCCAAGGGCTTCAGTGTGATTGCCAGACAGCGTTTCACATTCAGATGATGATGTTAACCATTAATTTATAGGGACTTAATCTGTCTAGTTATGTGTTCTTTATTTTCATGACTTTCCCAAGTTACACATCTGGTTTTCGGTTTCATATTCTGAAGTAGAGATGATAAAATTGCACAAAATATTGCTTTTGAAACTTAGTACTTGTTTCCACCCTAGTCCCAGCCCAAGTCCAAAGTCCATCAGAGAATGTATCTCAGTCTCATGAAGTTCTTCAACTTTCAGCACCTCTGTACATTCTTCCTCTAGCCCAGACCACCTCCCTCTCCCAGCCCTCAGCTCCTGAAAAACAAAATCTGTAACCAGAGCTATGAGAGATCATTAGAGACCCAGCCCACAGCAGAGCCAAAGGTAAGTCTGGATGGAGCCCCACCATAAGGAGGGAGTCAGTCTCAAAGTTGGAGAAGGCAGTTTGAATAAAAGACCGAGTTAGTGTTCTGTGAAAGGTTCTACTGCCCAGAGGAGGAGTGGATGGAGCGCTGTGCTTCTTGACAGGGAAGTGGGATGGAAGAGGACAGAAGGAGGGAAGGTGGGGAGCAGAACTGTAGACGTCAGGGTAAAATAATTATGGTAATAAAAAGCTCGGGGGTCTGTTTGCCAGGATTCTGAGGTGGGAAGTCTCTTCCTAGGTGTTCGCATTCTACTATTTAATCTGTGGTGCCTAGATCAGTGGTCTTCTAAATACAGTGTACACACACCTCAGGGTGTGAAAAGACACTTCAAGAGCACTCAGGTATTGTGAGCAAGATGAATGTTCCTACCCGCAAACCCCATATGTACTCCTTCTTAAATTGGTTGGAGAGGCTTATTTCCCATTCCGCCTTTCACTATTGCATTTCTTTTACTTTAAAAAACAAGGAATAGCCTTTCCTTCCTTTAAAGTATAGCCTTTCCCATTCTTTTTAAAATATATTTTATTGATTATTCTATTACATATAGGTGAGATCATATGATATTTGTCTTTCACCACCTGGCTTATTTCACTTAACATAATGCTCTCCAGTTCCATCCATGCTGTCGCAAAGGGTAGGAACTCCTTCTTTCTTTCTGCTGCGTAGTATTCCATTGTGCACATGTACCATAGATTTTGATCCATTCATTTACTGATAAGCACTTAGTTTGCATCCAGCACTTGACTATTGTAAATTGTGCTGCTATGAACATTGGGGTGCATAGGTTCTTCTGAATTGGTGTTTCAGGATTCTTAGGGTAAATCCCAGCAGTGGACTTGCCAGAAAAAGAAGGTTCCATTTTTAGTTTTTTGAGGAAGTTCTGTACTGTTTTCCACAGTGGTTGCACCAGTCTGCATTCCCACCAATAGTGCACTAGGGTTCCCTTTTCTCCACAACCTCAACTCTACTCCAGGAAAACAAATAACCCAACTAAAAAATGGGCAAAGGACCTGAACAGACACTTCTCCAAGAAAGACATACAGAAGGTCCAGAGACATATGAAAGGATGCTCAGCATTATTAGTCATCAGAGAGATGCAAATTAAAAGCACCATGTGATACCTTTTTTTTTTAATTTTCCTTTCTTTCCCTTCCCTTCCTGAACAATCCAGTCTTAAAGTGTTGAGGTAAGGCAGAGCAAAGTTGACATCTGTGCTGGCAGTGCAGTGGGACAGAATGTACAAGGGGAACTGAGATGGCCCACGGCAAGGGGTCAGAGCCCAAGCAGTGAAGGGATACCAACCCATGGAGACAACCAGACATGGGGAGGTGAAAGTCCATGGGGGCAGGGAGCTCTCTGATGAGTGTCAGAGTCAGAGCACAGTGAGGAATGGGGTGGGACCTGCCAGAGCCCAACAAGGTAAGGAGGCTCCATGTGGACAAAATGCCCACCACAGTGTTGGAGAGCACTGAGCAGGGTGTTCATGAAGGAGAAGGGGTTGAAATGGAGCTGAGAAACTGGCTTCATACAGGGGGTCTGATAAAAAAATATAACTATATTAAAGATCAAGGATTTACACTTTCATAAAAGAAAGTTACAAACACTAAGTGGGGTGGAGGGGAGAGACTAATATGAAATCACTAATTGGTGATTTCTGTGTAGCCTGAGTGAATTCCCTGAAGGGATTTACTAAGAACATCAGACTGATATAGCAAAGTTTGATTGACAGCTAGCAAAGTGGTCTAAATCCCTGCTCTTACAAAGTAAGACCCCTAACTAGAGCTGCTGTGCCACTACTTGAGAGATGCCTGAGTGAACCCCAGTCCACCACATCATCTTCCACCTCCTCCTGAGACTTCACAGAACAATAAGTCTTGTTCTTGCTCTCCTTTTCACAAAACCATTTTGCCTGGATTCCGCCATAAATATATCATGTGTGATGTGGAAGAGGTGAAAAGGAACTATTGGAGAAATTGTATTGGACATTTTAATATTGCAGTGAGTTTCTTTTTTCATTAATTTTTTATTGTTTATGCTATTACAGTTGTCCCAGTTTTTATCCCTTTCCCCCCTCCACCCAGCCTGCCACACCCTTCTGTAGTCAGTCCCACACAGTTGTCTATGTCCATGAGTCCTTCATGTATGCTCTTTGACTAATCCCTTCACCTTCTTTCAATCAGACCCTACATCACTTAGTGCTATGATTTTATGCCTCTATTCTGCTCACTAGTTTATTTTGTTCATTAGATTCTTCTTATGAGTGAGATCATAGGGTATTTGTCTTTCACAGACTGGCTTAGTTCACTTAGCATAATGCTTTTCAGATCCAACTATGCTGTTGCAAAAGATAGGAATTACTTCTTTCTTTCTGCTCTATAGTATTCAATTGTGTAAATGTACCACAGTTTTTTAATCCACTCACCTACTAATGGGCACTTAGACTTTTTCCAAATCTTGACTATTGTAAATCCTAACTGCTATGAACATAGGGGTGCATGAATTCTTTTGAACTGGTGTTTCTGGATTCTTGGGGTATATTCCCAGCAATGGAATCACTGGGTCAAAAGGCAGTTCCACTTTCCATTTTTGATTTTTTGAGAAAATTATGTACTGTTTTCCACAGTGGCTGTACCAGTCTGCATTCCCACCAACAGTGAGTTAGGGTCCCCTTTTCTCCACATCCTCGCCAGCACTTGTCGTTTGTTGATTTTTTAGCAGTGGTAGCCATTCTCACAGTGTGAGGTGATATCGCATTGTGGTTTTAATTTGCATCTCTTTGATGGCTAGTGATGTTGAGCATTTTTCCATGTGTCTATGGGCCCTCTGCATGTCCTCCTTGGAGAAGTGTCTCTTCAGGTCTTTTGCTCATTTTCTAATTGGATTGTTTGTGTTCCTGATATTGAGTCGTATGAGTTCTTTATATATTTTGGAGATTAAACCCTTATCTGATGTGTCATTGGCAACTATGTTCTGTTGTAAGTTGTTTCCCTTTTCATTTTGTTGTTTCCTTTGCTGTGCAGAAGCTTTTTAATTTGATATTGTCCAATTTGTGTTTTTTTTTCCTTTATTTACCTTGCCTTAGGAGATTTATTAGCAAAAACATTGATATGTGAGATTTCTGAAATTTTACTGCCTATATTTTCCACTAAGATTTTTGTGGTACCACAGCTTACATTTAAGTATTTTAACCATTATAAATTTATTCTGCTGTATGGTGTAAGCTGGCAGTCTAGTTTTATTTTTTTTGCATGTACCAGTCCAGTTCTCCCAACACCATGTGTTGAAGAGACAATCTTTGCCCCATGGTATACTCTTGCCCTTTTTGTCAAATATTAATTGACCATAAAGCCATGGGTTTATTCCTGGGCTGTCTGTTCTGTTCCATTGATCTATGTGTCTGTTTTTATTCCAATACCAGACTATTTTGATTGTAGTGACCTTGTAGTATAGTTTGGTATCAGGTATTGTGATCCAACTTTGTCCTTTCTCAAGATTCCTGAAGCTGTTCAGGTTCTTTCCTTGGCTCCTTGTAAGTTTAAGGACTATTTGTTCAAGATCTGTGAAGTATGTTATTGGTATTTTAATAGAAATTGTGTTGAATCTATGGATTGCTATGGGTAGTATGGACATTTTAATGATGTTAATTCTTCTAGTCTATGAACACAATATATGCTTCCATCTACTTGTATCTTCCTCAATTTCTTTCTTCAGCGACCTATAGTTTTCTGTGTACAAGTCCTTTACCTCTTTGGTTAAATTTATTCCTAGGGACGTTTTTTTTATTGCTGTAGTAAAAGATTTTTTCCGTAGTTTTTCTTTCTGGTAGTTCATTGTTGGCATACAAAAATGTCATCTATTTCTGAATATTGACTTTGTATCCCACTACTTTGTTGAATTCACTTTTTAGGTTGCATAGTTTTTGGGTGGAGCCTATAGTGTTTTCTATGTACACTATCCCCCTTTCAAATTTAGATGCCTTTATTTCTCCTTGTCTCAGAAAGTGGCTAGGACTTCTAGTACTAATTTGAAAAAGAGTGGTGGAAACAGACACCCTTATCTTCTTTCTGACCATAATGAAACACTTTCAGTTTTTGCCCTTTGAGTAAGATGTTGGCAGTAGGTTTTTCATATATGGCCTTTATTATATTGAGGTATGCTCCCTCTATTTCCATTTTGCTAAGTGTTTTTATCATAAATGGATGATGGATTTTATCAAATGCTTTTTTGTGCATCTATTGATATGATCATGTGATTTTTGTCTTTCCTTTTGTTTATGTGATATATCATGTTTATTGGTTCATGAATATTGTACCATCCTTGCATCCCTGGATTAAACCCCACTTGATCATGGTGTATGATCTTTATAATGTATTGCTGGATCCAGTTTGTTAATATTTTGTTGAGGATTTTAGCATCAATGTTCATCAGGGATATTGGCCTATAATGTTTTTTATTTGTTGTATCTTCATCTGGTTTTTGAATTCAGAGAATCCTGGCCTTGTAAAAAGAGTTTGGTCTTCTTTTCTCTTCTTAAATCTATTGGAATAATTTGAGAAGGATGTGTTAGTTCTTCTTTGCATGGTAAAATTCACCTGTGAAGCCATCTGGTTCAGAGCTTTTGTGTGCCAAAAGTATTGTGATTACTTCTTCAATTTCACTAGTTGTTATCTATTCAGGTTTTCTACTTCTTGATTCAGTTTTGGAATATTGTATGTTTCTAGAAATTTATCTTTTTCACCCAGGTGATCCAATTTCTTGGCATATAGTTGTTCATAGTAATTTCTTACAATCTTTTGTATTTCTGTGGTATCAGTTGTTACTTCTTCTCTTTCATTTCTGAATTTATTTATTTGGGACCTCTCTTGTTTTCTTGGTGAGTCTGGTTAAAGACTTGTAGATTTTGTTTATATTTTCAAAGAACTACCTCCTGGATTCATTGATCATTTGAATTATTTTCTTAATTTCTATGTCATTTATCTGTTTTGATCTTGATGATTTCTCTTCTTCCACTAGCTCTGGACTTTGTGTGCTGTTGTTCCTCTAGTCCTTTTAGATGTAGGGTTAGGTTATTTGTTTGAGATTTTTCTATCTTGTTTAGGTAGGCCTGCAATGCTATGAACTTCCCTCTCAGGACTGCTTTTGCTGTGTCCTGTAGGTTTTGGGTTGTTTTGTGTTCATTTTCATTTGTTTCCAGGTACTTTGGGGTTCCTTCCTTGATCTCATTGTTAACCCATTCATCATTTAATTACATGTTATTCAGCCTCCTTGTATTTGAGTGTTTTTCTGTTTTTTCTTGAGGTTGGTTTCTAGTTAAGCTATTGTAATACAAAAAGATGCTTGATATGATTTCAATTTCTTAAATTTTTTAATGCTTGTTTTGTGTCCTACCATGCAGTCATCTTTGAAAATGATTCATGTGCATTTGAGAAGAATGTGTATTTTGCTTCTTCTTTCAGGTGAAATATTCTGTAAATATCAACTAAGTCCATTTGATCTAGAGTGTCACTTAATGCCTCTGTATCTTTTTTTTTTTTTCCTGGTCTGCTCATTGTTGTCAGTGGGGTGTTAAAATCCCCTACAATGACTGTATTGCTGTCAATCTCTTTATTAAAGTTCTCCAAGTTTTCTTTATATATTTAGGTACTCCTTTATTGGGTGCATATATGTTTACAAGGATTATATCCTCTTGTTGGAGTACTCCCATAAGTATTATATAGTGACCTTCTTTGTCTTTTGTTATAGCCTTTGTCTTGGAGGCCTTTTTGTCTGATGTAAGTATTGCTATCCCCGCTTTTTTTTATGTCCATTTACATGAAATATTTCTGTCCCTTCACTTTCAGCCTGTGTAAATCTGTTGTTCTGAGGTGGGTCTCTTATAGACAGCATATATGCAGGTCATGTATTCATATCCATTCAGCTACCCTATATGCTCTGATTGGAACATTTAATCCACCTACATTTAAGGTTATTATTGATAGGTTATTATTCATTGCCATTTTTCCCTTTGGACCTGTGTTTTTCTATTTCTTCATCTTCTTAAAGCAGTTCCTTTAGCATCTCTTGCAATGTTGTTTTGGTGGAAATGTACTCCTTTAGCTTTTTTTTTTCTTTAATCTAGGAAGCTCTTTATTTTGCCTTTCATTTTAATTGAGAGCCTTGCTGGATAGAGTACTCTTGGTTGTATTTCTTGCTTTTCATTACTTGGGAGTATTTTGCGCCAGTCTATTCTGGCTTGTAGTGTTTCTGTTGAGTAATCAACTGATAGTTTTATCAGAGTTCCTTGTGTGTTATTAGCTATTTCTCCCTTGCTGCCTTTGCAGTGAGTTTATATAAAGACATTTTGGTCAAGACTTAGCTATTTGAGGAGCACAGCACTATTAGCCTTAAACTCTTTGCTAAGATTCTCCCCACCTGTCTCTATTAGCTCTCTCAACAGCTTCTTAGGTCTCTGCATTGTTTTCGCAGTATCCCCTCCTGGCCATTGTGGGGGAGCTAGCTGTGTTCTGTGGGTGGGTGGGAGGAACCAGCTAAGTTTTTTCTTGTCTAAATGAAATAGTCACCATAAAATTTTGTCCCTAACTTGTCATTTCCTACACTTTCAAGAGATTTGAAAACAGGACCCCACTTAGTTGAAGGTACACTGTATGGTACAGATACCAGTAACCTTTATGTGACATTCTTAAGCCCATCTTATACTTGATTTCCCACCAGTAGGGTCCTTCAGATGGCTTTGCAAGATGAGCAGCAAATGGGAAGAGCAACTTCTGACTACCTCTGTTTGGTGGCGATGAACAGTCTGCTTGATGACTACCTAGATTTAGTCTTCAGCTGACTGCATGAATGCTGCTGCCCTTCAGGAAAAAGATCCCATAAAGCAACAGGAAGAGTTCACAACGCAGGTGCTCAGGGAGCCCAAAAGTGGCCTTAGCTGGAGTGGATTAGAGGAAGACAGAGGCCTAGCTGGGATTTGTGGTGGAGTTCAAAGCAGCAGCACCCAAACTCTATCTTCCTTTATGTCAGATCATTTTTGTCAATTTGCAGGTGATTTGTGCAAACTAACTGCCAAGTGATTATCTTAACATTGCATGCACAACTGAAAAGTAAAACACTTTATTTTGAAACATTAGATGAAAAAATATTCAATTGGATTTTAAATCCATTCAGTTTTTTACAAGCATTTCAACTCCAAAAATTATAAAAATTTAAGAATTTTAGGTGTATTCCTTCTAAACTAATATTTAACATTTTTCTTAATAGTTTCTATTTCATTTTTCTTACAATTATGTAATATAAAGAAAATGTCATTTTTTCCCCATGAAGCCCATATGGCCTAATCCCCTTCCAGTTTACTACAGCATGCCCAACAAATAACACCATTTTCTCTGTGTGCCATGATATTAAAAATGTTGAGAAGTGCTGCATAACTTATGGAGAAGTAACATATTGTCCATCTCTGCAGTTGGTTCCATGGTCCCTAACACCCTGCACTTTTAATCATTGTAAACTCACTGTCTGATACAGTACTGGGAACAAAGAAAGCACTGAATAAATATTTGTTGTTAAAGAGTTCAGTAAAGAGAAAGATGGACATTTTGAATAGCTTATCCACATGGACACTGAAATCACCAAAGTTAATGACAGACCTTGGTCTTCTGGAGGGTGGCATGGTGACAAGCCTGGTGCTGTCAGTGAATGAGAATGACCATGAAACTGGGCAGGGGAGATAAAGGAGTGTGCCATGAAATAACACTTGTGAGAGAAAATTTTTATATCATCAAATTTTAAATTGTGACACAGGCTACTCACCCCCATTCTTCATCTAATTTGAATCCGTTTCCCACTGTTCCCAGGACCCCCAACCCAAACATTTCCTCTGGGCCTTCTAGAAACTTGTTCCATTCAGAATAACTTTCAAGACATCTTCCACCTCTTCCCTCAAATTCCATCTACCTACCGGCTTTAATTAAAACCAAAATTTCCCCTAAGAATCCTACTTTCCTGGCATTATACTCAATTTTCATGATCAATTCTAGCCCTTTCTCCTTTTCCAATCATGGCAATACTTCCTGTTTTTTAAGCTTTTGTCACAAGCCAGTCACTTACAACTGAGTTATAGGCTGGCTCTGTACCCCAATACCTGCCATCACCTTAGATTACTTCCAGTCCAAGGAGACAGTTCATCTAGCACACTATATTCATTGCAGCATTGTTTACAATAGCCAAGACTTGGAAGCAATTAGGTATCCATCGATAAATGAATAAAGAAAATGTGGTATGTGTATTTCTATATAATAGAATATTACTCAGTCATAAAAAAGAATGAAATGTTGCCATTTGTGACAACATGAATGGACCTAGAGAGTATTATGGTAAGTGAAACAACTAGGGCAGAGAAAGACAAATGTAATGTGATTTCCCTCGTATGTGGAACCTAGAAACAAAACCAATGAACAAACAAAATGAAACAAAAACAAACTCACAGATGAAGAGAACAAGCTGATGTTTGAGAGAGAGGAGTGGGGGTGGGGGATGGATGGAAAACAGGAAGGGGGTCAAGGAGCACAAATTTCCAGTAATGAAATACGTCACGGAGCTGCAGTGTATACACAGGGTATGCAGTCAGTCATATCATAATACCTGGGTGCAACGGCAGATGAGTACTAGTGTTATTATGGTGACCACTTCATAAGGTATAGAAATGTTGAATCCATATGTTTACACCTGAAACTAATATAATATTTTATTTCAACTATAAAATAAATTTAAAAACCAAAAACATAAAAAATATGTTATAATGGTAAATAACTCAGATGTGAGGGTTCACATGGCTTCAAAATTAAGATCTGTGATAACTTATCTGCATCTGTACCAATTTACAATCCCACCACCTGTTTACTAAGGTTCCCTTTTTTCCACACCCTTGCCAACACTTGTTATCGCTTCTCTTTTTTATAATAGCCATCCTAACAGTTATGAGGGGATATCTCCTTGTGGTTTTTCTCCGCATTTCCCTGATGATTAGTGATGTTGTCCACCTTTTCATGTACCTGTTGACTATTTATGTCTGTAGATATTGTATATTCATGTCCTTTCTCCATTTTTAATGAGTTACTTGGTGTCTTGCTATGGAATTGTAGGAGTTTCTTATATATTTTTAATATTAACGCCTTATAAGACATATACTTTACAAATAGTTCTCATTCAATAGGTTGCCTTTACATTTTGTTTATTGTTCCCATTGCTGTGTAGAAGCTTTCTTGTTTGATGTACTCCCACTTGTTTATGGTTGTTTTTGTTACCATATAGACAAAAATCATTGCCAATGAGTTTTTTTCCCCTGTGTTTTTTCCTAGAATTTTACAGTTTCAAAATTTACATTTAATCTTTAATCCATTTAATTTTTGTGTATGGTGTAAGACAGGGATCCAATTTCAATCTATTTTTATGTGACAATCCAGTTTTCCCAATACCATCTGTTGAAGAGACTATTCTTTCCCTATGTGCACTTGTGGTGCCTTTGTCAATAAGTTGACTATATATGCTTGGATTTATTTTTTTCTTTTGGCTCTATATTACCTTCCATTGGTCTATGTGTCTCTTTTCATTACCATACCTTTGTAATATAGTTTAAATCAGGACCTGTGATGCTTCTATCTTTCTCCTTCTGAAGATTGCTTGTGCTATTAAGGATTTTTTATAAATCCATATGAATTTTAGGATTGTTCTTTTCTATTTATGAAAATAAGTAACACTGATTTTTTTTAATTACCTTATTGTTGTTCAATGACAGTTGTCTGCATTTTCCCCCCATCCCAGCCAATCCCACCTCCCTCCCTTGCTTCCACCCTCTCCCTCGGTTTTGTCCATGTGTCCTTTATACTAGTTCCTGAAAACCCTTCTCCCCACTGTCCCCTCCCCACTCTCCTCTGGCTATTGTTAGATTGTTCTTAATTTCAATGTCTCTGGTTATATTTTGTTTGCTTTTTTCTTTTGTTGATTATATTCCAGCTAAAGATGTTTGTGTCTTCCTTAATTTCTTCCTTCAGTGTTGTACAGTTTTCTGAGTACAGGTCTTTTACCTCCTTGGTTAGGTTTATTCCTAGGTACTTTATTTTTCTTGTTGCTATATCAAATGGGTTTTTTTTCCTGATTTCTATAAATAACATTGATTCTTGATAGGGACTGCAGTGAAACCTATAGACCACTTCAGGTAGCATGGATATTTTAACAATATTCTTTCAATCCATGAACTCAGGGATATTTTTCCATTCATTTGTGTCTTATTCAAATTCTTATGTCAATATTTTATGGTTTTAACTGTACAGATACTTATCTCCTTGGTGAAATTTATCCCTAAGTACTTATTATTTTTTATGTAATTATTAATGAGATTATTTTCTTTATTTGGGTGGTGGGCAGCAAAGATGAGTGAATTCATCAAGGTCAAACCACTAGTAAATGGAAGAACTAATATTTAAATCTGGTTCTGACAGATACTTGAATCCAATGCTCTTTATTAAAACTCATTTGCTGTATAACAAATCAGTGACAAATATGTACATCTTCCTCCAAAATTTCATTCTGGCAGACTCTTTAAGGTTTTTACTAGGTCTAGCTCTTTTAAAAGCCCTAAGGGGAGGGAAGACCTATAAAAACACAGATAACTTTATTAACCTCAGAACCAATTTCACTACAAAATACAGACCTCCTAAAAGTTTCTCTTGAATAATTGCATCCTAATGAACTCCAGTGTAGATTCCCTATGTCATCGGGGTAAGTTTTCAACAGGCCAAGGAAGTATATGGCTTGGCCGAACACCTGGGTCTTGCAGGCCCAGTTAAAGCAGGCTCCCTCACATGGCGACTTGAGACTTTTTCCAAAGCCCCTCTATGTATATGACTCCCTAACTTACATCCATCAAAAAGCCAAGCCTTGTTAAAGGGAAAGGAATATCACCCACTTCTATTTTCATGCAAATAGTCCCAACAGAATAAAAAGGGGGGCAGTGAAAGTGATGACACTGATCTAATTATCTGTGGGCCAATATCACCAAGTTCCTGAAAGGAGCCCAGAGAATGCCTGACACAGACACACAAAACACAGCCAAGGAACAATGGGGACCTTAGCAACAAGACACAAACTGACTCCTTTCCACATAAAGAGCTGTTGTATGAGCACTTATTATTCCTCTTAGTTATGTCCCCGCACATCCCCCAAAGAGAGTTCCAGCTCCTTTTTCCCAGCTTTGTTGATATACAATTGATATTAAAACACTGTGTAAGTTTAAGTTGTATAATGTGTTGATTTTTAATATGTATATGTTACCAAGTAATTACCACCATAGCATTAGCCAAACTTCACATAACTGCCATTTTTTTGTGTGGTGTGAATGTGCAATATCTATACGTTCAGCAACTTTCAATTATGGTCACCATACAGTACATTAGATCCCCCAAATTTGTTAATCTTATAACTAGAAGTTTATATTTTTGACCAAAATTTCCCTATTTCCCTAAGCCCCAAATCCTTGGTAATCACCACTCTGTTCTCTGTTTCTAGGAGTTCACCTTTTTAAGATTCCACGTGTAAGTGATATCAAACAGTATTTCTCTTTCTCTGTCTTATTTCACTCAGCACAATGCCCTTGACGTTCATATAGGTTATTGCAAATGGCAGGACTTTCTTCTTTCTCATGGCTGAATAATATTCCCTTGCATGTATACACCACATTTTCCTCATCCATTCGTCCACTGACATCCACTTGGGTTGTTTTCGTGTCTTAGCTATAGTGAAACAATGGTGCGATGAACATGGGGGTGCTGACATGCTTTGGGGATCCTGTTTTCCTTTTCTTTGTTATATACCCTGAAGTAGAATCGCTGGGTTATTAAAAATAGACATACCACATTAAAAAAACACTTCAGGGTATACAGAGCCTCAGCATCTGAACAATGTACTTCACAAACTTCCACATGACCTTCATAAACACAGGCTAAGGGAAATGTTAAAACTCCCACATCTAAAATGCGAAAATGAAATTCAGGGAGATGAGCCCACCTGATAAAACATTCAAAGTAGCAAGTACAAACAAAGGAGTCACAAGTCCTAAGATTCTTTGTACTATACCACACTACAGCTATGTTGTTAATATATCAGCAAAGGGATAAAATGAAAGATGTGCCCTAAAAAGCAACATTCAACACAGTTCAGTGAACAATATAGTTTCCTGAATCCAGATAACTCCACCTGGGTTTCAATACCCAAACCTTCTAGTTTTCTCTCCCAGTGGAAAGTCCCACCCTGTCTCTCCCACCTCTACCTCCTCCACCTGGGAAGCTCTAGTCCTACTTAAAATTCTGTTGCTGCCTTACCCCAGTATCGTCACTGCCTGGGACCATGTCATGCCTTGTTCGGTTTCTAGATAAAAAAATCTTTTCCCCTAATACCAGCTCACATCAAATCAAGTCCATCACAACCTCTTAGGCTCTTGTCCATGTCCATCAGAGATCAGACTGACAGGCAGCTTAACTTCCCCCCAGCCCTGACTAAGTCCAACTCCATCCACCCTTCCAGGGCCTGACACTTAAGGTTCCACTCCTAGCAGAAACAGTGTAGGGTAGCAAATGATCATAGGCTTTGGAGTCAGGCAGACAGACCTGTGTTCAAATCCCTTTATATGAGTTGGGTAAGTTACTTTAGCTCTATAAACTTCTATTTTCTTCCTATGGAGATACTTGAGAGGAAACAGCACAGAGTGTGGTCAAGGTCATACCTCTCATTTATATCTAATCAAAATTCATCCTAATGTCATTTAAGGATATTTGTCTCACTACCCAAAAACAGCTAACTCTATTTAAGGAGTGAATAAAGGACTAAATGAATGATTAAATAATTGAATTAATCAATCAAACCATTGGATATACTAGACATAAATGAATCCATTCAGTTAAACAATATGTATTAAATACTATTATGGCCTAGGCACTGTGAAAAAAATAGACAGGACCCTTGCCCTCTTGGAGATTTCCATCCAACAATTACTCTCTCCTTCCTTTGGTTTTTGACATGAAATTTATTATAAGATTGAACTAACTACATTGGAACTATTTGCTTTGAAAGCTGCCTTCTCTATTGACGCGTGAGCACCATGAAGGTGAAAGCTAGGCCTTGATCACCTGCCCCAGAGCCTGGTAAGGATTAATATGTACTGGCCCAATGTACCATTCCTGATGGAGAGTTTGCTGTCTCTTCTGGATTCCTTAAGTTTGCACAATCCTTTTTCTTGCCCCCTGCCAAAAATTCAGACAGGAGGAGGCCCTAGAACTTATTCTTCATGACCTGGTGAAAATGGAGGTTTAGGCAGGGAAACACTTTCATGTCCAAGACAATTTATGGATCTGGAGAGAACATTTTAATGTATGTATATTTTAAATGAAAATGTTGATATGTAAAAGAAAAGTAAGTCTAAAACAGCATGCCTACCGAAGAGAGCCTAGTAATGAATAAGAGCCAAAGAGGGCACTAGGGAGCAAGAAATGGTGGACTGCAGCAAGCCCATGTGATGTGCAAATTAACTGTGGAGACCAGGAGCCAGTCCTTCTGTGTCCTCTTACTGTGTATTTGAGTTAAGTGGGCCCAGATTAGTTAAAGGAAGAGAACTATGTGGACACTGTTACCTACCCAAGGGACCAAACGAAATCTAGACCAAGACTAAGCAAACTTGAGAGTGGCCACCCTTTGCCTGACAGGAATATTTGCTCTGGGTGAACTTCGCTTGATTAAGAAAATGGATTCAATTTCATGTTTGTACATTGGCAGACACCTGTACAAACACGATGTGACAGGGTTTCTTCACCTTCTCTCTGGTGTCACAGTTGGGGAAAGGACAGATAATAAGGACAAATAATAATTTGCAGTTACAATGGATGCAGAACAGGAAGCTTGGGTGCAACTGTCTCACCCCTTTCAGAGCTCGAAGCTGGAGATCAGGAACACCTGAGAGCACGCAGATTTAACTTCACACAGAGGAACCCTTCAGAGTAAATGGTGCACATAGGTCATTTCAGAAAGCAGACAGTAGCAGAACTCTTGTAGCTGTGGTGAGGACTTGAGGTCTGGAAGGCAACATGCTCATCCTCATCCTTATCCCTTGCAGTTGGTAGGGGTGGAGGGAAGGAAGCAGGCAAAGAGAGAGAGAGAGCTGGGGGGCAAATGAGGAGGTTGTGATTCATAAAAAGAAACCACAATGCTGCAGAGCACTGGGGATTTGATATTCTTTCAGGGTTTTACATGTCAAAGCAATGGTGAATGGGAATGATCAGGAAGGAATAATAACTGGCTGTCGGGATCCTCCTTAACCATGGTGATTATCTCCCAGCCAAAGTCAACAGGCAGCTGACTGATAAGAGACACATCAGTCCTTCTGTTCACAATTCATTTAGAGCTTTTTTCATGTGGAAGACAATTTATTCAGACTTTCAGGTCTCTAGTCAGCAGGAGGGCACTGGTCCATTATTCCTCATCTTCTCTGACTTCTCAAAACCAGAGAGAAAAAGATGCCAAACCAGTTGATCAGAAAGGTCTAAATTCATTAAAAACTTCTTTTAAAAGCTTTGGAAGCAGAAACCTATGTAACTGCATTCGCCTGTGGCCAAGCATCTTCAGAGGCTCTCCCAGCCACCACAGCCCAGCTGTGGGCAGCTGCTTCCCAGCTGCAGAGGGTGCCAACCCTCAGACTAGAGAAAGGGAAATGAGCCGTTGCCATGTATCATCTGTCAACAGTTCAGACTCCACTTGTCCTGAATAGCACAGCCAGACACAAAAAGATACCACAAGACAGAGTATACCTGTAATAAGGAGGCAGATTTAACAAACTATCATGTCATATTTTTTAAATTGCTCCAATCTTCCTAAAAATCTTCAGGGCCAAAAGTACTTAAATTTTTCAATTAAATATTGCTTTCTCTTCTGGTCTAACAGTCTCTTTCATGTAAATTATCAGGGCTTTTGGCTGTATCCCCCTCCTCTGATCCACCCCAGGAATGGCACGTTGTCTGTGAGAAGGAGGTTACACAGTCAGTGGCTGGTGGGGAGGAAGAGGCCCTCATATCTCTTCAGAAATTTCCCTATGCTTCTGCCTCACATCTGGTTCTTAGACCGGTACACATGGAGGTATTCTGATCCCATCAGATCTTTGGGGATATCACACCAGTATCTACTGCTCTTAAAGTTCAAACTGTCAATTAATTGCTCGTAGCCACAAAATTCCTATTCATATCTGGCTTTCTCTTTATCTCAACCCCAGCTCTGCTACTCCACCAATCTACTCAGCACATTGAGCCCCATCACCAAGCCTGGCAGAAACATCCGAGTTCCCTGTGTGCTCTCCACAGATCAGGAGAACCAGCAGTGCTCTTACATTATCTACCTAGACTACTTCCCAGCCACTGCTACACTACACAGCTCCCGACGCTGGTTAGACTCTTCCTAACCCAATGCACAACTTCTTCCAGAGGCGTGAAGCATCCCTAGGCCCTGGACCCAGGCCCCTATTTCCAATGCTTTCAGTTCCCTCATACCCATCTGAAGACTTCTGTGGTACACACACGCATGCACACACTCCCTCTCACGTGCACAACTCTAGGTTATACCCTAAAGGGTGGGAAGCAAAGACTTCCACTTTGTCTTACCCTACCTCCGCCATGGGATTTCTTCAGTGTCATGAGTCAGACCTTTACCCATAGATCCTGCCTGTTCCCTGAGCTGTGACTTTATTGTAGTTTTTAAAAATTGCAAGTTATAAATTATTAGAGTTGCAAAATCAACCTGGAGAGTCAAAACCAGCATTTTTGTAAATGAAATAAAAATAAAGTTGAACAGAATAGAAAACATTAGGGGTATCCCCGCAAGTAAGGGCAATAATTTTTGATTATTGAATTTTGAATAATTTCTGAAACTGTTGCTTTAGTTTTACACAAATATGTATATATGTGTTTGAGTGTGTGTGCACTGGGTGAGAAGAAATGTGTTCCTTTTATGGGTTGTGGTCCGAAAGCCTGAAAACCAATGGATAAAATTCAATGTATATGTTGAGAAATCTAAGTTTCACTTTTGATATATAAAAGTAGCCTAAGAGTTTAGAAATCAATCTTTTCTTTCAAAAATGATTGAATCTCAAAATGACCATCTTCCTAGGAATTCATTAAAGAATCAGACATGAAACTGAAAGATGAGTGATGGACACTCTGCTCTTGTGGCACCTGCCCTTCCAGTGGAAGAAAATGACACTGAGTCATTAAGAAGTTTCAAGGCAACAAGATTTATATTCAAACTCATCTCACTAGCCCCAAGAGTATTATCTCCAGGATGCCTGTAGGAAGAAGAAGTATGCCACTAGCAGACCTGGCCCAAGGAACACACCGGCTTTTAGTGACTTGGTGCTCCTCAGTGGTTTGCCAGATGTCTTTGAACCAAAGACACTGTGGCTGACTTATATTCTATAATAAATGGTCTGTTTTAACCCAGTGTTGATCTTCAGCCAAAGTGAGTTATTCATTACTACAAGAGCCAAATTAAGGGGTAGGCCAGCCATGCCACATCCCAAGGCCACAATTTATCAGGAGTGCCAACACAGATAGTTTCAAACAAGTGAGAACAGCCCAGTTTCACCAGAAAAGTCCACCAGTAGAGACAGGAAAAGGCCTCAGAGTATCTGGGGCTACATGTATAAATGAGATGATTGCCTTGGAATCTGGGTTGACCCAAACAAGACCACCACTCAGAATTCAGTGCTCTGACAGGACCCTGATCTCTGCCTTCTCCCCCTTCCCAACACCTGAGGCCTCACACCACTGTCTGCCTTGAGGCCATCAGGGTTAATCTCATATATCCTTTATTTCTGTTTTAGTCCGACACCATTTGTTCAGGGCACCCTCATCCTCTGGGCCCTCATGCCCTACTTGTCTCTCTATTTTCACTCTTCTGATGCCATTGACCTCAGATGTCGGAGGAGACCCTTCCACTACATCCTGCTGGAAGTCAGAGCCGGTCATTAGCAAACCTCATATATCTTCAATCTTTTACTTTCCCTTTGCCTTCTCATCCTAACAAAAACATGACCCTCCTGGAAGGACACTGCTTCCCCAGCAACCTATGAAGTGGTTATCTCCAAAGTCCTTGTACCACAGAGCCCAGGCAGGGTAAATGTTTGCCTTGCTAATCATGGTGCCTCTTGACCATTCCTACCTCACCCTTCCTAAAACTCCCAGCTTAAGGAATGTTGCCAGATGATATTACCCACTGCCCTCTCTTTATTGCTGTCACCTAATGACCCTTAGTCATACCCCCTCATTTTTGGAGATTGTATCTTACTTTGACTCTGTTATAATTCAGTAATTTCACTGAGACATGATTTCAATAATCATGTAGCTGTTCCTCCCTGTGTCCTGGCTTCTGTGTTCTTTGACATCATCTCCCCCAGTGACACTGTCCTGCACCCTATCCTAGTCATTTACTCCCACAGTCATATCTATACCTTATTACTACCAATAATTACAATTCTTACCTAATCTCAGTTCCAAGCATGCCACTTTCTGATTACCACGACCTCTTATATTTCCAGTATTAGTGTCCCAATTCCAACAAGTCTTTGGCCCTATAGAGACCTACAAACTATAGATTCTACTCTTTTTTACTATTCCCCACTACAGCATTTTGCTATAGTTCCACTCCCTTCTTTAACCAAGCAGGAGTCTTCAACCATAATTATAATTTCTCCTTTACGTGCATTTTCAACTATTTTTTCCTTCCTTGCTTTGTTGTACTCTTCTTTAAAATCCCCAACCTCAGTGAGATTTTCCTCTTCACTTCTCCCAGCCTGCACCCAAGCAGCTGAACCTGAATGGAGGTGAACACCCAACCATTCTGACTGTTCTGATTTCAAATTTATGACTCCTAACTTGGAGCAGATGCTTGGAGCTGCTCAGGAATCCTGTCTGTGGTTTATTCACTCTCCCACATTCTTAGATAAATTTTTCATTCATTTCACTCTCTTTAAACTTTTATCCTTTCACCCTGACTGGTAAGCTCAGTGGATTGTGGGTCATCCTGCAAACCGAAAGGTCACTGGTTCAATTCCTGGTCAGGGCACATGCCTGGGTTGTGGGCCAGGTCCCCAGGTGGGGATGTATGAGAGGCAACCAATCAATGTTCCTCTCCCTCTCTTTCTCACTCCCTTCCCCTCTCTCTAAAAATGAATAAAATCTTAAAAATCAAAAACCAAAGCTTTATCCTCTCTTCCATCATTGCTTCCTCTTTCACTGAGGCCAGAGAAATAGTCAGAGAGAACTTCCAGAGGCTGCATCACCACTTTACCTTCACACATGCATCTGTGTCCATGTTCCCTGCCTTCTCTCCAGTTACCGTGAATGGACGGTCTACTCCCACCCACAAGTCTAATCCAGTGATTTTCAGCCTTTTTCATCTCACGGCATACATAAACTAATTACTAAAATTCTATGGCTCACCAAAAAATATATTTTTTGCTGATCTGACAAAAATAAGTATAATAATAGGTATAATTTTGATTCATTCGCAACAGACAGCTATTGTGTTGGCCATTGTCATTAGTTTAATTTGACAATCTAAGGGAAAAGAGGCAGTGCCTTCACTAAATAGTCAGGTATTGCATGTTTTAAAACTTCTCACAGCACACCAGTGTGCGCAGCAACCAGTTGAAAAATCATGGGTCTAATCTAACTGGATTCCTTCTCCTCTCAATCAGGAGCCTCACTCAGAAATTCAATTCTCTCTCTTTTATACTATTGATTACTGTCTCTCTGTAAGTCATCCCCATCTGCATAAAACACCTGAAATTCTCTCATATATTAGAAAGGAAATCTTGAGATTCCATATCCCCTTCCAACTAACAACATATTTTTCTGCTCCCCTTTGTAGAAAAATTCTTGAGATGTGTCTATGTTCATTCTCTCTAATTCCAGTCTTTCTGTTTTCTCAGTAATCCACCTCAAACAAGAAGTCACCACTACCCTTCCACAGATAGTGCTCTTATACTGGTCTTTAGTAATTTAATGATTACCTAATTCAATGATTAATTTTTACTCATTGTTTAATTTGCCAATCAGGAGTATGTCCCTGTCCCCCTTCCTTTAAACATCTTATTTACTTGGAATCCAAGAAACTACAATCCTCATAACCTCACTGACTGCTACTTCTGTGTCTCCTTTTCTGGTTCCTCCTTATCTTTTTAACCTTTAAACATTGAAACACCCAAGGACTTAGTCCTTAGGTTTGTCTTTTCTTCATGTATGATAGCACCTCTTTATCCATGGTTTCACTCTCCCATGGTCAACCATGGTCTAAAAACATTAAATGGAAAATCCAGAAATAAACAATTTACAAGTTTTAAATTGTGCTCCATTTTCAGTAGTGTGATGAAAATTTGCACCAAACTGCTCTGACCCACACAGGACGTGAATCATTCCCTTGTCCAGCATATCTATGCTGTATATGCTGCCTGCTGTCTGTCACTTAGTAGCTGCCTTGGTTATCAGATCGACTGTCACAGTATAGCAGTGCTTGTGTTTAAATAATCCTTATCTTACTTAATAATGCCACATTCATATAGCTTTTATTACAGTACATTGCTATAATTGTTATATTTTATAAGTTAATGTTATTAATCTCTAACTGTGCTTAATTAAAAATTAAACTTTATCATGGGTATGTATGCATAAGAAAAACATAGTATATAGTAGGTTCAGTAGTATCTGTGGTTTCAGGCATCCACTGGGGGTCTTGGACTGTATCCCTCCAAGAATAAGGCGAGAGGACTACTGACTCATATCCTTGTGATCTCATCCGGTCTGATGATTTTAAATGCAGTCACCAAGCCTCCTAATAGGCATCTCAGTCTGAGCGTTGTGAAGCCAAACTCCTGAATTTTCCTTAAAGCCTCTTCTACTATTATTTTTTCAGTCTCAGTTGATGAAAACTCTAAACTTTTAGTTTCTCAGATCACAAAGTTTGGAGTCAACACCAACTCTTTCTCTAGTACTACACACCAAATCCCTCAGCAAATTCTTCTGGCTGTGTTTTCCAAATACCTAATATCCAACCTCTTCATCAAGACACCAAACCTAGTCAACTGCAATAAACTTATTAACCAGTATCCTTATTTCCTCCCTTGAACACTGAATCTATTCTCCAAACTTTTAAAAATGGTTAGTGTGTAAACAGGTCTCTATTTTCTCTGCATTCTATATGTACCATTGTAGCGACACTTATCACACTGCATACTAATGACCTAATTTAATAGCCTGCTCCTGCCAACTCCGTTAATTCCTTAAGGATATGGGTTGTGGACAGTTTTTTCCTTTTTCATTTTAGCATTCCCAGCTCTTAGCTCTGTGCCTAGTACATAGAAGAAAACCAATAAGTAGTCATTGAATTTTAATTGCACGTGACCCCAGTGGATCCTCCTAAATACCCAATTTTTCTTGAAGAAAAGTCCCAGATACATTCCTAGCTGGACTATAAGCTCCATGAGGATAGAGGTTGCACCTCCCTCATTCACAGTTCTGTCTTCATTGCCCAGCATGATGTCTGCTACATAGTGGATGCCAGGTAAATGGCTATTGAGTGAATAAATGAATAAGTTAGTAATGAGTGATGAAATAAAGGTCCCACAGCTCAGGCCCAATGTGCCACTGTCACCTCCAGAGCACCTCCCCTGTACTTTTCTGAGGGAAGGCTTAGAGCTGCTGACTTCTTTTAGCAGTGCCTAATTGGCAGACAGAAACTGCTAGCCTCATTTCCTGGGCCCAGCTGGATGGGCTCCATGCTCTGTGGCTGGCTGTGGGTTAGGGGGAGAAAGAGCAGAACAACTATAGATCACTGTTTCAGTGAAGTGAGCAATACTTGCTTCCGCAAAGAAAATAACTTCTTTATTCATCTTCGTATCAACTCAGCGGAGCTCCCCACCAGCCAGTTGGTCCTCAGTCTCGGGAAGCTCGGAGCCAGAGCCCACTCCCTCTTTTCTGGTGTGTGGTCTGAGTTTCAGTTCCGTCTGGCAGACGGTATGGAGGGCTCTGGGTCAGCAGGGTCATCAGAATGCTAGGAGGAAATCTGATTGATGAGCAAGTGTCAGAAGGAATGAATGGGAGCCTCAATTAATGACTTTTGCTCTGTTTCAAAGAAAGGTTCCCTTATATCCAGTTCTCTCTTTTCTCTGAAAATAAAAAAACTTGGGGTGGGGTGAAGTACTGAGGAAGAAAAGGTGGGAAAAACACCCCTATAATCCAAACTTTTCTAAACAACATAAAGGAGACTTCAAAGACAGACATGGTCAGTTTTTTATGTGCGAGACTGGTTCAGTGATTCTCTCCTCTCTTTGTTTCCATGGACAGCTAGGCTCCAATCCAAAGCTAAAAAATAAAGGCTACATTGTTCTGGGGAGAGCTAGCTTTTACAAGAAATTTCCTCCTCACCACGGGGACAAATTAACTGCCTCAGCCCTGGGTGCTCTGGGAGCATTTCTCCCAGAGTTGGTTCAGCAGGCCAGCCTCCCGCCCTGCTGCTCTGCTCACCCTTGCCAGAAAACAAGCATCATCCACCTAGCCCACCCAACAGGCTTGGAAAATGGGCAGGTGTGTTGAAAGATCACAAGTCAGCATGATAAGTGTGTTAACAGAGTTCTGATCAGGGTTCATGCACAAAAGAGTTCTGATCAGGGTTCATGCACAACAAAGGGGCAGCATTAGGTTACAGAAGAACTCCCCAAACGGGGGTGTCTACACTGAAGTTCACATTCAGTAATATTGGTTTGTAATTCAGCACTCAGTATCCGTCATGTGCCTGGTTATGGAGCTGGATGATACAACAGAACATAATGAGGAATGTTTCAAATCATTGCTCAACAAATCACTTAAACTCTGGTCTTTAAACCCTATCCTATGGTCAAGGAACATGTATACGGGACCCCTGGACAAGGACAATGTGGGGATGATTGAATGTGGGAGTGAGGGGTGGGTAGGGCAGGGAAGTACAATGGGGGGGACACTGGGGACAACTGTAATTGAACAACAATATAAAATGTTTTTTAAATAAATATACATTTGACTACAGAAAAAAAAGAAAAAGAACCCGCCCTCTGAAGTAGACTTATAATATCTATTCAGGTATTGCTGAGGAAGCAATAAAATAAGATTAGTGGTGTACAATTCTTATACAGTATTTGGCACTTAAGAGTTAATCAACAACAGTTTTAAAAGGGTGTGGGGATTTAGTCTCTTCCTGGAGGCCCTTCTGCCTAGTCAGAACAATGAACTTGAAAAACAAGTAATTACATTGTCTTTTTTTTTAATTATATTTTGTATATTATGTATTACAGTTGTCGGGACTTTTCCTCTTTTGCCCCCCTCCACCCAACACCCCCTACTCCCTCATGCAATTCCCCAACCCTTGTTCATGCCCATGGGTTATGCATGTAAGTTCTTTGGCTACTCCCTTTCTTGTACTGTACTTTACATCCCATGGCTATTATGTAACTATTTGTACTTCTTAATCCCCTCACCTCTCACCCATTCTCCCACACTCTCCCCCATCTCTTTATCTTTAACCTTTGGCATTTTAATTATGAAGTGTTTTAGGGTGGGCTTCTTTGCATCCATCTTGTTTGGGACTCTCTGTGATTCCTGGACTTGCAAGTCTATTTCCTTCACTAAATTAGGGGAGTTTTCATTGTCTTAATAAATTCTACTTGCTGTAGCAAATTAGCATAGACTGGGTACCTTACGAACAACAGAGATTTATATCTCACAGTTGTGGAGGCTGGAAGTCCAAGGTCAGCATGTCAACGTGGTCAGAATCTGGCGAGGCCCTCCTCTGGGGAACAGACGGCTGCATCTCCCTGTGTCCTCATTCAGGAGGGCTCCACACTCATGATCTAATTACCTCCCAAAGGCCCCATCTCCTAGCACCATGACTTTGGGGCTGAGAAATTCAACATACAAATTGATGTAGTAAAACACAAACATTAAACTGATTGCACATTGTGATATTCCAAAGGCTACAAGAGGTGTGCATGAAATACTGGGTACAAAACATAAATATAAGGCATAGTATGGAAAGTATAGTAATGCTCAAGGAGGGAAAATTTAATCTGAGTATAAAAAAATTGAGTAACAGTTGACCAAGTAAAGAAGCTGGGAGGATAGTCCAAGGAGAAGGCCCAGTGAAACCACATCGAGCTGCTACTGTGGGCAGCATGAGTGGAGATTCAGTAACAGATGAGAGACATCAGGATGACAAAAGCAGCTAAAGCTGGCAACAGATTGGACATGGGGTTGAGGGCAGAGGACGATGTCAAAGATGACTGGGGTGGGATTGGTGGCACAAAGTCAGCGATGCTCCAAATCAGTCTCACAATGAACAAGGCAAAAGTGAGAAAGCAGATTGAGTGAATCCACAAATGCAAACCAATAGGGCATTTAGATGCTCATATGCTTCTGGAAGTGATGACTTGGAGGGAGGATACATGACTAGCTTTGGCCAACCAGCCTCAAATTACAGCAGACCCCACCTCTGCAGTTTCACCACTGTTATGAATTACTGTTGGAACCCTCACCAGATGTTCCTGGGGCAACCCTGTCAAGCAGGTGTGCACACGGCTGTCAGTTGAAAGATGAGAAAGCAGGAACAATGAGTAGCCTTTTACTGAAAAATTATAGCTTTGTTATAGGAACTACTATAAAGGACACATGGACAAAATCAAGGGGGAGGGTGGAAGCAGGGGAGGGAGGTAGGTTCAGCTGGGGAGGGGTGGAGAAAAAATGCAGACAACTGTAATTGAACAACAATAAAATAATTAAAAGAAAAAAGAAAAATTATAGCTTTGTTTTCATCAACTTAACTGATTGTGTTTGAGTTAAATTCCAGGCATTCAGGTCACTGAATTTCATGAAAACACATGAAACTAGTAAGTCATATCGTTTTTGAATAACAAATACATATGAAGTTAATATACAAAAATTACTTTTTAAATAGTTTTTATTTACCTTTTGTACCTATTTTGTAACTAGTATATATGTGCATGTGGTAAAAAAGAAATTCTAAAGGTATGAAAGGTTCCAATGGAAAGCAAATTCACCTATCCATTAGCCACCCCCATTTACCCTCTCTGGAGCTCACTACCAGTTTCCTGTGTGTTTTACTAAAGAACATATTGTCTTAAAAATGTAATCTACACTGATGTAGCTTGTTTGTATTCTTTTTACTAACATAAATGATATGATGCTACATGCACAGTTCTGCACCTCTGTTTTCCACTTGGACATTGCTCCAGATCAGTCGAGACATAGTTTTATGCTTTTCACCACTTGCATTACAAAAAAAAAAAAAAAAAAGCTTTTCTCAATTTTCTGCCATATGGATCATTTTACAGGTTGTAAAATAAAGTCCAAGAGATGAGATTTCATGAAAAGAAGATATGTGAGTTTTGACTTTTTACAGTTATTGCTAAATTGCTCTCTGGTTAACATTCCCATTAGCAATTTATGAAAGGGTTCAATTTCCCTCACCCTCACCAATGCATTCTGTTATCAACCATTTCCTTCTTTGCCAATGTGGTAGGTAAAAATGGTCTCTTCTTAGGAGTGAGGCTGATAATTTTCTCATACACTGAATAACAACTTGGGTTTCCTTATCTATAAATTGTATATCCTGATTGTTGATCTTTTGCTTAGTGAATTATAAACATTTTATATACTGATTATGAGTCAAGCTCTGTTCTAAGTATGTTACATAAATAAACTCTTTTGGTCCTCATAATACCACCATTAGGTAAGTCCTAGTATCCCCATTTTCTTAAAGGAGGAAAGAGAGGCTCTGAAAGGTTTAGTAATTTGCCAAATGTCACTCAACCACCAAGTGTCAGAGTTTTACTTGATCGCAGGCAGTCTGGCTCCAGAACCCAAGTGTTAGCTAACCATTATGCATACAGCTTCTCAGCACTGTACGCCTCCTCTTTATCTCATGTCCTCCGTGAACTATGTAGACCTAGGTGAGAGAGCACTAATGAATATTTAACCCAGTAGGGAGACTAAAAGAGGAAGAACAGGGCTACTTAGAAGAAAAGTAGTGCTCCCCTTTCTGCTCTGTCCAAAAGGAAGGTGAGAGATTGGTTATTTGATTTAGAGGAGATCAACCTGTTCCCAGTTCACAACCAGTGAGGCTGCAGGCCCAAGGTGATGGCCTGTGTCTTACAGACCCTGGGGAAAGCTGGTAACAGGAGCTTCATTTATTCAGATATTTTAACAGGGGTCTGGAGGCAACTGGAACCTCTGTCTTTTTTTTTTTTTTTTTTTTACATTTTATTTATTTATTGTTTTAGAAAGAGGGGAAGGGAGTGAGAAGGAGAGGGAAAGAAACATCAATGTGTGGTTGCCTCTCAAGCACCCCTTACTGGGGACCTGGCCTGCAACCCAGGCATGTACCCCGACTGGGAATCAAACCAGCGACCCCTTGGTTTGCAGGCCAGCACTCAGTCCACTGAGCCACACCAGCCAGGGGTGTCTTTTGTAGACCGTTTTCCTATAAGGTGCTCTCACTCTGGTCTTTCCTACTCCCCTATTCTCCCTAACAGACTGTCGCCTAGGCAGATTCATTAAAAAAAAAAAAAACAGAATTAAGAGCTTTTATTTCACTAGTATGTAGAATTTGAAGAAATCATTTGAATCCCAAGCAAGAGCAGCCTTTCACTTGCCCATCAAGATTTAGAAATCAAGGAAGTCCCTAAACAAGAGGTGACTCTGAGGGTCATTTGAATGCAGGCTGCCCTCCTAGACCTCTGCAGGATGCCAGCCTTTACCAACCTCCTACCCCAACACTTAAGGCCTCAAGTTCAAACCTCCAAAGAGGCAACTGTGAGCCAGCCCACTCTTCCCCTACCACCAGCAGGGGTGCCTCCTTAGTGGCTGAAGATAACTGCAGTGAAAAAAATAGACAAGAATCCCTGCTGCTGTGTACCTATGAGGGTCTAGCAATTTGATGGTTTGAGATACACCATCACTGCACCTCACCTATATTAGCTAACACTTCTGCTCAGGCACTTCCTTTGGGCATCTGGTCACCAGAGACATCTGGTTCTGAGAAGACCCCAAATCTTTAGAAAAGCACACACCTATTGTTTAGGAAGGACCCCTTCAAAGCCTGGCAAGAGAAATAGATGTTAAATTCACTCATGGTGTGGACTTCAACTGGCAAGCCGAGACCCCACTGGCCCTACAAGAAGAGGCAGAAGCATTTCTAACATGTCTTTGAGGATGCCTCTCTCCTCTCCATACATGCCGCCCTGTTACTCTCTTCCCAAAGGACGTGCAGCTGGTCCCCAGGATCTGAGGCTCGGAGGGCTGCCACCAGTCCTTAGAGGATGCCAGGACTCTGTCTGCAGCACGAACCAGGTCCAGGAAGTCCGAGGTGCTGCCTGGACTTGCTGTCTCTGAGTAGAGTGTTGCTTTTGTAATAAAAATGTTTTAAGGAAGAACAGACTACATGGTTTTCCTCTGCAACAGAGGTAGTATATAAGAAATCGACATGATTCCAGAGGCCCGAGAATTGTTTTCAGAAAAAGAGACTCCAAGGTTGGTTCTAGTTTTCATTTTGATTTTGGACTTCTAGCCTCCAGAACTGTGAAAAAATGAATTTCTGTTGTTCAAGCCAACAAATCTGTATTATTTTGTTATGGTGGCCCAAGCAATCCAAGAGCCAAGCTTAATCCATTTCATATATATTCTCAACATGAAAAATAACTAGCCCTTGGGTAAAAGCACCTGCGGCACCTTTTTGCACAAATAGTTCATCCTAGATTCACCTGGTAAGTGAGGTGGCCATTCGTATTTGCTAATTGGCTTTAAGCAAAGGAAAGATAAACTTCTGAGATCATCACAGATGAGGTACTTTTATAACATGGAGGGAGGCACCCGAAGTTGGGCTCTTCCCCTCCCACAGACAGATCTCTCCCTTGATGATTCCCTCTCAGAGACGGCTCACAAGATGGTTGGGGGGGCCCTTGTGCAACAGTGTGAATGTACTTAATGCCCCTGAACCATACACCGTAAAAATGATTGAAATGGTTAATTTTATGTTATATATATTTTACCACAATTTTAAAAAAAGAGAGACAAAGATGGTTCCCAGGTTTTTTGAGAAAAACATTCCTGAGTAGAAAAATTGGCAATGTACTTTTTAAACATTTACACATACATCTTAAGGGACAGGGAAAACATTTGTTTTCTAAAGAAAATGCTCTAACAAATGGGAAGGGGAGAGAAGTCTCTTCTCTGACTCTCAACAGGGTGGACTAAGACTTTTATCTTTATTTTATTTTTTATTTCAGCATATTAAAACTATAAACAAAAAAATAGTTCACCATTTTCTCCCACCTTCTAGATCAAACCTATTCTGGCAGTCATAAATCTATTCTCTGTACCTATGAGCTTAGTTGTATTTTATTTTATTATATTTTTAGATTCCACACATAAGAGAGATCATATGGCATGTATCTCTCTCTGTCTGATTTATTTCACTTAGTACAATGCCCTTGAGGTCTGCCTATGTTGTTGCAAATGGCAATATTTCATTCTTCTTATGGCTGAGTAATATTCCCCTGTGTACAGGGAGTGGCAAAAGTAGATTTACAGTTGCCCTCATGGAAAACAATGTAATAATTAATAAATAATAATACAAGAATAAACTCTATGTTTCATGTACTCACAACTGTAAACCTACTTTCCCCCCACCTTGTATATACCAGAATTTCTTTATCCATTTCCATCGATAAATATGTCCTTAGGGTTTTTTCATGTCTTGGCTCCTGTAAACAATGCTGCGATGAACATGGGAGTGCAAATGCTTCTTTGTGATCCTTTTTGCTGGGTTTTTTTTTTAAAGCAGATACCCAGAGATGGAATTGCTGGGCCATATGCTAGTTCTATTTAAAAATTTTTGAGAATGCTCCATACTGTTTTCTATAGTGGCTGCACCAATTTACATTTCTACCAACAGTGCACAAGGTTCCCTTTTCTCCACAACACTTGTTATTTTTAGTTTTTTTGATAATACCCATTTAACAAGCATGAGGAGATTTCTCACTGTGGTTTTCATTTGTATTTCCATAATAATTAATTATCTGGAACATCATTTTGTATACCTCTTGGCCAAATTTATGTCATCTTTAGGGAAAAAATGGGCTATTCAGATCTTCTGCCAGTTTTTAATTTAATTATTATTATTATTGTTATTGAGTTGTAAGATGTCTTTATATATTTTTGATATTGTCCCCTTATCGGATATATGATTTGCAAATATTTTCTCTCATTAAATTCCCTTTTCATTTTTTGATGGTTTCCTTTGCATTGCAGAAGCTTTTAAGCTTAATGTAGAAACCATTTTTATTGTTGTTTTTGTTGCTTTTGCTTTTGTTGTCAGATTCAAAAAATTATAGTGAAAGAGATTATCAGTTACGTCTTCTTCTAGGAGATTTATGATTTCAGGTCAATTTTGGTTTTGGTGTAAAATAGTGGCCCCGTTTTATTCTATTGCATGTGGCTGCTCAATTTTCCCAACATAATGTATTGAAGAGACTATCCTTTCTTTTATGTGTATCCTTGGCACCTGTCATAAATTACTTGATTATATATATGTGGGTTTAATTCTGGAGAGCCACTTATTTTTAATTTGTATTTGCCCTTATAACCTAAATCTTATTTTCTAATTTCATTGTTAAGGACACTGAGGCCCAAGGAGAGGAAAACACTTGTCACACAGCTGGTGAACGGCAAAGCTTGGATTTGAATATAGGTCTCTGACATCCAGTCCAATGTTCACTGCCAAGATCCCTCTGGAGACAACAAACTCCTTACACTGAATAAGTTAAAGCACCAAATATGAGGTTCAAACCCCAAGATCCGAATAAGCAGGATCTTGTCATGCAGTTCGCTGCCAGGATGCTGGATACATTAAGGAAGCGAAGTCCTTTGGCAGCGTCTGTGTAGCCAGAGTCAACATGACTCATCTCAGTTTGAGTCAAACACAAACTACCAAGGAGCCTCTCCAGGGTCCTCACTATCTGGTGTAAGGAGAGGGCCAGTGAGGAGGCAGGGAGTACTCAGCCATGCAAGTTCCTCTGCTGAAAGAAGTTCCTCTGCCTCCCTTTCCAATCTGTCTTGGCAGGGGCAGATGGTGTAAGCTCTGTACTCCCCATCTGCTTCTGGACCCAGGACAAGCCCTGTGAAGGCAGTACAGAGGAAGCCAAACTTGAAGATTAGAGGAGAAAATCCTGGTGTTTGTTCCCTTGTCCCCGTGTTGGGCCATCTTCAAGAGCCTGTATTCTATTGCTCTAGGTCTAGCAATAACAGTGGCCATGTGTCTATAGTGCTGAAAAATTTTCCAAAGAACTGTAAAAACATTTTTTTATTCTCTAAGTGAAAAAGGAAGGGTATTATATTACACACCACTTTCTCCTTCCACTAACACACACATACACACACAAACGTAACACTTCGCACTCCAGTCAAAATACACACATCTGTTCCTTAAAGCCCTTGCCTTATTTCTTTTTAATTTAAAAAACCCTCAGGACATTCAGGTCAATCAAGATGGCCACATAGTTCACACCTGAACCCCTCTCTCCCCACAGGTGCACTGAATATACTGCTACACGTGGAGTAATTCCCTCTGAAAGAAATCCAGGTACTAGCTGGGCAAATCGTACACCTTGAGCACATGAGAAACACCAACATTAAAACAGATAGGAAAGGCTGGGACTCTCACCATAGACTTCACCCCCAGCACAGTGCCATTCATTCAGGAGGAAACTCCCAACACCCAGCTTCTCCCTGAGGTGCTAAGGATTTGGACCTCACATTTGGTGCTCTAACTTAAAAGGCTGCCACCTGAGAGATGGGCCCCAAAGCACCTTCTGAAAGCCAATAGGGTTCATGTTCACAAGTCCCACAGAACTATAGCAAACAAAGCAGTTCTTAATGGGTGTACAAGCACTTGCTGCCTCTGTGTACCCCAGGTCTCAGTGCAGACAGAGCAGAAAATATGAGCCCACCTCCTAGTCCTTCAATGTCAAAATGTTTCTTGACATTGGCCTTGGCAATGATTTCTTCAATATAACACCAAATGTAAAGTTACAAACACAAACATAAACAAGGGGAACTACAACAAACTAAAAAGCCTCTGCACAGCAAAGGAAACAATCAACAAAAGTGAAAAGACAACCTATGGAATGAGCGAAAATATATGCAAATCATAGTACTAATAAAGGGTTAATATTGAAACTACATAAGACACTCCTACAACTCAGCAGAAAAACAGTCCAATTTAAAAATTAACAAAACAACTAAATACATATTTTTATAAAAGAGAAAATATATAAAGATCATAATATTAAGAGGTCAATTAAAACACAAGCCATAGAGATATGAAGCTTTCAACCTTTCTCAACAAGAGCCCCTTGACAAAGTTGAATCCCACAGAAAATATTTTGAATTATTTAAAATTTTTTCTTTAAGGATTGTACATAACTAGTATTATTTCTGGATGCAATGAAAAAAAGATAATTCATTACACACAATAGGTCTTTAAACAGTGGAGCATAACGCTTTCTTGAAATGAATGAGAAAGACTTGAATAGAAAGCTTGAAAAAGAGGGACTTCCAGCAAGATGGAGGTGTATGTAGATACACTGCCTCCTCGCACAACCAAAAAGAAGGACAACAACAAATTTAAAAACAAAAAACAAGAACTGACAGAAAATCGAACTGTCTGGAAGTCCGACAACCAAGGAGTTAAAGAAGGAACATTCATCCAGACGGGTAGGAGGGGTGGAGATGGGCAGGCAAGTGGAGAGGACACAGGAAGTCCAAGGTGGCGGATGGTAGACGGGGTGGTCCCACATTTGTGAGTGGATAAACCAGGAGGAACATCTGAGGAGTGAGACAGACTGCACAACCAGGGTTCCAGACAGGGAAATAAAGCCTCAAAACCTCTAGCTGAAAAAAACTGTGGGGATTCCGGAGGCAGCAGGAGAAACTTCCAGCCTCACAGGAGAGCTTGACAGAGAGACGCATGGGGTCCTATAACGTACACAAATGCACCCACCTGGGAATCAGCACCAGAGGGGCCCAATTTGCGTGTGGGTAGTGGAGGAAGTGACTGAAGGCTGGCCCACAGCTGAGCAAGTGGTATTGTTCCCTCTTGGACCCCTCCCCCACATACAGCACTACAACGCAGCAACGTGGGTTGCCCTGCCCTGGCGAATAACTAAGGCTCCACCCCTTACTACATAAGAGGCACATGGAGACAAAAAAAATATGATGAATGAAAGAACAGATAAAAGCTCCAGAAAAAATACAACTAAGTGATGAAGATGTAGCCAACCTATCAGATCCAGAGTTCAAATAACTGGTAATCAGGATGCTCACAGAAATGGTCGAGTATGGTTGCAAAATAGAGGAAAAAGTGAAGGCTATGAAAAGTGAAATAAAGGAAAATGTACAGGGAACCAACAGTGATGGGAAGGAACCAGGACTCATATCAATGATTTGGAGAAGGAAGAAATAAACATTCAACCAGAACAGAATGAAGAAATAAGAAGTCAGAAAAATGAGGAGAGGCTTAGGAACCTCCAGGACAACTTTAAATATTCCAACATCTAAATCATAGGGGTGCCAGAAGGAGAAGAGGAAGAGCAAGGCATTGAAAATTTATCTGCAAAAATAATGAAGGAAAACTTCCCCAGTCTGGCAAAGGAAATAGACTTCCAGGAAGTCCAGGAAGCTCAGAGAGTCCAAAAAAATTTGGGCCCAAGGAAGCACACACCAAGGCACATCCTTATTACATCACCCAAGATTAAAGATAAGGAGAGAATTTTAAAAGCAGCAAAAGAAAAGGAGATAGTTACCTACAAAGGAGTTCCCATAAGATTATCAGCTGATTTCTCAAAACAAACCTTACAGGCAGCAAGGGGCTGGAAAGAAGTATTAAAAGTCATGAAAAGCAAGAACCTACACGCAAGGTTACTCTATCAGGCAAAGCTATCATTTAGAATGGAAAGGTAAATAAAGTTCTTCCTAGATAAGGTCAAGTTAAAGGAGTTCATCATCACCAAGCCCTTATTATATAAAATGTTAAAGGGACTTACGTATGAAAAAGAAGATGATCAAAAATATGAACAGTAAAATGACAACAAACTACTATCAACAACCGGACCTTAAAAAAAAAAAAAAGCAAACAACTAAAACAGGAACAGAATCACAGAAATTGAGATTACATGGAGGATTATCAGTGAGGAGAGGGAGGGAGGAGAATGGGGGAAAAGTTATAGGGAATAAGAATAAACGGCAGGTAGAAAATAGACAGGGGAAGGTTAAGAATAGTATCAGAAATGTAGAAGCCGAAGAATTTGTATGTACAATCCCTGGGCATGAACTAAGGGGGGAGGGGAAATGTGGGTAGGAGCGGGTGTGCAGGGCAGAGGGGAATAAAGGGGTAAAATGGGACAATTGTAATAGTATATTCAATAAAATATATTTAAAAATAAAGAAAGCCAAAAAGAGAAAGGTCAAAAAGGAAACCTGAGCTTCTGGCTTGGGACATGAGTAGCTGGAAGTTCTATCTACTGAAAAAAAAAAAACATTGTTCCCTTCCCTGACCAGGTAGTTCAGTCAATTACAGCTTCTTCCTGATATGCTGAGGTTGCAGGTGTACTCCCCAGTCAGGGCACATACAATAATCAAGCAATGAATGCATAAGTAAGTGGAACAACAAATCTCTCTCTGTGTGTCCCTCTCCCTCTCTCTCCCCTTCTCCCTCCCTACTTCCCACCCTCTCACTCTCCCCCTCACTTTCTTCTCTCTCTCTCTCTCTTCCATCACCTCCCCCCTGTCTGAAAACAATAATTTTTTTGGAAAAAATAAAAGACTTTAATAGCCTGAGGAAGAGAAAAGAGTCAAGAAGGAAACCTGAGTTTGGATGAGCTGGAACTTCTATTCACTCAAAATACACAATACCTCACCCACATCCTATGGGTGTATCAAGTTCTGCCACATCTAGACTATTTCTTGTCCTTTCTGCTCCATCTGCTTGGATATCCCACAGCAGAATCATTCCTCATGTCCCAAAACCAAGTTCTCATTTTCCAGGCCCCTACATCCCCTTTCTACCCTCAGTTCATTGGACTTACCCCGGAGATGATGGAAAGTCAGTGTCTTGTAATCATCAGGTTCAAGGGCAGCATCTACACAGACGTATCTCTGCAGTCTCGCACAGTGCCGACCACAGGACACGGGCTCCACACACACTGAGTGATCATTAGGAAAGCATTTATGATGATGCTGACTAAACCATTTGGGACTGTTTTGAAGCAAGAAAATGACCTAAGATTTGTATTTTAAAGGATTGCTGTGACTGCAGTGTGCAAAATCTCCTACAGCAGGTTTTCTCAACCACAGCACTCGATATCTGAACTGCTTAATTCTTTGTCGTGGGGGTTGTCCTGAGCTTTGTAGGATGTTTTGCAGCATCCTTGGCCCCTAGCCAGTAAGTTCCAGTTGCACTCCCCTCCCCAACTATAACATCCAAAAATGTCACTCCGGGTATTGGCAATGTTCTCTGGAAAGCAAACTTGCCCCTGAATGAGAACCACAGTCCTGGAGGGAAAAGAAGATAGTGATCGGTCAGCCCATTCACTTAATGTCAGAGAAGGAAAAAAGGAAGTACATTGACTGGAAATGTCTACTATGCGCTGGGACATTACATATGGTATCAATTTTCAAGAGGGATATGGGATAAAGGGCCCCACTCCCACACCAGTTGCTCCTGAAATCCCTTCAGGGTTACCTGAGGTCAAGCTCCCTAATGATTAAACCCTGGAACAGACACTGTCACTTGCCCTGGCCCCATGTGAGTGCAGCGAAGTCTAATTCTCACGCCATGTCAAACAGGAGTGTTTGACTCTGCTCCATGGAAATTAATTTAAGTTATCCTAGGGAGGCCTCGATATCACTTTCCAGTCAGCTCCAGGAGGGTGGGTATACGGCAGAGGTCCTTTGACATAAGCTGGTCAGACCCCAGCAGTTGGGTGTCCTTCCTGTGTGCAGGCCCTGGGCCATCCTTGCAGAGGGAGACTCTGCCTGGGGACTATGAGACAGATGGGCTGAATAAACCCTGAATGCTGGAGCTGGTTGGCTTTCCTGGTGAGGTCCAGCTAAAAAGGCCCTGGCAGGCTCCTCCACACTTACTCAGCAGCCTGGGGACTTGGTTTGCTCTTCTCTGCTCCCACCAACACCTGCTGGTTGCTGCTGGTATTAATAACATCAACAGCAGGAGGCTTCACACCAGAATCCAGGCTGTCTGGATAATTACCTAGTGGCCAAGGACCAGTCAGTAAATTACTCTGTGACCTGGGAATTCAGCAGGTTGCCGCCATCACTCAGGCCTGCTCACTTTATTGCTCCCCCCTCCTGCTGCACTGACATTTATTTATCTCATTTACATTCGGAGCATTGATTTCATGCCTTTGTGTTTTCTGTCTTAGAGGTGAGAAGTAGCCCCTTTAGGGGGACTGCTTCTCAGGTCACTGGGATGGCTGCACTGAGGTGTGGAGGGGGAATATGGGAGATTTTGTTCTGTGCAATCACTTAGCGTGCGCCCAGCACATCAGCACCTGCTCCCTGTGACACTCCCCAGTGTGTTTCCATCTTCCTGTCTGAGCTGTGACACTCTAGTACACTGACTCTCCATGGAACCTTGCATATTGGAGAAAGGGAGGTCAGAGAAAAAGATCTCATCACTCCCACCTCACACACTGCCCTGGAGCTACACCAAAAGGGAATAGCACATGCAAGGGAATTTTCCCACTGCAGCGGTACCTGTCCTTGGGGCATTGCTGTAACTCTTCTTTTTATCTAGAGCACTTTTTTGCCCTTCCCTTCTCCACACTCTTACTCATCTTTCAGATCTTAACTGTCACTTCCCTCCACGCCCCGCAAAGCATTTGCTCACCCATGCAGAACATAGTTGGATTACTCATGTCCCTTCTGAGCTGCCATAGCACCCTATTCCTTATTACATGACTAATTCCAGTTAGTTGCAGTTACCTCTTTTCTTCCCTGTCCTGACTTTCAGATTGTGAACTGAGTGAGAACAAGAACAGGCCCTCATTTAAAGAAGCCAATGAAAATTAGTAAGTAGACATATGAAGTTATCCCCTAACTCCACCGTCCAGGCAAATCTGATTCCCAGGATCAGCTTAGCTAACTCAGTTACATATCTACACCCCTCTCCCTAAAGAGCTGTCACAAAGGTTCCCAGTGAGAAACTTACAGCTTCAGCTAAGGACTTTATTTTAATTCCCTGGAATTATTCAATATATCTCTGCCTCTTTTTCATTCACCAATTACCATAAGTGCACCTAAAAATAATCCTGTAACTCTCATTTAATGTTCACTTAACCACCATAATTCATGTAAAAATAAGATAAATATTCTTGGCTCAGATGATAAAACTAATTTATAACCTTGATTAAGACATTTATATCCATTCAGCCTTGATTTGCTCTTGCATTGAATGAGTTCATTATCTCTTAAGTACTTTCCATCCTGAAAGTTTTCTAACTCTAAAATTTGAAGTATATTTCGTGATTCTGCGAAATGAAGGTCGCAATAGTTCCCACTTGCTATAAACCCCTTTTTGACAGAAAATTATTTAAAGTAAATAATTTGCCTACTTTTTTCACCAAGGTGATGGTGAGAGATAATCTGGCCCCTTCTTACTCCTCCAACTGCCCCACTGCACCACTAAACACAAACTGCTCCCAGTTCCTCTCTGCACACTTTCTAGCCAATGTGCCTTTACCTGTGTTGTTGCATCTGCCTGTAACACCCTTCTCTGTACCCCTGGCAAACTTCTAATTCTTTCTTGAAACCCAGCTATGGTCAATTCCTCTGGGAAGTCTTCCTTGAGTTGAGATGCAGCACAGCACGATGACAAAGGGTTCAGACTCTAATGTCAGACAGATCTGGGACTCTAATTTGGCCCACCACTTACCAGCTGTGGTTCTGGGGAAAGGTGTCCTAATTGATTAGACCAAGCCTCAGCCTCCTCGCCTGTTAAAAGGGAGTGATAGCTCCTACCTCATAGGATTCTAACGAGTGAATGAGGTAATGTATGTAGAGAATATGATCCAGCTCCTGGCAAATAATAAGCACCGCACAAGGTTTAGCCATTAGTGTTTGTGTACCCAAGTTAGGACTAATCACTTCTCATACATGTTTATCAAGCTGAATTTTGCATGCAGTCTCCCTGACAAGATTGTGCCTCCTTAAAGATCAAAGACTTATTCATGCCTCTATCCCCAGAACTGGGCATGATGCTCTGCACAGAGTAAACAGCTAATAAATGTTTTGTTGAGTGAAACTGAATCACACATTTAGAAAACAACACTATTTTTTAAAAAACAATAATGAAAAGTAGTACTTTAAGGAAAGTAAGATAAATTAAAAAGTGTACAACATGTTATCAGATGTCCTAGACTGGCTGTGACAGTTTCACATTCATGTTCACATTTTCACTTTGGTTCTCGCAGTAAATGTATGTGCAGATGTTATTATCTGAAGTTCGCAAATGAGGGAACAGACTCAGAGGGACTTCATTTTGACCCAAAGTCACAGAACAAGTTGCAGAACCCAAATCAGTATCACTTCTCTCCCCTTTTAATGCCTCACATCCTCCCTTACTCCACATAAAAGGAATAACTAAGCAATTCTTACAACTCAGGTGTAAGATTTTAAGCTTCCACAAGTGATCCCTCACCCAGCACCCAATGAAACCACGCACTAGAATGGGGCCCTTCTCCAAGAAGCCATTCCCACTGGTGACCGCAGCCCCGGCTTCTCCACATGCTGTGGAGAAAGCACCCATGTGCTGTATGTTCTGCCCTCAGCATTCAGGGGAGACATCCGTTTCTGCAAGTGCTTGGGGCTCCTCCAGGTTTCCCTGTGCTTTTGTGCTGCTGAGAAGATGAAGCAAGGGTATCAAAAGCTGCAAACAGTCCCTATCTCTGGAGACAGGCATTTACTTGAAGGAAGAATGAACCAATGGCTCCCCAGAGCATTGTTCAGCCACATTAGAGAAAGGATTAAGCAGATACATTCAGCTATTCTAACAGATTTGCTGTAAGCCTTGAATATGCCTCTCGCACTCACTCAGATAATCACATTAGTTTTGTCATTAAAAGATCCCCTTTATGGAAAGTACCTAAACCGCTTAAACCACCCAGAGAGGTTGCATACATTATCAAACAGCATGACAAACAAAAGACTTTTCTGATCCACATCCCAGTTTTCCTCACTCCTTAAAAAGTTTAGGGAATTGAGGTAGAAACAGTTTGCAAATGGGCAGTGACAGCACAGCAATTCTCTCTCCTTTTCCTCAGCACCTGGAAATGGGAAGGCTGAAAAACTCCTTGAGCATCAGGGCCAGCAGAAAACAAAAGACAGAGATGACAGCAGGGCAAGGAGTGGGTAGAAAGTGGGCTTGCCTCTCTGCCACAGGAATTGCCTTTGGATCGAAGCAAGGGTAGAAAAGCTCAGGATCCGGGGTCAGACAACTGCCACTAGCTAGATCCATGGCTATGGCTGGAGCTGGAGGAGAGGTACTTTGTTTCTCTTGGCCTCATGGTCCTCCTTTATAATACGGAGGTATTATTATTATTATTATGTGTCTTGCATTGCTCCCAGGGTTGTTGAGGGGTTCAAGTGAGAAAAGGCAGACAGCAGAGTTCTGAGGTCTATTAAGTATGGTATAAGCATTAGAGAGGAGGTTTCCTTTGCCTCGTTTTATGACCCCTAAATGATAGCAGCTACATCTGTTTTTTTACAGTAACATGATTGGTGCCTAAACCTTGGTTCATAATAGATGAATTAATAATTTCTGGTCTTGTATGAATAGATGGTTCATAATTTTTGTTTTTATGAATAGTGCTTTTATTGCCTTTCTCACTAAGACCCATCCACCCTGCAAACTCTCATCCTTCAAGTTTCAGTTCAAACGCCACTTCTCCTTTAAAGCCTTCCTCAGACCTTCAGGAGGAATTCATCACTTCTACTTTCATGCTAATTATAGCATCCTGAATGGCACGCAGATTCTTAGCCCAATGTATTTAATCTGACATTCAGAATGTTTCTACTCATTAAAAATTACTTTCTGATTAAGAACTGAGCTTATTATTATTATTATTACAATGTACCTGCATAGAGTTACCATTCAATAAATATTTGAATGAATGATAAATGAACAATCCACAGAATTAGAAATATTTGGCCCAGGGAAGAGAAATTTCAAGAGTCAATTGAGAATCCACCTCCAAAACAAAGTTTATTCCATTTAGAGAAGAGAGTGTCTGTACTACACTGTTTAGACTGTACATTCTAAACACTGCACTATTGTGTTTTTTAGAGTATAAGACTATTGGATGATTTGAATTAATGATCAATTTTTCATCTCCTTTGCAAGCTAAAACTTGAAAAAAAGGCCTTAACCTATGATAGAGATTTAGGTTAGACACCAACAGTTTTGCTGTTTTGGCCACATAATATATTGTTGTGGGAGTTTGTCCTTTGTATTATGGGATGCTTAGTAGCATCTCTGTTGTGTACTCATTAGATGCCAGCAGCAACTCCCTGCTACCCAGAGTTGTGACAAATAATAACATCTCCCGACATTGCCAAATGTCCCCTACCGGGCAAAAGTGCTGCCAGCTGAAAACCACTGGCTTAGACTTAAAAGAGTAAACTCCTGACATCAGAAAAGGAGCCAAGGGATGATGGAAATCTTCCCATGAGTTTCTTAAATACAAAGTGGGTGTCTACTTTACTAGTTTACATTGTACCATCCATTCTGAGGCAGGTAGACTGCCCCAATGAACTGACATCAAGGTAACATATGAAATGTCTTCTGTCAACTCTAAGGGCAATTTCTGAAACAAGAATAATTCAATGACTTTTGGTGATGCGAGAAGGAAGCCATTTGTCAAATCACCTGGCTACTTCACTATAGCCACTTATTTAAGAGTTCTTCTGGTATACCTTCAGTGCCAGAGCACTCTGCAGGTCACCTGGGCAGAAAGTTTCAATGGAGTTTGATTTCATGGAGCTATTGGTTGCTGGTTTTCTGTAAATCTTTCTTTGGCTATTTACCTCAGATTTCCAGAATTATGAAGCAAAACAAAATAAATGGTTAAAAGCACTCCCCCAAAGCCACAGAGGAATTTTGGTAAGAGATGCAAACATCTTTGTAGTCAAATCACCTGACCCCATCTCTGCTCTGCAGCCACATAGCAGAACCAGGTGAGCTACAGTTGGTGCAATAGTTCACTCATGAGCCAAGTAGGATGACAGCGATTTCAGGTGTCTGAGCTTATTTTTTTCAAACTACTTCATTTATGTTAAAAACATCATTCTTTCCCTCTCTGTTCAACTATCTACTACAGCAAGTAAACTATCTCTCTGTCACAACTTCGGCTGAGAGTCTTCCTCCACACAGTCAAATTGATTTCTAGATTAAGACAGATCAGCAAATATATGGGAACTCATACAACTAAACATCAAAAAACAATGGAATTTAAAATCAGTCAGAGGACCTGAATAGACGTTCTTCCAGAGTGATGTTTTTTAACACAAATCTGTTCATGTCACTCCCCTGATTAAGGACGATCAATAAATTCTCATTCCTTACAATGACTCCTTACCATGGTCTACATGCATGAGTTTTTTCCTGTCACATCGCCAAATTTATCTTATGTCACTTTCTCTCTGGTCATCTGCTGTCCCATTACGGTGGCCTTCCTTCAGTTCCTTGAACATGCTACCCCCAGGGGTTTTGCACATGCTGTTTTTTCCCTTCCTCTTCCTAGTATAGCTCCCACTCATCATTTGATAACAGCTAAAATGTCACATCTAGAAAAAGGAGTCTTATTCCCACAGACTAACTCAGATTGTCTAACAAATGCCCTAAGAGCCCCCACTCTTCATAGCACCTAAAATTATACCAACTCATGTATAATTTGACATTCTGTATCTTTTTCCTAGAAGAATGTAAACCTTATTAAGACAGATACTGTGTTTGCTCTTAGGCATCGTACTTTCCAGGCTCCAGAACAATGACATATGCTTGTAGCTCTGAAAGAGGAGGAAAATTAGCCCTGGCTGGGTAGCTCAGTTGATTAGAGTGTTGTCCCAATATACCAAGGTTGCGGGTTCTAACTCTGATTGGGGCAACCAGTGAATGCATAAATAAGTGGAACAATAAAGTAATGTTTCTCTCTCTCTCTCTCTGTCTCTCTCTCTCTCTCTCTTTTCCTTTCTCTAGCTAAAGAAAAGTAGAAAAGTTGAATTCTCGATTACCATTTTGGAGAGTTACAATTCGTATTTACAGATTTAAAAAAATGCAACTATTTAACTTTGTTTAATCCATTATTTTCCAAAGTTGCTCAACTATAGAACTTTCTATTACATAAGTCTTTGGCATTTTGTCAGACACTTGTGATCCCAGAAATGCTGTGTGATAAATACATACTGAATTGCCTGAACTGCCCCACCTTTCACCCCAAGTAGTGAATCTCTGACACCATGTTTTTATGATAGTGTCTCCCCAGTAACCACCTGAAAGTTGTGGGCTTCTGAGGTGCAGCCTCTGAGATGTGAGGACACCATATTGGGAAGTAATCATGGGCCCTGAGCAAGCAAAGAGGAAACTGTCTGCAGACAGAATGAAGCAGCAATGGGAAGAGCAATGCTAGGCAGGGCTTCCAGACTCAAATGGGGTCAGGCAGGACACCAGGAGCGAGGTGAACTAAAAGGACATGCCCTGTCTGAAGAAATTGAAAATCAGAATTCCTTCATCTAGTGGTTTTCAAAGTGTGATTCCCCAGTATCACCTGAGAAATTGTTAGAGACGCAACTTCCCAAGATCCACCCTAAGATTTCTTTATTACAAACTCTGGGGTGGGGCTCAGCAATCAATGTTTTACAAGCCCTTAGGTAACTGTGATGCACATGCACACATCAGACTGCCAAACAAGCTATAAACATCTCAGAAACAAATCTCCCCCACAGGCTGACGACTGGTGACCTCTGTTCAGAGCGAGAGAGAGAGAAATAGCAGTCTTGACTTTGAATGACTTTCCAGACCCTGGTTCCATTGACTCATGACCCCTTGTTCCCCAAGTCCTGGGACTCACCCTGCAGTTTCATTAAGTTCCTTCTTTTGCTTAAGCTGGTTCAGTGAGGTTTATTTTCTTGAATCAAACAAAGATTAAGCTACACCAATAAAGAGAAAACAACAAACAAACCTGAATTAATGGCCCAGTTCTGTCAAAAATGAGCTGTGAGTGAGGCCTTACACAAGTTCCTTCTCTCTATTCCTATCAGTGCCATCCACCTACAAATGATGGGGTCGGCCTGGGTCTCCAGGGTGTCTTCACTCTCTAATATGCTAGACTAGACGCTGGCTCCTCTGGAAAATCTCTCGACTCTACAGAACCCTTAAGAAAGATCCTCAATTTTCCTTAGTTTTACCCATTGCCTCTAAGTAGTTAAAGTAAAAAAAACAGAAGATAAAAACCACCTCAATTCTCTTTGTCCCTCCTGGTCTTTCAAAAGCATCATCTATTAGAGAGATATTTTAAATAAGGTTTATTTGATGTTCTAATTATTTTTCATTTTAAAACTAAATTTTAGCATATTATGATTAGGCTAAATTTACTTAAGGTTGCTATCTATCATAAAATGTACATAAAGGAAAGCATAAGGCCAAATTACATTTGCAGAAAAATCATCCCTTTTGGCAGTTAGTCTCTTCACAAAATGAAATTCATCCAAATAATTCATATAAAATGAAGTGGAAAATTATTTTAATGCTTTTAAACATGTAAAATGTTTAAGGTAAATATCCCCAAATCAATATCCTAAATAGTAACAATATCCTCTATTAAGCCCATAAACCCAATTATATAACTTCTTAGTTGACGATGAATAAAAACTAGAAACTAGTATTGTTTTGACGCGAAAATTCCCACTTCAGCAGACTTTTCTCTGATGTTGACATGAAAATAGTGACCAAATGCTTTGATGGACAACTCATTACAATGAGAAATGAGAACCGGAGGCTTCTGAAACCAGACAAAGATTTTTCTGTGCCTCCCAGATGCCAGGGAAAATACAGGAAATATTTCAGTCTCTTACCCAAGAATTCACTTTATGTATGCATTTTTTAAAAAGTGCTCTCATAATGATTAAGGTCAAGGTACCGTTTTTAAAAAGCAGAAAGACAAGGTGAAAAAAATTTTTTGAGAGAAAATAAAAAAAAAAAAAACAAGGAGGAAGAAATCTTTCAACAGAATAGCATCTCTCTCTGTGCCCCTGAAAGGTTTGGATCCAACCCTGTTTGTTATCCTAGAAAAGCTCTTCTGAAGAAAGGTTTCAGTGTAAGAACTGCTTGAAAGAAGCCAACCCTTTGGAAAGAGCAACGGCTCAGTCATTTATTAATGTCAAATATGCTGCCCGCATGAATCAGCTTGCCTTTTGGAAGCCACACAGAAAAGGTCTCGTGCACCTGCCTCTTAATGTCCTGACACTTCTGGCTTTAATGGCAGCGGCATCAACCACCAGGAAATAAAATTTAAAAAAAAAAAAGTTGAACATAACTATAGTCTACTTTTTGAATAGTTGATTCATCAATTTTTAATGGCTTCTTAAGAAAGTATCATCAGTGATCACAGCATATAAAAGCCTGCTCTGATGTAAAAGGAAAAGCAAAACAGAGTCATTTTCCCAAACTGACAAAATGTAACCAAATTACCACAAAACTGACCTTAGAAACAAAGAAAAATGGAGCAAAAAAAGGCCAGATTCTAACTGGCAGTACCACAGTGGCAAATATCCCAGAACTAAGAAAAGCTGCCAAGTAGAAGAGAGAAAATTAAAGGGCTTTCCAAAACCAGCCAAGCCCAGTGCGCACAGGGATCCCAACAGTTGGAGTGAGCTGTAGGAGCAGCACACAGAGACAAGGTCCCGCCTTACTCTTTATTTACAGCACAGTTCCAACTCGTTAGATCAAGGACAAATGAAATGACTCCTTTTTCCTGGGTTGGCATCACACATCCTTTCTATCAGCTGCAATCACATCATCTTTCTGCTTTTCCTTTTGGGAGGACAAGGGTGGGAAGTGACAAATGGGCCAAAGAGACTTCAGTCTGAAAACCAAGAGAAATCCCTGCTTGCAGACAAACAAAGGAATGGACTCCCCCTCTGTGAAAGGCAGGAACCGTGCTGCAGTTATGAGGGCCCTGATGGGGAGGGAAAGCTGCCACAAAGAGATTCTTCCTGGAAGTGGTCAAAGGCGGCAAGGACCTGGGGTGTGGGATGGCTGCTGTCACCACCGTCACCCTCTTCTGTCTCAGCCTTTGCCCCAGCAAATCCAATGATGAACAAGGGAAAGTAATTTTGTGTAGAAAACCAAAGCGAATGGGAATGTGGGTGGAATGAACATAAAAGAAGAAACTGAAAATGATCAAAAATTGCTCAGCGTGTCTTTCTCAGACTGGCATAGAAATCTCTGATCCACTGCTTCATGTATTTAACTTCCAAAGAGCGGGCTAATAGCAGAGACTTGGGATCAAAGGCATTGTTGGCTCGAAGATCTAGGTGATGGGTGCCTTCCGGGATAGTGATGGCAACCAAGGTGTCTGTGATGTTCTTGGTTACTCCACCTCCTGACCAGGGGTCTAAGTCACCATTGCTAAGCGGGGGAAAGAAAAAAAATAGGATTGTTAGATTTTTGTATTTTTTATCCAGATAAGACAAGAGAGACCTATTTTATGCATAACATCTAAAATTACAAGCTTGTAACCTAGAGATTTGATCTGGGGACCTAATCTGTCACATAGGGAGGTTATTCACACCAGTACATTTTTCTGCAAACAAATACTAGAAACAGGACCAAAGAGTGAAGATGGTACCCCATGAATCAGTCCAGATTGTATCAAAAGTTGGAATTTAGAAACCTAAATTTCAATCCCAGCTTCATCAAAAGCCAGATGACCTTCCTCCTCTGAAAACCAGAGATAACAAGGCCGACGTCTCAGAGCCGTTACCTGGGTTACATCAGCGGTACATGTTGTATTCAATAAGCACAAGTGTCAGGCACGTAGCAGTCCCTCAGTAATGCCAGTGTCCTCCTTCCTAGGACCAGCTATCAAAGTAATAAAGAAAAGCCCTCATATTTTAAAATGCTAATTATCTCTTAGCTATTAAAAAAAACCTCTTCATTTTTTCACACAATACTTCCCTTGAAAATAGGGATATAGAACTAAAAAAAATTCCTCTGAATCGGAATCAGAAAATTTGGTCATTACTCAAAGATCCCCATTTTACAGGGGCTTTAAAGTTAAGGAAATGCTGTTAGGTTATTAGTCTTGGCTGGTACACACAACACTTTTCAGAATGATGTCGACAGGATCAGTCACTGAAGGAGGCTACTTAGCTTAGCTGAGTAAAAATCTATCACAACCACAGAAGACAGCATCCCTAAAAACATTCAGCAGCTTAGTTGAGATATAATTCACTGCAAAATTTCATTTAAAATGTACAATTCAATAGTTTTTAGTATATTCAGTGCTTTGCAACCATTACCACAATTTTAGAACATTTCATCATCCCAAAAAGATACCCATTCTCATTGGCATCCAATAATCCCCATTCGCCTCCCCAGAATTTTCTTACTCTCAGCCCTAGGCAACCACCAATCTACTTTTCATCTCCACAGACTAGCCTATTCTGGACATTATAAATGGAATTATACAATAGGTGATCCTTTGTGATTTGCTTTTTTCATTTCAGAATAATGTTTTCAGTTTTTATCCGTGTTGTCCTATGTTATCAGTATATTATTCCTTTTTATTGACAAATAATATTCCCTTGTATAAATATGTCACATTTTATTGTTTCCACTTTTTTCTATTCTGTACATCACTCCTATGAACATTCATACAAGTTTTGGCATGGATGAATGTTTTCATTTCTCTTGGGTATATACCTAAAAATGGAATTTCTCATATATATGGTGACTTAACCTTGTGAAGAAGTGCCAAACTACTTTCCAGAGTGACTGCACCATTTTACGTTTTGCACTAGCAACACATGATGGTTCCAATTTTTCTATATCCTCACCAACACTTACCTGTCTTTTGTTAATACTTTAAATTTAAATATAATTGGTATACAATATTATGTTAGTTATACTATTTTCAGGAGTACAATATGGCAACCCAACAATGTTATACCTTTTGATGTGATGACCCCACAGATTCTAGTAATCAGCTACCACCGTGCAAACATATCACAAGAGTATTCACTATATTCCCTTTCACTTTTTCACCCACCCACCCATGCCATGTGGGTATTAAATGATTCTTATTGTGGCTTTCATTTGCTTTTCCCAAATGACTTATGGTATTGAGCACTTTTTCATGTGCTACTGGACTGTATATCTTCTTTGAAAAAAATCTAGTCAGATCTGTGCCCATTTATAAACTATTTATTTTTCATTATGAACACCGTTATTAATTTTTTAAATATATTTTATTGCTTATGCTATTACAGTTGTCCCATTTACCCCTTTATTCCCCTCCATCCTGCACCAGCAGTACCCCCCACCTTAGTTCATGTCCAAGGATCGTACATGTAAGTTCTTTGGCTTCTCCATTTCCCATACTATTCTTAACCTCCCCCTATCTATTTTGTACCTACCATTTATGCTTCTTATTCCCTGTACCTTTTCCCCCATTCTCCCCTCTCTCCCTCTCCACTGATAACCCTCCATGTGATCTCCATTTCTCTGGTTCTGTTCCTGTTCTAGTTGTTTGCTTAGTTTGTTCTGGTTTTTTAGGTTCCATCGTTGGTAGTTGTGAGTTTGTTGTCACTTTACTGTTCATATTTTTGATCATCTTTTTCATATGTAAATCCCTTTAACAGTTCATATAATAAGGGCTTGGTGATGATGAATTCCTTTAACTTGACCTTATCTGGGAAGCACTTTATCTGCCCTTCCATTCTAAATGATAGCTTTGCTGGATAGAGTAATCTAGGTTGTAGGTCCTTGCTTTTCATGACTTTGAATACTTCTTTCCAGCCCCTTCTTGCCTGCAAGGTTTCTTTCGAGAAATCAGCTGATGGTCTTATGGGAACTCTTTTGTAGGTAACTATCTCCTTTGCTCTTGCTGCTTTTAAGATTCTTTCCTTATCTTTAATCTTGGGTAATGTAATTATGATGTGCCTTGATGTGTGCTTCCTTGGGTCCAACATTTTTGGGACTCTCTGAGCTTCCTGGACTTCTATGTCTATTTCCTTTGCCAGATTGGGGAAAGTTTCCTACATTATTTTTTCAAATAAATTTTCAACGTTTTGCTCCTCCTCTTCTTCTGGCACCCCTATGATTCAGATGTTGGAATGTTTAAAGTTGTCCTAAAGAGGTTCCTAAGCCTCTCATTTTTTTGAATTCTTATTTCTTCATTCTGTGTTGGTCAAATGTTTATTTCTTTCTTCTAGTCCAAACCATTGATTTGAGTCCCGGTTTCCTTTCCTTCACTATAGGTTCCCTGTATATTTTTTTTTATTTCATTTTGCATACCCTTCACTTTTTTCTCTATTTTGAGACAATACTCAACCATTTCTGTGAGTATCCTGATTACCAGTGTTTTGAACTGTGCATCTGATAAGTTGGCTATCTCTTCATCACTTAGTTGTATTTTTTCTAGAGCTTTGATCTGTTCTTTCAGTTGAGCCACATTTTTTTGTCTTGGCATACTTTTTACATTGTAAGGGGTGGAGCCTCAGGTGTTCACCAGGATGGGGCAACCCGTGTCATTTTGTTGTGGTGCTGTTGTGGGAGATGGGTCAGAGAGGGAACAATGCCTCTACCTTGGCCCTCATCCAGCTTTCAATCACTTCCCCCACTACCCACAATCAAATTGGGCCCTTCTGGTGCTGATTCCTGCGTGAGTGGGTTTGTGTACATTCTAGGACCCTGTGGGTCTCTAATGAACCCCACCTGTGAGGCTAGGAGTGTCTCTCACCACCATAACTGCCATAGGTTTTTATAGCCAGAGGTTTTGAGGCTTTATTTCCCCATTCTGGAACCCTGGGTTGCTCCCCAGTTGTTACTCCTGGTTTATCTGTGTGCAACTGTGGCACTGCCCACTCTGCCGGCTGCTACCTTGCCCATGCCAGTCCTCCAACCACAAACTTGCAGTACATCTTCTCTGCCCCAGCTGCCCATGTCCCCCACTCCTACCACTCTGTATGAATGTTTCTCCTTTAACTTCTTGGTTGTTGGACTTCTATACAGTTCACTTTTCTGGCAATTCTGGTTGGTTTTTGTTTTTAAATTTGTTGTTGTCCTTCTTTTGGTTGTACGAGGAGGCAAAATGTACCTACCTATGCCTCCATCTTGATCGTGACTCCCACATGATTATGGAGGCTGAGAAGTCCAAATCCATGAGAACCAATGGTATATTTCCAGGCCTCGTCAAAGACTGAAGACAGGAGAAGACTCATAGCCCAGCTCAAACACAGTAAGGCCAAAACTGGTTATCAATTAAGTCATTTGATCCATTTTGAGCTAATTTTTAGGTATGGTATGAAATGGGAATCCAGCTTCATTCTATTACATGTGAATATCTAGTTGTCCCAGCATCATTTCTTGAAAAACCTATTTAGATGTCTAAAAGTCAATTGACCATACATATATAAAGATTGACTTCTAGACTGTCAATTCTCTTTCATTGATCTATTTTCTACCTTTAAGGCAGTATCACACTGTGTTGATCATGGCAGCTTTATAACAAGTTTAAAACTAGACATACGAGTTCTTCAAACCTGTTCTTCCTTTTCAAGACTATTTTGGCTATTCTGGGTCCCTTGCATTTTTATATATTTTTTAATACGAACTTTCAATTTCTGTTAAAAAAAGCAGCTCCAATTTTGACTGGGATTACACTATATCTGTAGATTAGTTTGTGGCATATTGACATCTTAACAATATTAGTTCTTCCACAAGTACATGAAATATTTTCCATTTATTTAGATCTTTAATTTCTTACAGCAGTGTTTCATAATTTTCAGTGTATACGTGTCACACTACTTCTGTTAAGTGCATTCCTAAGTATTTCATTCTTGATGTTATTGTAGATGAAATTGTTTCCTTGTATTAACTCCACACATGCATAGACTGGTTCAAAGTTTACAGAGCCTTTCACATTTGACAATTATAACAATACTACAAGGTAGGTTTAATTACAACTGTTTTATAGAGGAGAAAACTAACACCCAAATCATTCACCTAGCAATGGCAAATCTGATAGACAAACTCAAGTCTTACAACTTCAGTTCAATGCTCAATTTTATACTACCTTACATTCCATGGGAACATGATTGCCATCGGAAATCTACAATACATATACCCTCTTGACCTGTGTGGTGCAGAGTAAAAAAAAAAATGAGCTTTGGCAAGGGACATAAAGGAAAGAATAAACAAATGGGACCTCATCAAAATAAAAAGCTTCTGCAAGGCTAAAGAAAATAGCACCAAATTACAAAGAGAACCAACAGTATGGGAAAACATATTTGCCAGTGATACTTCAGACAAGGGCCTGATCTCCAAAATATATAAAGAACTCACACGACTGCACTCCAGGAAGACAAACAACCCAATTAAAAAAATGGGCAAAGGACTTGAACAGACAATTCTCCAAGGAAGACATACAGAGGGCCCAGAGACATATGAAAAGATGCTCAACATCACTAGCCATCAGAGAGATGCAAATTAAAACCACAATGAGGTACCATCTCACACCAGTCAGAGTGGCCAGCATAAACAAATCCACAAACAAATGTTGGAGAGGATGTGGAGAAAAGGGAACCCTAGTGCACTGTTGGTGGGAATGCAGACTGGTGAGGCCACTGTGGAAAACAGTATGGAATTTCCTCAGAAAACTAAAACTGGAACTGCCCTTTGACCCAGCAATTCCGCTGCTGGGATTATACCTTAAGAACCCTGAAACACCAATCCAAAAGAACCTGTGCACCCCAATGTTCATAGCAGCACAATTTACAATAGCCAAGTACTGGAAGCAACCTAAGTGCCCATCAGCAAACGAGTGGATCCAAAAACTATGGTATATTTACACAATGGAATTCTACGCAGCAGAGAGAAAGAAGGAGCTTATACCCTTTGCAACAGCATGGATGAAACTGGAGAGCATTATGCTAAGTGAAATAAGCCAGGCGGTGAGGGACAAATACCATATGATCTCACCTTTAACTGGAACATAATCAACAAAAGAAAAAAGCAAACAAAATACAACCAGAGACATTGAGGGGGGGAACAGTCTAGCAGTGGCCAGGGGGGAGTGGGGTGGGGACAGTGGGAAGAGGGGATTGCAAGAACTATTATAAAGGACACATGGACAAAATCGGGGGGGGATGGTGGGGGTGGGGGAGGGAGGTGGGTTCAGCTGGGGTGGGGGGGAGGTAAGGGGAGAAAAGGCATACAACTGTAATTGAATAACAATAAAAAGTAAATTTTTTAAAAAAATGAGCTTTGGGATCAGACACACCTGGGTTCCAGGCCTACATCAGCCTCCTAATCTCATGGAAGCTTAGATTTCTCAAGGTAAAATAGGGACTAAAATACCTGGATTTAAGAACCTGGCCTGTGGCATGATAGGTATGAGATCACTTTCCCCTTATATGGCATCATTTGGAAAGTCTTCATCTACATATCACTTGAAACAACAGGACATTTTATGTTATGTTCTGACATTTGTTTAATGCACATTCCATTTTGCTGATATTGTTACAAAGCCTGACATAACAAATCTTCAATATTCTATTATCAGATATATGAAATTATTCCCATAGTTTGCATAATCATCAAGAAACCCTTATGTATAAGTACAATCCATACATAGGTGAGAATACAATAGACCTTAGCCAATCCCTAGCCAAGACCTTACCCCTAAACTTCAGAACCAAAATTCAACCATCTACTTCACATTTTTACATGGGAGTCTAATTAGACTTCTCAAATACCAGGTCCAGAACAGAGCTGTTGGTACTGCCCAAATCCCAACATGGCCTTCCCTCTATTTTCTCAATCTCTGTTAATGGCAACCCTGTCCTATTAGTTATTTAGGCCAAAATGTTTGGTGTCACTCTTTAACCTTCTGTTTCTTTATCACCCAATCTGTCAACAAATTTTGTCAGCTATATACTCAAGTATACCCAGAATTTAGACATTTTGCACCATACCCACTATCCCCACTCTGATCCAACTCACCATTATCTCTAGACTGAATAGCATTTTACTGACCTTCCTCCTCTACTCTTACCTCCCTACTGTCACTAGAAGAGCAATTTGATCCTATCAAAACCTGAATCACATTAAGTCATACCTCTGCTCAAAACACTCCAAATTTCCCCATCTCATTCAAATTAAAAACCAAAGGCCTCACTAGGACCTGCAAGTCTCTACATGATCTGGGCTCTCTACTAACTCTGATTTCAACTAACACTACTTTCTTCCTCATCAACTACTCCAGCCACACCGGCTTCCTTGCTGTACTTGCAGAAGAATATGCTTGGTCATTTACTTTCAAGGACTTGGCCCTTGCTTACTCCCCTGGGTGGAGTATTTTTATCCCATCAAGCTCATATCTGTCTAAGTCCTCCCTACAGATCATTTTCCAAAAGTCACCCCTTGGTGATGTCTTCCTTGGTCACTTTCTTCTAAAATTTCAACCCTGCCATTTCCCTATATACTTTAACATTTTATAGCCCTCTTCCCTAGTTATTTTTTTCTCCTTAGCACTTATGTCCTGATGTATTTACAGGTGCTATCTTGTTTATTATGTCTCTATCAAACTAGCACTCCCCAAGGGGAGGGACTTTTGTCTGCTTTGTTATGGTACCCTTAAAACCTGGCACATGGTGTAAGCCATACAAATATTTACTAAAAAATAAGAAAAGAATGTAAATCTCTAGTTGTCTTTGTCCTGATACCATATGCCCTACACAAAAGAGGTGTAAATACATATGTACAAGGTCAGGAACATGTAAATCACTTCAGTATTTTTTCTCAAGATTTTACTTATTTATTTTTAGAGAGAGGGGAAGGGAACAAGAAAAAGAGGGAGAGAAACATCAGTGCAAGAGATGTTGATCAGTTGCCTCTTGCATGTCCCCAAATGGGGACCTGTTCCGCAACCTAGGCATGTGCCCTGACTGGGAATCAAAACAACAACCATTTGGTTTTCAGGCTGGTACTCAATCCACTGAACAACACCAGCCAGGGCCATGTAAGTATTTTTGATATGAAAAAGTGGAATTCAAATAAATGATTAATATAAATATATAGAGACTGACCTTCAGTGGTGTGTAGTAGTGGCAAGAAAAATTAACTAAGTAGCAAATCTATGTTTTATAGCCTTACTAGCCACATAATTTTTGGTATGTAACCTGACCTCTCTGACCCTCAATTCCCACATGTCTAATGCCCCCAAATTTTAAGGGCAATGCCCTTCCATAAAGAGATATCATGGGTTTCAGTTAAATTATATATGTGAAAGGTATAAACTGTAAATGTGCAGTTTTATTATAATTATTAGCATATTTTGTAAGCCTGAGAGGTGTTAATGTAACCAAGAAGCATGGGGTCCAGCTGCATATCACCATACATATGCATAACACAAAGTTTTGTGGGAAAGGAAATAGATTTTTATTAACAGGGTTCCCAATTTGAAGGGGATGGGAACATTTCTGTTCTGAGCCGACCTCACCCACAAAGTACAGAAAACCAGCCGCCCCTAGGGAGCTTAAAGTCCAAATCCATAACCAGAGGTTCCCCATTATTGCTTACTTATGGCCCAACGTTGTTTTTCCCATGAGTCTCCATCTCTCCAGCTCCAGGCCCTCTCTTTCCCACTTGCCAGAGTTGCCATCACCTCACAGCAGCTCGCTCTCTCTCAGGGTCTTGGGTGTGCTGCCATTACACTCCAAACAGTCATGCAGGGAAAGCTCCATTTGTGGGGAACTTCCTATCTCATGCCTCCACATGCTGCTCTCCATCTCTGTGCTCTAAGGGTGAGAGAGTGGAAGCAGTTCAGGACCCTGTTTGCCATGCTGCACGGGGTTGTAGCATCCCAAGGGCTGGTACCCAGTGAGGCACGCATCCCAGCGAGGGACCCTGTTTCCCAGAGCTCACTTTCAACCTTGTGAGGCCTAAGCTTCAAGCAGTCCTGGTGCCAGCCATACCCCCCATTCAGGGAAAAGCAAAAGGAGCCCCCAAATCCAAAATGCCAAGTGGCCGAGAGGCCAAGAGCCAAGAGAGCGAGCTTCTGCCCACCTTCTGTTTAAAAGTCCTGTCCCAAAATCCCATGCATTCCAGAGGCCAGTGGGAGTGTCCAGCTTTTCAACCAATGAGTGGTAATGTCGGTGATGTTTGTCTTTGCCCCTCTTCCAGCCACCATGTTGCATAAGGATGCAGTCTCCCAGCAACACTTCTAGTGATTCTGCCTGAGGCAGTAGTCATCTTCTGCAGCTCCTCCCTGTTGGGAAGGCATGGGCTGCTTGGTTTCTGGGGCTGGGCATGCTGGCTCGTTTACAGTTACCTTTTTTTATAGTTTGCCTGGGGCAACCTCTTTTCTGTAGTGGCCCCTCCCTCTGCAGGGAGGGCAAGCAGCTTCTAACCTTCAATTCCAACTTGGGGTTTTCTCCCTGTCCCTTGCTTTCTCCTGGAGATATGGCCTGACCACTCTGTTACATTAATACTTCTGAGAGGTAAATGAATCATGAAAAAAAATGTAAAATCATTTCTCACAGAAACTGAATCAGAAAACTAATGCAATCATTTTTTTCTACACAAATGTACAAGTTAAATGAAAACAACATGCATTTAGGTACATTAAATATATGTATGCTTGAAATGCAAGCTTAAATTTCCACAATGAATTCTCACCACAGTTTTGTTTTTAAAAAAATCCAATTGCAACATAATAACATCATTGACTAAAAAGTCAATCCAAAAATTTACTTTGTTTGTTTTTATTAAAAACAAAAAGGAGCCCTGTCCAGGTAGCTCAGTTTTTTAGTGTTGCCCCAACACACCGATGTTGTGGTTTTGATCCCTGATCTGGGCACATACAAGAATCGAGCAATGAATGCTTGGTCAATCAATAAGAGAAAGAGCAACCAAAAAAAATCAAGGTTTCTCTCTCTTTCTCTCTCTCTAAAATCAATAAATGATTTTTTAAAAGAGGGAAAATTCACATGCAAAATAGGATCCTTAAATTTTAACTATCAGATATATTTCTAAAGTAAACTACACAAGGGGTTGGATTCTCTTAAATGAACAGATAGCCTTTATCACTATTCCCATTTGACAGGACCAGCCCAGATAGGAAATTCTCCTTTATTTATAAAATAAAAAAGCCATCCTAACAGCCACACAGCAAGTAAACTGCATTTGATTTAAAAGGTCATCTGAATCAGCCTAGTGACTTAGCAACAATGTTTGGAGTTGCTGAGAGACCTAAGATGCACATGGACTTGAATTTCTTGGTCTTAGACAAGTGAAACGTAAGCAAGTCACTGGAGAATTTTTTTTTAAAGTAATAATGACTTTCATGAGAGAATCTAGGTGCCTGGATAAAATTTCCACCAGTGAACTTCACTTAATTGCTGGCAACAATTTTTCTAAAAAATGATATTAAACTAATCAGCTTCTTAGGAATTGCCTTTCAGACTTATAGTAACTGAGAATGACCACTGAGTTAAGATAATACCTTATCATTTGGGGTTGGGGAAAAATTAATCCTTCCAACAAAACCACTATGAAAGTTTTTAAAATGCTGAAGTGGAACTACTAATAGCTACTGATTTTTCAATCCTAATTCATTCAACAAATGTTTATTGAGTGCCTACTCTGTGCCAGGCACTGACTGGCTATAGGGCATTCAGCAGTCAACAGACAGAATCTCTTTCCTCATAGTGCTCCCTTCCACAATAGTCTAACCACGCCCTGAAATGACTGTAGGGTGGTCTTTATTTCTAACTTACAAAACTAGGCAATCTGCCTGAGGCCACGCAGCTTACTCAGTGAGGAAGTAGAACAGCACCCTGGTCTCTCTGACTTCAAAGCCCAAGCTCTTAAGTGGCAAATCTCCAATTACGGACTGAACTTTCCGATCAGAAGAGCAGTCATGCATTTGTGGGAGGCAAGTACAGAGAGAAGCCTGAACATAAAGATATTTTCACATGGCTCCTTGGACATGTTCTCACTCATCAACCGGAAATGTTTTCTAGCTGGTAGCGACTAAGAATACAGAACAGAGACACCTGGGGCTGCTCCTTACTTTGGAAATGTGCTTTCTTCAGAAAAGCAGAATTGTGAATTTTTAAGTAACTTAAAAAAATTGACATTGAATTTTTCACTGAGCAACATTTTTTAAAAGTTTCTTTTTAAAAATTAGACTTGCCACTGCAGAAAGATAAACTAGCATCTTCACATAGTCCTGCCTGCCTTTAACCTTTCATGTGCCTCTGAAGCCTTCCTGAGCTTTGTATTTCATTCCTCATTTTTACCAACACATTTATTGTGCACTAATTCTGTGCCAGTCACTATAGCAGGTGCCAAAGGTACGGAGATGATTAAGACCGTCACCGCCATTAAGAAGCCCACAGTCTCATGGGGGTAGATAGAAACACAGACAGATAATTTCCACACAGAGTGCTGTGATAGTCACAGGCCCTAGGAGCTAAGGGAGTGAGGAAACCTAACCTCTCTGAGGGAGTCAGGGAGGGTTTCTTGGAGGACTCCTGTGTCTTAAGAAAAGGAGAAAAAGAGGAAGGAACAGGACATTCAGGGACAAATAAACAAGTACTTCAGGGACAACTAGTTCATGGGATTAACACTTTTAAGCATTACAGCAAGTTTATGGAGTGAGTAGTATAATTATTCTCACTTTTTTCAGGAGAGAAGATTGAGAATCAAAGAGAGCTTAAGTAATTTTATTTAAAGAAGCTCATTCTACCTTGTCACAGCTCTGTTAGAAAGTCCTTTCTCATACTGAACTAAAAACTTTTAACACTGAGCTATAATTTCCACCTACGGGGTTCAGTTCTATTCCCCAAACTTTTCTCACAAAATCGGCACTGCTCTCAGTGATGATGAAGAGGAGGAGGATTGTTATATTGATGACTTCATGAAAATAATATGAGGACAAATGGATAATTAAAATACATATCTTTGATGGTTGTATCCAATAAAACAAGTATAATGTATTTGACAAAATGCATATATTAAAATCTTCACACAAGGATTTAAAGACTCCACTTTAATCAAAAAACTATGGTACATTTACACAATGGAATAGTACACAGCAGAGAAAAATAAATGGTACATTTACACAATGGAATAGTACACAGCAGAGAAAAAGAAATGGTACATTTACACAATGGAATAGTACACAGCAGAGAGAAAGTAGGAGCTCCTACCCTTTGCAACAGCATGGATGGAACTGGAGAGCATTATGCTAAGTGATATAAGCCAGGCAATGAGGGACAAATACCATATGATCTCACCTTTAACTGGAACATAATCAACAAAAGAAAAAAGCAAACAAAATATAACCAGAGTCATTGAAGTTAAGAACAATCTAACAATAGCCAGAGGGGAGGGGGGAGGGAACAGTGGGGATAAGGGTTTTCAGGAACTACTATAAAAGACACATAGACAAAACCAAGGGGGAGGATGGAAGCAGGGGAGGGAGGTGGGTTTGGCTGGGGTGGGAGGGAGTGGTGGGGAGAAAATGCAGACAACTGTAGTTGAACAACAATAAAGTAATTTTTAAAAAAGAGAAATACCCAAGAACACATGGAAATCAAGAATCAAACACCGAATTTTTTAACTACTTATTTCCAACAGTTGATCAGCATTGTTTCCTGTATGTGGACACCAACAGTGGATTCAGCTCTTTCAAAACGCAGCACAAAACTACAGAGTAGACACATGGAATGCAGAGAAGAGCATTATGTTCAAGCACAGCATGGGAGATGAGGCAGGGAGACAATGCAAGCTGGGTAGGGGAACAGAGGGTGCTGACTTACAGCAACAAGTGGCCTCAAACTCTGGAAAAGAACAGTAGTGAGTGAGTGTGACTCACATGTTGGCATCAGATCCCCTCTCAGCACTAGAACACTGGGCCTCTGTCAGGCAAAGAAAAGAGGAGATCCCATGAATAGCATCTGAAAATAGCAGTTACTGTCGCTCCTTAAACAACACAAGTGTGGCTGGGGACCAGCACTGGTTGACAATGCTTGATGAACAGTTGAAAAATCCTACAATTGGTTATTGGTATCATTGTAATAATGTTTTGTTATTACAAATAAGCCCAAGATATGTATACTTGGGGCTAAATATTTGCATATATCTTTGTTTCTTGAGATAAATTCTTAGAGGAAGTACCAGTATAAAGGAAATAGCATTTTTAAAGGTTTTGCCACATTCTTATCAAATTGTCCTACAGAAAGGAAGTACCCACTTATAATTTTATCAATATACTAGATAAAAAGCCAGAAAAATATCACTTAAATTTTTTTTGCAAAATATTTGAAAAGTTACCAAAGGTATTTTATTATTTTAGGTGGTGCCAAAGTTCCTTTCCAACTCAGAGATTATAAATCCAAGCATAATCCTCTAGTATAAAAAACACAATCTCTACATATCACTATGCATTTTCTTAACAATTTTGGTAGCAAAGAGTGAAGTTTTCCAAAAACTACTGAAGTTATAATGGCAAAACCTTAGCATTGTCCCATATTTATTTAAAGACTGTAGTAATTCAGAAGGAGATGTTCACATACTTTCATGAAAGATCAGTAGGATGCACTAAAACGCTTCTGTAAATGTTAAGTTGAACCCTATGAAATTGCCATGCTTATGAGTCAAATGGTCAAATGTTGGCATATTTGGTTTAAGGTCATATAATACTTCAACCTAAGCCTGATAATTTGCAGACGTTACCCACTTTTGAGGGCAAGCGCTCAGTCTGTTGATTGTTTACTTGGGGGCCATGATCTAATTAGACAAGAAAAGACAACCACTTCCACCCAAAATACTCAACACAAAGATGGCCCCTGTACTATATTTTCTATTTATTTTGTGAGCACTAGCAAACAGCATCTTCTAATTCATTTCTACATGAGGCATTGCTTAAGGCCATAAATTCACTTATTTGGGGTCAGCTGGGACTCAGGCTGCTAGTACAACTATTAAATGACCCTTGGGGTCAGGTACTTTCCCTACAGTGGTGCAGGGAGAAACATATAAGGACAGTCCCCAAATTCATGGATGAATAAACAGTTTAGAGAGGTCTGGCTACAGACACATCACTTAAACACTGTGACTATAGGTTCTGAACCCAGAATTAGGCCACAGAGTCCTGGTATAACAATCTGTCCCCCTCATATCATGTAATAGAAATAATAGCTATTATTATTATATGACATAAATTCAGTGCCTAATTATATGTCATCCTATTAAGCCCTCATTAATGACACTAATAAGCATTACAATTACTATTATCCTCATTTCTCGATGAGGAAACTAAAACACATAGTGGTTGAGAGACTTCAAAGCCACACAGCCAGGAAGCAGCAGAGGTGGGATTCAAAGAGACTCCCTCTGAAGCTTCCATTTGTAATCACTGGGCTACACATACTCAACTTTGCATTTTTAGTGTATGAGACAGATAACAACACAAACATTACCTAAGTATACCTGTAATCTCATGCTTATTTATTTATTTATGTTGATTACGGGTGACATTTGATATCATATTATACGAGTTTCAGGTGTACAGCACAGTGGTTAGATATTTATATCATTTATAAAGTGATCCCCCAATAAGTCTAGTGCCCACCTGGCACCCTCCATAGCTGCTACAATATTATTGATTATATTCCCTATGCTGTACTTCACATCCCACGGGTATTTTCACACTTAATTTTTATACAAATTCCTTTTATTCTTAGATTGTCTTTATATTTTTCCAAGATTTTTTAGGTGAAAACTTGGAAGGGATTCTGTGGCACTATAAAATCATAAAACTTTTTTATTATGCTATAGTAAGAAGAAAACTGTAAAACAGTAATAAAAGGCTTAAGAATCACATGAAATAGACTTAATTCACTTTATACTTCCTGGAACAAAGGTAAATAATCAGGAAAAAATAATAAAGAGCATTAGAAGTCCATTTTAATAAGTGTGATTTTTAAGGGTGTAGAAATCATGGAAATAACAGAACATTCTAACCTTAGCACTAAACTCACCAGCTCTGCACCCAAATATTTAAGTTCTGCCCTTTGACCCCATGAACGCCACCAGAGAAAGTGAAAGCAACAATTTCCTGAAAAGCTTTGTGTCTCCCACCTATAAGGATAAGCATTTGAATAAAAGAAAGAAAAGGGGGGCAACAAAAATGTTTAAAAGAGGTAGGAAAGAAGATAGTTTAAATAAAAAGACCAATCTCTCAGAGAGTATGGTCCATCCACATTAGAGAAAGGATTAAGCAGATACATTCAGCTTTTCTAACAGATTTTCATTCTCTGAGGCTTCAATACCCCTCTCACACTCACTCAGATAATCACATTAGTTTTGTCATTAAAAGCTCCCTTTTCATAGAATGCACCTAAACCGCTTAAAACCACCCAGAGAGGTCGCATACATTACCAAACCAAGACAAACGGAAGAGATTTTCCACTTTATATCTTATTATTTCACAACATCTATCTGCATGCTCAGAAGGCTAAGCTAAAAGATTGGGTGAGTTACCAGCTAAAGAAAAATGATTCCAAAATAAATAAATTCTGCAATATCCTTTAAAACTGCTCTTTAAGCTGAGAAGAGACCCAGTAGTTTTATGCTAACTGAGCAGTCCACTGACAGAGGCATTTCCTATTTTTCTTTTCTGTTCTTTCATGTGTTCTATCAGCCAAGTCCATGACTACTTCTGCATGAATGTTGCAGCTGCTGTTAACAGTAAACAAAGCAAATGGAGTCTCAGGGTGCAAAACCCAATGACAAATTAAAGAGAATGATAACTGAGTTGATACAGAAAATGGCATTCAGTCACTGCCCCTGGATCCTTCAGAACATAACAAGGTCCAGACAGAACTGGAAATAAACTGCTTTTTACCAGAACCCAGCTGTTGTTTATTATCTCACCATCCTAAGCCGGACTGGGATGTAAAACTCAAACTCATAGACACAGACAACAGTATGGCAGTTACCAGAGGGAAGGGTGAAGAGTGTTAGTAAAGGGTAAAGGGGCCAGGTATATGGTGATGGAACATGATTTGACTTTAGGTGGTGGGCACACAAAATATACAGATCATGTATCATAGAAATGTACACTTGAAACCTATATAATTGTATTAATCAGTGTTACCCCAATACATTTAATTAAAAATAAAATAATATAAAAGGGAAGCTTTAAAAGAAACAAAAGAAAAGGACAGCTGTTTGTCAGCCCTTTAAAAAAGGAGGAAGTGTATCAGAGGGAGGAGGAGTCCTGGTTAAATGGAACTATCCAAGTGAAAGAGAGGTCCCCAACTGGGTAGTGTTCCAGGGATTAGTGGGCTGGGAGAACAGAGAGGGGGTCAAGAAAGGAGAAAGAGAATGAACAGTGAAAGAAAGTGATCTGAAGCTACAAGTTTGGGAGTGAGACATGTAGTGGAAAATTCTGAAATCATTTAGGATGAAACTGAAAACTGATGTAGTTAATCAAAGTTTCTCAAATAAGAGGAGAGAGAAAGCTATTTTTTGTGGGGTAGCAAAAAGAAACAGAATCAAAATATGTCATAAGCAATCAACACTTCCTTAAAATGTCAAAAGGAAGGATAAAGTCAGTAAGAAATAATTGAAGAAAATGACAAGAACTCGTCTGGATTAAAAAAAGGTAAAAGTTGACTTTGGGACAGACATAAAGTTATCTTGCCTTAAATGAACTTTTATAATTCATATATACAGAAGGTAACAGGTAGATTGTACTAAATCAAAAACAGATGACAAAATATTTGACATATACTGCATTTTGAGTGAATATTTAAGAGAGACAAAAATGGAATATTTATTTACATTTAAGACTCAAGAGAAAACTATATTAAAAGGAACATTAAAGAAATGGGGAGAAAACCAACGTTAGACTATTCACTGTTCCAAATCATAAACCAATTAACACTAAAAAGCTGTATTTTTCTAGCCTTTTTTCTAAATCAGAGTTGGCAAACTACAGCCTCTAGGCCAATCTAGCCCACTGCCCATTTTATATATATTAAGTATTATTGAAATACAATCATCCTCATTCATTTATATATTGTTTATGGCTACTTTCTACTACTTCCTTATGATACCTGCAGACTTCAATATCTGTGACACAAGCCATATGGCCCACAAAGCCTAAAATATTTATTATTTAGTCCTTTATAGATAAAGTTTGCCAAACCCTGTTTTAAAAAACAAGAGAATTCCCCATGTTTTTACCATCTGACAATTCATTTGTTTTCGGGTGGGCAAAGATGCAGATGTAATTCTCACTTTGTACACAGAGGACAGAATTAAATCTGATAGCTGTCAGACTGTGGCCAGCAATCCACCGAAACCTTTAGACAAGTCTTGTCCTACCCCAGTGCAATGTGGTAGATAGTAGGCTCAGAACAACAGTGGGCCTGAGTTCCAATCCCACATCCACACCTCTTTGCTGATCTTAAATTTCTTCCCCCTAAAACTGGGATTATACCTCCATTCTCACAGTACTTTTGTGGGGATTAAATGAGATAGTGCCTATGAAAGTGCTTTATAGACCTCCGGTCAAGATAGGCAGACACAGCTCACCACTTCCACAACCACATCAAAATTACAAGTAAAATGTAGAACAACATCACTCAGAACCATCAGAATCGAGTTGAATGGAAGTCTGACAATTATGGAATTAAAGAAACCACATTCATTCAGACTGGCAGGAGAGGCACAGTGCAGCACAGGCTAGTCCCACACCCACATGTGGTGGATAAAAATTTGGGAGGGACATCTGGGGAGTGAGGAGTCCCAGACCTATACCAAGACCCAGCCCAGGATTCCAGTGCCAGGAAGGTAAGTCCCCTCAACTTTTGGCTGCAAAAACCAGTGCGGATTGAGTTGGTGGAAGAAAATGCTAGAGCCTTAAACTGTTCTGTTGAGAGAACCCACACATGGATTCACCTACTCAAAGTCACTCCCTCCAAGCTCCAGCATTGGGGTAGCAGCTTGAAAGGCACCAGTGACATACAAGGAGAAACAGAAGTGTCTGGCATCAAGGAAAGCAAAGGCCACTGTCCTTTTGCTAAACTCTCTCCCCACAGAGCTGATAAACTGGTGCCATATCTGAGACTCCATTAACCCGGATAACACTGTTTGACCTGCCTTGGAGATCCCTAGAGACCCTGGCCTATCGTTTTATGGGGCCTACCCAAGACACTTTTCTATATGAATGGTTGGTCTTGGCTCATGCTTCACAACTTCCTAAATCCTATCAAAGAAGCAACAGCTGGCCTCAGTGAACCCCAGGCCCAGCACTAGTGGACCAGATTAGATCCACATCATGGCTTCACCTGGGAATCTCCAACCCCAACACAAGTAGCAGGCACCTCAGGTTGCTTTATAGCTCAGGCATGGTACCCCAGGCAAAACACAGGAGGGGGCTGAACTTGGCCTGTACCACCCAGGAATCCCCAGGCTTAGCACACCCAATGGACAGCTACAGACATCGGAGCACCACCACCCCGCCCCTACACAGCTGATCCTCCATGGAGGGCAGAGGTTGGTGGTCAGTGGTCACAGCCAGTCCTTGCAGCTGACTAGCCTGCAATGGGTAAATCCCTCCCATTGATCTGCCAATAGCAACCAAGGCTCAACTACAAGAGGAGGGTGTATGCAGACCACACAAAGGGCACACCTCAAGTGCACAGCTTGGGTGATAGAGGAGGCTGTGCCACTGGACCCTAAAGGACACCTACTACATTAGGCCACACAACCAAGACATGGAGTTCAAGCAGCTCTACCTAATACATAGAAATAAACACAGGGAGCCTGCCAAAATGAGGAGACAAAGAAACATGGCCCAAATGAAAGAACAGATCAAAATTCCAGAAAAGAGCTAAACAAAATGGAGATAAACAATCTTTCAGATGTAGAGTTCAAAGCACTGGTTATAAGGATGCTCAAGGAACTTAATGAGGACCTCAGCAGCATAAAAAAGATCCAGTCAGAAATGAAGTCTACACTAATTGAAATAAAGAACAATTTACAGAGAAAAAAACAGTAGAGTAGATGAAGCTGAGAATCAAATCAATGATTTGGAACATAAGGAAGCAAAAACAACCATACAGAACAACAAGAAAAAAGAATACAAAAAAATGAGGCTAGTATAAACAGCCTCCAGGACAACTTCAAGGGGTCCGACATTCACTTCATAGAAAATAGTGAAAGAAAACTTCCCTAATTTGGTGAAGGAAATAAACATGCAAGTCTAGGAAGCATTGAGAGTCCCAAATAATATGGATGCAAAGAGATCCACTCCAAGAAACATCATAATTAAAAAGCCAAAGATTAAAGATAAGAGACAATCTTAAAAGTAGCAAGAGAAAAGAAGTTAGGTACTAGATGGTTGCCAGATGGGAATGGGGTGGATGACAATGGGTGAGAATTGAGAGGATTAAGAAGTACAAATAAGTAGTTACAGTATATCCATGGGGATGTAAAGTATAGTATAGGAAATGTAATAGCCAAAGAACTTACATGCATGACCCATGGACATGAGCGATGGTCAGGGGATTGCCTTACGGAGTAGGTGATTTGGGTTGGAAGGGGGCAAAGGGGTAAAAATGAGGACAACTGTAATACCAGAATCAATGAAAAAAATAAAGTGCTTTGTAAATAGTAAAATAATGTGAAAGGATAATGCATTATTAGCACATAGACATATATGGAGACAAATGTGTTCAGATTTAGTTTTTCTCATTATTTTGATTCAGGTTTTCTTACCATGAGAAAGATCTGCTCTTTTAAATAACTTTGTATTATCAACATTCAATTTAATTCAAGACATATTGACCTCTGGCATGCTACATGCAAGACACCCAGTGGTCATTATACATTTTAGATGAAGAAAAATATCTCTAATCGCAAACAACGTTGTTCCATTTGGGATAAAAAAATTTAAGCAATGTGTGCAGTCAAGAGTTCAAAGAAACAGTTATAGTAAAAGTGCTGTTAAGATCTGGTTCTTGCATTACCGATTCTATTTACATTTCCAGCACTCGTTCCAGCTGTAGAGTCAGTTATATTCCCTAAATTTAACAACTATCGGAGAACCAAGATGGCGGCGTAGGTAGACACACTGCGCCTCCTCGCACAACCAGAACTGACAGAAAATCGAACGGCAAGGGGGACCTACACCAAGGAAATACAAAATAAACATTCTTCCAGACCGGTAGGAGGGGCGGAGACGGGCACTGGGGTGGAGAGGACTCACGTTGCTGTGGCGGGACTGAGACTGGCGGAGTGTAGGACAAATGGCGCAGGCAGTCCGAGCACTAGCAGACCCTGCGGCCCCACATTTGCACAGATAAACCCAGAGGGCCGGACTCAGAGTGACGGAGAGCGGGGCAGGCAGAGCAGCGGGTAGCACCCCGGGGCCCCACATTCGCACACAGATAAACCGGGCAAACGGCGGGGAGCGAAGCAGACCGCGCAACCCAGGGCTCCAGCTCCGGGAAATAAAGCCTCAAACCTCTGATTGAAAGCGCCCATGGGGGTTGGGGCGGCAGCAGGAGAGACTCCCAGCCTCACGGGAGAGGTCATCGGAGAGACCCACGGGGGCCTAGAGTGTGCACAAGCCCACCCACTGGGGAACCAGCACCAGAGGGGCCCAGTTTGATTGTGGGTATCGGAGTGAAAGACTGAAATCCGGAGGAGAGTGAGGCGGGCGCCATTGCTCCCTCTCAGTCCCTCCCCCACGTACAGCGGTCAGAGCACAGTGACCAGCCTTACCCCGCCCCGGTGAACACCTAAGGCCCTGCCCCTTAAAATAACAGATGCGCCAAGACAAAAAAAAAAAAAATGGCCCAAATGACAGAACACTTCAAAGCTCCAGAAAAAATACAACTAAGCGAGGAAGAGATAGCCAACCTATCGGATGCACAGTTCAAAGCACTGGTTATCAAGATGCTCACAGAATTGGTTGAATCTGTTCGAAAAGTAGATGAAAAAATGAAGCCTATGCTAAGAGAAACAAAGGAAAATGTACAGGGAACTAATAGTGACGCGAAGGAAACTGGGACTCAAATCAATGGTGTGGACCAGAAGGAAGAAAGAAACATCCAACCAGAAAAGAATGAAGAAACAAGAACTTGGAAAAATGAGGAGAGGCTTAGGAACCTCCAGGACATCTTGAAACGTTCCAACATCCGAATTATAGGGGTGCCAGAAGGAGAAGAGGCAGAACAAAAAATTGAAAACTTATTTGAACAAATAATGAAGGAGAACTTCCCTAATCTGGCAAAGGAAACAGACTTCCAGGAAGTCCAGGAAGTTCAGAGAGTCCCAAAGAAGCTGGACCCACGGAGCAACACACCAAGGCACATCATAATTCCATTACCCAAGATTAAACGCAAGGACCTACATCCAAGATTACTGTATCCAGCAAAGCTATCATTTAGAATGGAAGGGAAGATAAAGTGCTTCTCAGATAAGGTCAAGTTAAAGAAGTTCATCATCACCAAGCCCTTATTGCATGAAATGTTAAAGGGAGTTACCTAAGAAAAAGAAGATCAAAAATAGGAACAGTAAAAATGACAGCAAACTCAGTTATTAATGGCCACACCTAAAACAAAAACAAGAGCAAACTAGGCAAACAACTAGAACAGGAACAGAACCATAGAGATGGAGATCACATGGAGGGGTGTCAATAGGGGAGTGGGAGGGGGAGAGGGGGGGAAAGGTACAGAAAATAAGTAGCATAGATGATAGGTGGAAAATAGACAGGGGGAGGGTAAAAATAGTGTAGGAAATGTAGAAGCCAAAGAACTTATAAGTATGACCCATGGACATGAACTATAGGGGGGAATGTGGGAGGGAGGGGGTGGGCAGGATGGAGTGGAGGGGGGGGGAAATGGGACAACAGTAATAGCATAATCAATAAATATATTAAAAAAAAAAACTATCAAGTTGTCCAGCCTTTGTTTTTAAAACTAAGAGGAATGTTCTTTACAATGGAATCTTTTAAGAAGACCACATACAATAACAGATTTTGGTATAAAATAACCCTAAAATTTATGGTGTAATGTGTCTTTACACTTTCCAGAGTGTATTCACACCCAATATTCTATCTGATCCTACTGCAACCTTAAGGAGAATGTAAGGCTCAGTATCCCATTCTGCAGAGGAAGACATGAAGGCTCAGGAACAAGAGAGCCTTGCAAGATCGCACCACTGCTGAATAGTAAAAGGAGCCAGAGTCCGTGCTCTTTCCATCCCACGCTGCTGTAGGTGGATGACCCTTTATGACAGACGTAGTACGTACAGTACAGAAGCAGTTGCCTGAATCACAGTGCTGTGATAGCAGCTGCCACTCACTAAACACTGACCGTGTACTACAGAGATCTATCTACCAGTCTCACATACATCACAAAGATTAAATAAATCGAATATGCAAAATACATAGCACAGACTTGATACATAGTAATTAGTCCACTTACGGCAACTATTGGTCTTATTTCTAATTTATACAGCTCTGTTATCTATGCATTTTATCTCCATTATTCCAATGAAGAAACTGAGGTTCAGAAAATTTGGGTAACATGTCCAAGGTTGGGTAATCAGGAAGCGACAGAAGCCAGGATTGCTGCCCTGATCTGACTAACTGCAGAGCCCCTTTGTTACTGGGATTTTGTCTGATGCTGAATGCACGCACATGCACACACACACACACACAAAGTAAAGTGTGTTATTAAGTGATAAAAGGACATCTTCCTGTTACCTTGATTGGACAAGGAGGCAAAGGCTGTAAAAAGTCAGACTGGTAAGGGTAGTCCACCATTGCCAGATTTACCCAGGTTTCAGGGATCCAGTCTTTCAGATGCTGAACATCCTGAGAATTTGTTAATGGGGTACATAAGTGAAGGGCTTCAGAAAGCCAATGCAAGCCAGTACCTGAGAATAAAATCACAATGTCAAAATCTAAAAACCACTGCACAACATAAGGTTTTATAGATTCTTCACCTGATATTTCTGAAAATTCCATCTTTCATACCAACAATTGGCAACCATTTTTCATTTCATAGCACACATAAACTAAATACTATAGTTCTGTGGCACCCTCCAAAACTTTTTTTCCTATCTGAAAAAGACAGGTATAATTTTGATTTATCCACACTGGATGACTATTGTTGTGTTCTGCTGTTGTCAATTTTTGATTTGACAAGCAAAGCGGGAAGAGGTCTGTGCCCCTGACTAGCCAGTAATTGTATGTTTTAAAAATTCTCGCTGCCCACCAGTGTGCAGTTAATGGCACACCAGTTAAAACTTGCTGTTCTATACTCTTTCTCCAAGAATACTTTTTCAACATTCCATAAGATATTTTTAGAGCAAACTGGATAATCCTATGATAGATAAGCTGCCTATCCTCATGGAGCTTACCAGAATTTGTATTTTGGATTATTCCCTGTTTGAAAGATACTATTGAATTAAGTAAACAAACAAGTAGAATACCGTAGAGCAATGAGAAGACACCAACTATAACTAAATAAAACAAATGAGTGAGTCTTACAAACACAGCATTAAACAAAACTAGCAGACACACAAAATCACATAGTATGCAATTCCGATGACTAAAAAAATGAAGGGCAAGCAAAATTAATCTGTGGTTTTAGAAGTCAGAATAGTGATTGGCCTGGGAAAGGCTGAGGTAGTGACTGAAAGGGCCACAAGCACATTTCTGAGGGGATTTCTTGATCTAGATGATGATTACACTGTACATTTGCTTTGTGAAAATGTATTAAGCTGTGTATTTTGATGTATGCACTCATGAAAGTGTGTTATATTTAAATATGTACTTTATACTTAGATAAAATGTTTAAAGAAAAAGTGGGAAATGTTGAATTTAACAAGCGAAAGGTTGAAAAATGATTCCATTCTCTTAATTAAAGCTTACCCATTCTTGTGAGTCAATTAATGGGAACCCAGGAACTGTGGATGCTCTCTGAACAATTGGGGCCATTTTTCCTAAAATCTGTAGTTAAACGATTTCCGTAAATACATCACAAGGTACTGCCCCTCAAACTGCCAGTTAGGGGCAGAGGCTGCAAGAGCTCTAAATGGTAAAAAAACAAGGAAAGAGGAAAAATGGTAACTCATCGAAGCCAAATTTTAAAATTGACACTGATATTAAACAAAAATTATGAGAAAATAATAACAGCTGTTAATGAGATAGAAACTCAAAATCTCAGTATAATAGAATGGAACATGTTTTACCCAAAATAAATCTTTAGGTTTGCCATGACAACCATTTAGAAGTTCTCATGTCCAACACAAATGCATTTACCCAACCACCATGTGAGGATGTTTCATCCTGAACCAGGCTGCAAGCATGCCTCCGTAAGAGCCTCCCACGGCAATGACAGGTTGATTTTTGGCTCCTGGGATTGTCCTTTTCAAGTGTCTGATTAACTCTCCAAAATCAGCCAGAGCTTGTTCTGAAGTCAGAAAATTCAAGTGCCTGGAATCCTAAAGAAAAGTAACAAAGAACATGGGTATGAGTGTGCACATAATAGCAGCTTAGGCATAGTGTAGATCCGGAAAAAAGCCAGAGTCAGATAAGCTTTTCTCCAAATAGACTTTTAGGCAATTGAGTTAAAATGCCTGGTCAAAGCCTCAGCAGTGCTGATTTAAAGCGATTTTATGTTTGTGGAGAGAGCATGATATATTTTGCATTCAAATATAATTTCTATTAAATGTTTTACCAAATACCTTGCTGAGTTTGTAGAAACAATAGAAATACATGTGAATGTATTTAACAGCAAATGTGATGGAATAAAATACTAAGCTGAACAGACAAGTGCTATAACTTTTATGTCAAATCTTCAAACATTTAAAGTGGCTACCACATAGGCAACAGTACACTAAATCATGTGGAAAACTGAAGTAAGAATCATTAGTAGAAATGAAATTCACTCTTACTTATCAGAAAAAATTTATGTCTGATATACCAACTTCTAAAACAAATGAGTGTGCCTATTGTAAACTATAAAATTCAAGTAAAAAGAAACTATGGAGCAACTATTTTCAGGTATTATAAAACAGCACCCCGGGACACAGACAGCTCAGAGAAGGACACTCATAAAGCAAGTTCCGTGGTCAACTAGCTCTGCCCAGGGGCAATTTTTCCCACTGCAGTGCAGGGAGGTGAAGCTCAAACAGAGTCTAAGTGCCCATCAGCAAATGAGTGGATCAAAAAGCTATGGAACATTTACACAATGGAATTCTACACAGCAAAGAGAAAGAAGGAGCTCCTACCCTTTGCAACAGCATGGATGGTACTGGAGAGCATTTTGCTAAGTGAAATAAGCCAGGCGGTGAGGGACAAATACCATATGATCTCACCTTTAACTGGAACATAATCAACAGAAGAAAAAAGCAAACAAAACATAACCAGACATTGAAGTTAAGAAGAATCTAACAATAGCCAGAGGGGAAGGGGGAAGGGACAGTGGGGAGAAGGGTTTTCAGGAACTACTATAAAGGACACATGGACAAAACCAAGGAGGAGGATGGAAGCAAGGGAGGGAGGTGGGTTTGGCTGCAGTTGGGTAGAGGGGTGGGGAGAAAATGCAGACAATTTTAATTGAACAACAATAAAATAATTTTAAAAAAACACTATTGCTAAGCTAGGGAGACTAATGAGGTATCTCCCTTTAAAAGGTGAAACCTAATTCCTCTATTTTTGAACTTGGGCTGTACTTATTGCTTCTAACAAATAGAATGTGACAGAAATGTTTTGTGATTTCCAATCTTAAGGTCATAAAAAGCACAGTAGTTCGCCTTGCTCTTCCCATTGTCATCTTTGAGAGAAGCTAGTCACCATGTCACGAGGCCACTCAGGTAGGCCTTTGTAGAAACCCAGGGGGAGACAAGCTGAAGCCTCTCGCTAACATCCAGTACCAGCCCGTCACTCATGTGGACCCTCCATGAGAGGAGAGGGACCTCCCGCCCCAGGCAAGCCTTCCGATGACTGCAGCACCACCTGACATCTTAATTTCATGAGACCCCCTGAAATAAAACCACCTAACTGAGTCACTGGGTTTTTTTTTTTTGGTTTTGGTATATATTTTATGAGGTACAGCATTTTATGTTATAGCACTACAATCAAATATTTTTTTACCTCTTTAAGAATAACGGCTGTATACTGAAAACACAAACACTTGTTGTGTATACATGTACCAAAAAACATTGCCATCCCATCTACTTGATCTCTTTCAAATATTTTATATATATACATGCATATATTTGTATATTTTACCTTTAATTCCTGTGAGATAATAAATGTTTGTTGTTGTTTTGAGCCACCCAGGTATGGGGAAATGGGTACACAGCAATTGATAACTGCTACGGCTGCATTCCTCTAGTAGGCCACCCTACTTGGCCCTCATGCTTTGGCCTCACCACTCTGTTTGACTCCTTCCGTCATCTGGCACATCGGATCACGCATTCCCACTGTTCCTGTGTGTGTCAGCTACTCCTCCACCTTCTGACTTCTGCCCTCCCCTCTCCTCACCTGCCACTATTCCTCACTTTGTCTTCATGGCACTTGTACACTTGAGCGAACATTTTTTCCCAGTCGTCGCACAACATTCGTAATATCCCAGGCAACTGACAAACTCTGTGAGCACACAAAGGTAAAACATATATCACAGAGAGAACTTAGCTCCATTTTGCTAAAAAGTATGAACCATAGGGACCTAAGAGAGGAGGTTATGTTTCTATCTGCCACAGGCTGACTACTTCCCAAGGGTTTCAGGACCTGTCACCTCCCTCCAGTCAGATAATTATGCAAAATAATAAGCTAAACAATAGTTTCCCATGCAGCCCAACAAATATCAACAAACTGTCTGCTTATCATTTATGACAAAGGAGTTTTTTATTGATTTATAATACAGGATAATAAAACTTCTCAGAACAAAAATAAAAACCTCTTTTCAAAACAGGCAGTTGAGAAAAATAATTGACCTCAAAATCACTAACTCAGAGTTCCTCAAAAGCATGGTGTGTGTACACTGGTGGTATGTATGATGATCTTAGGTATTACACAAACATTTTTAATGTAATAGTTGTTTTAATATAACTTTAGAAAATATAACTAGTACATAAAGCCCTTGTTAAAGTAGTGCTAAGGTTGAAAAGTGAACTGCTTAAGGGAAAACAGTAAGTAAATAGCAGTACAGAGGACAAAATCATATCGCCAGAATCACGAGGATATCACCAGAATGACTCAGCTGAGGAAGAGGTGTCCTGGTTTATTAGGTGTAGAGTCTATGGCCAAGGCCAAAGCTCCTTGTGAGAACAGGAAAGGCCAAAAGGGAATCCAAGTGGGCAGTTGGCCTCATTGAATCATAGAGATTGTCCTTAATTTACTAAAAACACCTTATTAAACAAACATTTGAGCTCTCATATATTTCTCAGTGGTAGATGCAATAATTTAAGTGTATAATTTACTGGCATTTTAGAAACAATGCAAAGTTCCCCCCGCAGTCTCTGCAGCCATAGATTGAGACTTGCCTGGGAAAGTTAACCTCATCACACTGACTTAAAGATGGATCAACATTAGAAATAATAAGAATATGGTTTTTAAAATCTCAGTCTGTTCAAATTATATGTAAAAGTGAGAAATAAAATACAAGTTATAGAAATCTTAGGCAGTTCAAGTTAAAGCTATTATTTCCTTTTTATATTGCAACTGTAATTAGAAATTGTTCTAAAATTTAAACAAACTTTTAACTTAAAAGTAAAAAGCATACTTACCTGGATGTGCTGGCACCAAAGGGTAGCGACTTTCCACAGTATCTGTGTTCAGCAAACACCATAACTCTCAGTCCCTCAGCCACATCCCACACGAACCCCTAGGAAGAATGTACAAAATCAGAGGATAAAATCAGGACATGAGAAAAGTCATTAAACTTTTTTATGACTTATATTTAAACATGTTACATCAGACCAAAAAGAGGTTGCTGAACACTGCCTAATTTATATTTATTCTACAGAAAATTGACATAATTGATGTTTCACTGTTACTCAATCTCACACTGTATTAAAGTGAAACAGTTAAAAATAAGCCCAAGTTGCTCAACCACGACTCATTCCAACTCTCCTTATTCTGACACTCTAGCCATAGAATCAACATAATTTCTAAAACTGTCTTAAAATTGTACTGTTTGTCAAATACCCTAATAAGAGCTGAGGATATGTAAGTTTTTTGTCTACTCTTAGACATTTACAACCTAAGAGAGAAAACAGTACACATAAGCACACCCAATTCACTTGGGTTTCATATTAATCTTATCTACTTGAAAAGAAACAGTAACTAGCAGTAGCTACTAAACTGACTGCTTGCAACGTGTCAGGCACTGTTGTAAACATTTTATATGTAGTATCAACTCACTTAATTTCACAACAATCTAAGAGCTACGCATTTTGATTATTCCTGTTGTACAGACAAGGTCACCGAGGCACAAGAGTTCAAATATCCTGCCACGGTCACATGGCAAGGCAGTGGCAGCACCAAAATTCACACGTGGGCTGTCTGGCTCCAGAGCACAATCACCCAGTGTTGTAAGACATTCTTATTTCCACACACACTGCTGGTCATTAATCAGCCACTGCAATTTTTCACTCATATCAGTGGTGTCCTCAGAATGTTCTCAACACAGCGTTCTAGGCAGCCAACATCCATCAATTAGATTTAGATTTAGCATACATTAAAACTATTTGTCATCCCTACTGTAGATTTTCACTTTTTAATGTGCTGCTGCTCCCTAACAAAGATTAACACATTCTAAAAGTTTTTGTTTTGATCAATAATGACAATTAAAAGAGCTGTATGCATGTAAAGATGGAGAATTTAACCTGATATCTGTGATATCTCAATAACCTCACTTGTCCTCTTAACACCCTGCTCATTCCCTGCCATTTATCTCTAGGCCCTGAAAGAGCCAGCTCAAGGGCATCATCCTCTGCCTGCCACACCCTGGCAGTGTGCATCGCTCCCTCCTCTCAACACCACTGTGCTAGGTACAGATCTCTATTACTGAGCTGCAGTATTTGCTTACACGTGTGTCTTACCCTTATCAGACTATGAGATTATTAAAGGTAAGGACCATCCATCATAGCACCCAGAACTCCGTGGAGTTGACAGCAGATGTTGAGAGGAAGCAATTTACTTGAACTGATTCACATTGTAATAAGTGATTATTTGCCTTGACTTCAGGGGTATCTTTATTTTTCAAAAGAACTCCATGTAATATAATAACGTTTAATAACATTATGTACCAGTATTGTGCTGGGCACCTGATTCTTTAAGTACCTAATAACTATATAAGCTAAACATTCTGATGATACCCATATAACAGATGAGAAAACTGAGGCACTGAATAAGAAACTTGCCCAGAGTCATACAGCGTAATGGCAAAACCAAAATTCAAACCTTATCAGTCAGCTGAAGTCTTCACTCTTGACTACTGTGATATCCTACCTCTCAATACATGAATGTCAGAATATGTGAATACACAACTGGAACACTTTAGTAAGTATGAAAAGGTGTGTAGGGCTGGGAAAGAACCAAGATCTGCCCTTCCAGGATCTGGCTCTATCTAGCCACTTCCCTGGAATGTTCTGCCCACACTGTCTATTCCCTCCACCAGTCCTGAGGTCAGACTCCCCGACAAGCCTTCAGTTCACTGCAGTGCCAGTGAGACCAGCGGGGGCTGGGAGAGGCAGGAACAACTCCCGGCCTACGACACAGGCGAACAGGAGCTGGGGACATCCCTGGACTGGAGAAGCTGCCCTGCGGCCTTGGCATAAAAGGGAAGCCACACAGAAAGACAAAGGCAGACAAGGCAGACTCAGTTGCTTCACAGAATACTAGGGCAGGCATCTGACAGAAAATAAGTTCTGATTTCATTCATCTCTGATCTAAGAGAATAGACATCCTAGCCTCTCGTTTCTCAGGGAATTGTTTTATTTTCAAGTAACATACTTACACCCTTAACATTCCTAAGGAAATAATCAGAAATGTGGCAGGCAATAACACAGTATAACTGGGTTCATATCTTTGATTTCGATTTAATTCATTTCAACATTTACTGAGACATCCTGAGTACCAGGTACAATGTCAGACATTCGCAGTAGAGAAAATAGGACTCAGTCCCCACTTTAAGGTAATTCACATCTAGGTTTTTGGTAGAACGGTCACATTTTCTAATCGTAGGTCTGGCACATATCATGTGTCCTTCTAAATTAAGTTTTGTTAATGAATTTAAGCATTATTATAAAATATAATAGACAATATGATAAAGCAAGCTAACAGCTATGCCATTTTTCACTCTCATAAATATTAAGAGAAATGGTAAAACAGAAAATCTAAATTAAAACATAGCTACAACTTTACCTTCCTCTATTCCTATTTGAAAATTAAACTTGTATATATTTTTTTCATTTACGTTGGCTTTAATCAGGTTTTACTCATTCATTCATTTAACAAATATTTATTGAGTACCTACCATATGCCTAGCAGTCCTGGATTCTGAAAATATAATACTCAACAAAGATATAAAAATTTGTGCCTTTGTAAAATAACTACATGCCATAATATTTCTGTTTCCATTTCCCTCATATCCTTGTTCACTCTAGAAAAAGTTGGAATTTTTAAGAAAAATCTTTTAAAATTCAATTGTCCAAATATAGTATTTCATTCTGTTCATGTATAATTCTTTAAGGCTGAACATGCAGGCTTATTGGATATCTGTATTTATTCTTTTGTGAACTGTTTATTCATGTTATTTTGCTGTTTTTTATTGAATTTATTTTCTTGTTGTTTTTTTAGAACTTCACAGTTAAGACACTTCACAGTTAAGAACTTCACAATTAAGTACAATAATATTTGGCCATAAACACTGCAAAATATCTTTCCAGTTTATAATGATAAAAGATAAACAAAGCATAGGAACTTTACAAATCTGTACACACCGTATTGTTGCAAAACCAGATAATGTCCCCTTCATTACCAGTGTAGAACAGTATGGATCCACTGTCTTTCTTCCAGTGTTGATCAGCTATTAGGTAACGCTGTTTAAAAGTTTTATCAGTCTTAAATCCAAAATGATCAACCTGTGACAAAAACAAAACAGACACAATACATATTACAAAGGAAAGTAATTAAATGAGATCAACAAAAAATTAAATATATTCTTCCATTAAAATCAAACTATGCTACAAAAATTACTAAAAATTAAACTTTAACTGATTTTATTAGTAGTAGCAATATCAATACTGTTATTTTCTTTATATTATAACATAAAGTAATGTTATTGGTGGCTGAGATTTTCAGTATAAGAGTAAAGATACAACTATAAAATCAATTTGCTACTTTAAAACAAAATAATGTTAAAATTCAATGGGAAATACTGATGTCAACCTATTAATTTTGTAAAATTTTTATTGAATTTATTGGAGTGAGACTGGTTAATAATCATGAAGTCTTCAAGTGCACAGTTCTATAATACACCATCTGCATATTGTGTGTTTACCACCCAAAGTCAAGTCTGCTTTGATCTCCATTTATCTCCCTTTTAACTTCTTCTACCTCCCCTACCCCTCTTTTCCTCTAGTAATCACCACATATTATCTGTGTCTATGAGTTTTTGTTTTGTTTGTTTGGGTTTTTTTGCTTAATCCCTCACCTTTTCCACCTAGGCCCTCAAAACTGTCAGTCGGTTTTCTGTATCTATGAGTCTGGTTCTATTTTGTGAACCAATTTTTAAAACACAGCTACCCTTTAACTCAATTTTCATTATTTAAACTATCAATATCAAAATTCAAAAACCAAACAGAACACTGACAAGGTCTATAAATACTGTCACTCCACAGTAACACTTGACATTTAAAGGGCCAGCAATCTGGTGTCTGACCATTGCCCACTAAAAGGAATTAGGGCTCATTTGTAATGTGTCTGACTGACATTTGGGACAAGGAAGCTACGAGATAAAGCTATGCATCTTGCTGTTTAAGGAAGCAAGGAAGTGCTCGAAAATTAATGGAGTTATGTCTAACAGACATAGGAACCAACTATGAGAGATTATCACAGCGTAAAGTTTTAATAAATTCAATAGAAAACAAATTGAATACAAATAAGAATACTTGTAATTGATTAAAATATTCAATTCATGAAAATCCATTAGTCTATAAGGATATCAACAAAGAGAAATCAAGAAAAATATTCATTTGCACCTTATAAGGTGTCTATTAAATCAACTCCTTTGAAATTGGGAATAAAAAGGGGAAAGAACTCAACATTTAACCTGCCTTTTCAGCAGAATTGTATTTCATGGTACTAAACGGTCCCAGCTGGTGAAAAAGAGTCCTATTTAATCAAATGTCAGCTATTGCAGAGGGAAGACAGAATTAGAAAAATGATAGTTTTGTAAACCCTAATGAAGTTACAGATTCAGGCAAAAATTATAAAACAGCATTAAAAGCATTAGGAGAAGGGATGACGGGGAAATGAACATTCATATTAGTGCCAAAGTCATATCACAGAAAGTACTCTCTGTTCACAAAGGGAACCTGTGCCTTCACAACATAAGGATCAGATTGCCATCACCTTAGTCTACTGACCAACGTGAGTCAGCGTCACTGACAGTGAGGTAGGCGGGGTTATGTGTCTCTTCACATGGTACAGCACAAAGCACAAATCACCTATGATGAATTCCTGACAAAAATGTTCAACTGCATCTTACTTCAGCCTTTAGATTGAGTTTCCAGTTTCCAGGAAATACATGGGGTAGAAGAACAAGCTGACGACACTCTACAGAGGCAATCAGAAAAATCCAAAAGTGGGCTATTTTGCAAGGCAGTGGCAAGGCAATGTCATTAAAAGAGAACTGTTTAATTCAAAAATATATATGCACCCCTGTGTTCAGTGCAGCATTATTTACAATCGTCAAATATGGAAGCAACCCCGGTGCTCATCAACAGACAAGTGGATAAAAAAAGTGATGTTACATACACACAGTGATATATTACTCAGCCATAAAAAACGAAATCTCACCATTTGGGACAGCATGAGTGGATCCAGAGAGTATTATACTAAGTGAGATACGTCGGAGAGAAAGACAATAATACTACATGATTTCAGTTACATGTGAAATTTAAAGAACAACATAAAGCAATAAACGAAATAGACACAGAGCTACACAGAACAGACTGATGGCTGCTAGAGGATCAGGGGGTTGGCGTGTCTGCTGGAAAGAGCAGAGGGGTTGACACATTCTAACTGGGATGTGGGTACAGTGTGGGTGGTGTGGTCAGTACTACTGTAATAACTGAATCGTTCCAGGTGGGCACTTGAAATGTCAGGGGATCCCTGTGTAAAGTGTATTACTGTCTGGCCACTATGTTATACATTTGAAACTAATACAAAACGGTGTTGAATTTAAACTGCAACTGAAAAGTAAAATTTTAAAAATAAAAGTAAAATTTTAAAAGAGAGAGAATGTATAATCCATCCAAGGAAACAGACCTTCCAGAAAACGTTGAAAGATACAGCTCTGTGAAATACAGCCTTATTTCACCAAATGGCTTGCTTTGTTGCCATTTAAATTGCTCATCTGTAATTGCTAGAGATAAACTGCCATCAAATTACAGTGTCTTCTATTAGTTTTGCCCACTGGGGATTGTTTGATCGTGGTGAAATTATCCAAGAGGTAAATTTGCTTGCTTTACTGCCTCAGTGGAAACTGGCGTTAGACCACTGGCGGGGGTGGAATGATGGCAAGTATTGTTCCCTGGTGACGGAGCTTTTCTCTCCTCTACTTGGGACTGAGCAACTAACTAAGCTCCTGCTTCTGTGACTAACAACTCAACAGGAAAGGAGGAACTTACTCTGCCCACTTCCTCAAAGCCTCATCCTCAGGCTCACTGGCTTCAATGGGGAGTCATACCTTAGTAGTTCAGTTGTCGCTAATTCATATCTGATGACCATTTAGGTAGAGCTAGGCTGCTGCATCTAAACCTTCTCAACAAGATTATAAGGAAAGTGTTTACTTAAAAGAACACATGGTTTTTAAGCACTTTTTAAAAAGAGACTGTCTTGATTAAGTAAATTTTGAGGAACATCATAACCAGATGCAATGCATGATTCCAGGTTGCATCTGGTTTGAACAAAGAGATATCAGTCACAATTTAGGGACAATTAGGTTCATTTGAATATGGACTAGCTATTAGATGACAGTAATAACTTGTTAATTTTGTTAGAAGTGATCATATTATTTTAGCTACATAAGAAAAATTTATTTTTACAGCTGTACATAGAAAAATTTAGAGATAGAATGTCATGTTGTATATAATTTATTTGAAAAAACCTCAGCAAAAAAGTAAATAAAATGAATTTACTTATTTATTTTTAGAGAGAGGGGAAGGGAAGGAGAAAGAGAGGGAGAGAAATATCAATGTGTGGTTGCCTCTCGCATGCTCCCCACTGGGGATCTGGCCTGCAACCCAGACATGTGTCATGACTGGGAATCAAACCAGCAACCCTTTGGTTCATAGCCTGAGCTCATCCACTGAGCTGCACCAGCCAGGGCAATAAAATGAATTTAAAAAATTAATCTATACTGAGAGAACAAAAACATTGGATACTGAGACTTTCCAAGAAAGATAATAAAACATATGGCAAAAATGATAAAAATCACAACGTTAAGCTTAAATTGAACTTTGAATATATATATTTTGCAATTTCTCTTCTGCTTAATAAACTCATACTTAAAATATAATTATCAAGTCCTGTAACTCGATAAGGGTTCTGTACAACTACCTACACTTACAGTTACCCCACAGCAGAGCTCCACTGAGCCTCTCGGGTCAAAGGGGCTGAATTCCCCAGTGCTTTGGGGACGGGAGTGAGAACGCAGTGTCTGCTCTAGAGCAGACAGGAGCCGATCCAAGTGCTGCTCAGGCCTCCCCGGGGCAGGAGTTGGCTCTGACCTAACCCAGACCCTGCCAGACTTCCTAGGCCATTCTGAATCAGACGGGACTCCCAGGACCCAGCTACGTCTACACATACCCACCACATTCATAGCATGGGGCCCCAAAGGGCAAGTTTCTCAAAATGCACCTAACTGCATACTGCTCAATGTCCATGATACTTGCAGTACATGGTCCTATTCTGATGTAAAAATTGCCTACCTTCAGGAATATAAGAAGCTTGTATAGGATAGGTATGTATAACATGTGCTAAAATCCCCTCCATTATATACGTTAATTCACTAAATCATTCATTAAACAAGCATGTATTGAATGAGCCAAGTACTTGTTCTGGGCCAAGTAGTAAGTTAAGCAACAGGATTAAGAGTTGGCTGAGCCACAGTTCCCACGTTTTACTTAAACTAATTAAACTAACCCACTCAGCCTAAAAATAAAAGAGAGCAAGAGAGGCAGACACAGTGCTTCCACCTGCCTCCAGGCAACAAGTACAGTGGCTCCCTAGTTGAGTTCCCTGGAGCAAGAGCATCACCTGGAATCTGATAAAACACGAACCCTCTGGCTGAATCCCAGACCTACTGAAGCAGAAACTGTGGAAGTAGAATCCCGGAATCTGTAGTTTACCAAGCCATCCAGGTCTCTGATGTACGGCTAAAGTTTTGAGAACCACTGAGTGAGCACAAGCCTCAAAATAAGATATGAATTTGGCATTCCTTACCTCGATCTAAATTTTAGAATTCTTTTCACACTGTAAGCATCTCACCATGATGAATGAGTCTCTGGTGTTTAAAGATGTGAAGTACCACCCAAAGATAAGCCACCTATATCATTTAAAGTTCAATAAGATAAACCATGATCTTATCAACCAGGGAAGAAAGACTGGCTGTGCTGGATTGGAAGAAAGGAAGTACATAGCTCTCGAACAAGATGCCTTCCTGTGGGATTTTCAAAGATAATTTTGCCATAGTGGTTTTCACCTTACCCACTGACTTTAGAACCTAGCCTTCTTGTAAAATGACATATGGCTGTATCCTTAAAAGTAGCCCACACAGTTCAATAATCCAGGTTACAGATTTAAAAACATGGGTATTTGTTTGTACATATCATGTTAAATGTAAACGGCAAAAATATCTTGCCAGAGGAAAAGCTTCCATCTGGAAAAACAAGGGTCACAAGAACTTCAGAACCAGAGAAGGTCACACTTCCTTCTGTGTCCACTCTCAGGCATTCCTGCTCCTAGCAATCACCCAACTGTTTAGATTGGGGGGACGGTAGGGACCCTGACAGGGTAGAAAGAAATCGGGTTTGAGAGTTCACAGCCCTGAGCTTGAATCTCCACTGCGAGGACTCAGGCAAGTCACAAAACCTCCAAGCCCTGATGACTTCATGTATAAAAGAGGATAATTGCACATAATTCAAAGGATTGCTGTGATGCTTGGAGAAAATCAGGTGTAGTTCCTGTTATATAATTGCTGCTCAATAAATGTAAATTCTCCTCCCGGTGCCCTTAGCACACCTGTGCTAAGCATGCAGTTCTTACAGGCAGTGAGATGAAGCGATGATGAAGCTCTTTATGGAACTAAGAGGAAATACCCAGAGAAGGTCAAAATCACCTATTTTTGAGTGCTTCAGCCATGTATTAAATACTAGAAACAGGCAGTGAAATTTCCTTTGAAAAACATTAAATTACAGAATTTTCTTGGTGCCTTTCCATCACCAAGGATATAAACCTCCAGCTACAAAAATGTAGTGGCCCATACCTAATGTCTGAGCACACTAGGGACATGGTGCCCTCTGCTGTTAACAACTGGTACCTACATGCCACTTCAGCTCTGTGCTCTGCAATAAAGTTTTTATAAATCACAATATGAAAGGGGATAAGGGCCTTACAGACGATTTGATCCGTAATGCTCAGCTTAATCGACTGGACTCAAAGGTCAAGTGAGTCAGAAGCAGAGCTGGAACTTCTAATTATTTTTGTAATTTGGTTTACAGACCTCACTAAAGTCAATAATAGTTCTGTAAAAGCAGCCCAGGCATGACCTCAGAAAGGAAACACACGACTAGTCACACACAGTAGTCCTTTCTAGAATGTGGTCCAAGAAATTTTTTTAAGTATATTGTATTGATTATGCTATTATAGTTGTCCTGATTTTTCCCCCTTTGCCCCTCTCCACCCAGCACCACTCCCTCAGGCAATCCCCCCATTGTTCATTTCCACAGGTTATGTGTGTAAGTTCTTTGGCTACTGTACTTTACATCCCCATGGCTATTCTGTAACTACCTATTTGTACTTCTTAATCCCCTCACCCATTCTCCCACACACTTCCCATCTCTTTGTCTTTAACCTTTAGCATTTTACTTATGGGTCTTACTTATGGATCTGTGTAAGTTGATTTCCCCTGAAAGAGTGAACACCTTCATGTTGGAAAGACATAAGTTATCAAAGAAGAAACCAAAACCTGGAAGGAAGGTGAGGGTTAGGTAAGCCCTGGTCTAGAGGTGGAGAGGGGTAGATGTCTACAAGTGGAGTCCTACTAAGTTGTCCCTCACACAGTAGTAGCCCAGAGCCGGGACAAGATGGGAGAGCAACACATATCTTAGGGGTCAGATCTTGGGTGACTCCCATTTATTTCCACCTCATTATGTCAGGCCATTAAAGAGTCCTGCTTAAATGTTCCATCTTTGTTCATCTCCACTATGAAGATATCAGGAAGAAATGGAGACCCAATTTGACTTACAGAATTAAAAGTAAACAGTATTCCTTGAGGATAGTGTGTGGTGACAAGTGAAATAATCCCAAATCCCTCTAAGAGGAAAGTGAATATGAAAAACAGAATTGCCTTTCCCTCCCCGCCTTCCCCTCCCCTCCAGGGATGCTCTCCTCATTGTCAACCTTAGCAGGGGTAGTTTCCACTTTAACGAGGAAAGTGAGAGTTTCCTCAGATAGACTCTTGAGATGAAATCATCGTTCTATGTAATAAGACACTGACCTTCTTCACACACTTCACACACACACCCCTTCTGTCCATATTAACCAGGAGAGAGAATGGTGTTCCCCCATATACTTTTTCTGTAATCTGCCTGAACCTTAAAAAGGAGGCTCTTATTTAAAGAGAAACAATTAAGTGGGGAAAAAAGAATACAAGAGACATGGGAGAGTCTGTCTTAGAAAAAGTGTGGCCAAGTCTAGCCTATGTTAATAAGTGGATAGTTAGAAGAGCAAGAACACAATAGCTACCACAGTGCTCCCGTACAAGACACATACAAGGTCTGTACAGAAAGCATCCAGCCAGGTGCTATGAAAAATAGAAACATTTACTAAAGAAGATACAAGATACAAGAAACACTGTACATAGGACAATGACTCCTCAGTCCCATTCAAAGTTGGCACCTTGGGACCTACACAGTTCTCCCAATCGCCATCAGCTGCCCCATTGGGGTTTCCTAAATCTTGACAATCTGAAATCTCTTCCCTTTCATAGGCGATTTTAGTTTTGGGAAAGGCCATAAGTTGCAGGGTGCCAAATCTGGGCTAAGGGGAAGCTGAGTCACCTGAGTGATTTGATATTTCACCCCAAAACTGCATGAGACATGACACATGAGCAGGCAAGTTGTCATGATGAAACTGTCAATCACCAGTTGCCCATAGCTGCGGCCTCCTGCATCATCTGAATGGTTTCCATGGAAGAATGTTCAAGCTTAATGCAAAATTTGATGCAGATTTATTGCTCTACTCACTCAGACATTTTGAATGTGACAGCCACACAGTACACATGCTCACTCAATGGCCTCTACTGCCCCCTACTGACTAGTACAGTGAAGTTGCTATTGTTCACACTTGCGCATTCCAGTCCACTCTCCTTGGCTGCCAGGTTATATCGATGTCACATAAACTGTTCTCATTATATTAACAGTGGTTGGACTTTTTCTGGACAGACCTTGTACTTTCTAAATAAATACAGTTCAAATCTTCTAACTCAGTGGTTCCCCAAATTACTTACATTAAAATTTTCAGCCCCAGATGGTGTGGCTCAGTGGATTGGGCACCTGCCTGCAAACCAAAGGGTCACCAGTTCAAGTCCCAGTCAGGGCACAAGCCTGGGCTGCAGGCCAGGTTCCCAGTGGGGGGCATGTGAGAGGCAACCACACATTGATGTTTCTCTCCTTCTCTTTCTCCCTCCCTCCCCCTCTCTTTAAAAATAAATAAAATCTTTTAAAAAGAAAAATTTCATAGACGTGCTCTATTTTAGTAGCCAGTACTTGAGAAAAAAAGGAGAAGTTATTATAAATTCAATACTGATATAAATTAATATTATATGACAGAATCAAATTACATTTAAAAAATGTACTTGGTAGGAAAATGGATTCAAACACCCTGTCCAATAACTAACCCTCTTTGCTTTGACCAGGTCTGTGGGGCCCAAAAAGGGAGTTACATTCTAATTTACCAAAATCCTATGAAACCAAAATACTGTCTGCTCTACTACTACAGTTGAAGTGGAGATATCCTGCCCCTGAGAACACCGAAACGTTCCAGTAAATCAAGAAATAACATTTTGTCAAATGAGAGTTAAGTTTCGTCAGATAAAAATTCTGGCACCATCCTCTGGCTAGGCAACTCTGGGAAGCACCACATGATCCATAACTTCCAATGGTTTGGGGAATTTTGTCCCACTAGAATTACCTGGCCGCGCTTAAGCTCTCAAATTAGAAATAACCTGCTGCCATTATTGTGAAATACATAAATTGTATGTCATAAATGTTTCACCATCAGAGGGCGCTGTAGCATAAGAAGTAAAGTGGGAGACACCATTAAGGTTTCAACAGATTCACAAAATTTTAGGGCAGGAAGGGAACATATAAGTTCTTTGCTTCTAGAACTTATATGTTGGTGGAGGAGGAGGAGGAGGGGGACAACAATGACAACAAGAAGGAGGAGAAGAAGGAGAAGAAATAATGAAAGAAAAAAACAAAGGAAAACAGTCTAACAATAAAATGGCACTACGTACATATCTATCAATAATCACCTTAACTGTAAATGGCTTAAATGCTCCAACCAGAAATAATATGGCAGCTGAATGGATAAGAAAATAAGATCCATATATAGGCTACTTCCAAGAGACCTACCTCTGATTGAAAGATACACACAGACTAAAACTAAAGGGCTGGAAAAGGATATTTCAAGCATGGAAAGGGGAAAAAAGCTGAGAGTAGCAGTACTTATATCCAACAAAATAAACTTTAAAATCAAACCTGTCGTAAGAGATAAAGAAGGACACTACATAATGATAAAGGCAACAATCCAACAAGAGGATATAACCGTAGTAAACATTTACACACCCAACACGGAGCACCTAAATATGTAAAACAAATCTTGATGGACATAAAAAGAGAGATTGACAGAAAAACGGTCATAATCATAGATTTTAACACCTTTTGACTTCAATGGATAGAAATTCCAGAAAGAACATCAACAAGGAGACACCAGCATTAAATGACACACTGGATCAAGTGGCCTTAATTGATAACTTCAGAGCATTTCACAGAATACACATACTTTTCACAGAATATAGGGCATTTTCTAGGATAGACCACATGTTAGGACACAAAACTGGTCTTAATAAATTTACAAAGATTGAAATCATCCCAAGCATCTTCTCTGACCAAAATGCTATGAAACTAGAAATCAATAATAAGAAAAATACTGAAAAAACATGGAAGCTAAATAATATGTTATTAAACAATGAATGGGTCAATAATGAGGTCAAAGAAGAAATCAAAAGATACCTTGAAACAAAGGAAAGTGAGGACACAATCACCCAAAATCAATGGGACACAGGGAGAGCAATCCTAAAAGGAAAATTTTAAGAATTACAGGCCTATCTCTAAAAAACAAGAAAAAGCTCAAATAAACAATCTAACTTTACACTTAAAGGAACTTGGAAAAGAAAAATAAATAAAGCCCCAAGTGAGTAGAAGGAAGAAAATAATAAAGATCAGAGCAGAAATAAACAAAACCAAGTCTAAAAAATGATACAAAGGATCAATCAATCCAAGATCTGGTTCTTTGAAAAGATAAACAAGACTGACAAAACTTTAACCACACTCATCAAGAAAAAAAGAGAGAAGACCCAAATAAGTAAAATCAGAAATGAATAAGGAGAAACAACAACTGACACCAAAGATATACAAAGGATTATAAGAAAATATTATGAATAGTCTGCTATGAACACTGGGGTACATAGCAGCACAATTTACAATAGCCAAGTACTGGAAACAACCTAAGTGCCCATCAGCAAATGAGTGGATCAAAAAACTATGGTACATTTACACAATGGAATCCTACACAGCAGAGAGAAAGTAGGAGCTCCTACCCTTTGCAACTGCATGGATGGAACTGGGGAGCATTATGCTAAGTAAAATAAGCCAGGCGGTAAAAGACAAATACCACATGATCTCACCTTTATCTGGAACATAATCAACAGAAGAAAAAAGCAAACAAAATATAACCAGAGACATTGAAGTTAAGAACAATCTAACAATAGCCAAAGGGGAGAGGGGAGGGGACAGTGGAGAGAAGGGTTTTCAGGAACTACTATAAAGGACACATGGACAAAACCAAGGGGGAGGGTGGAGGCGGGGGAGGGAGGTGGGTTTGGTTGGGGTTGGGGGAAGGGTTAGGGAGAAAATGCAGACAACTGTAAGTGAACAATAAAATTTTTTTTAAATGTCCATTCTACACAAAGCAATCTATAGATTCAACACAATTCCTATCAAGATTCCAATGACGTATTTCTCAGAACTAGAACAAATATTTAAAAACGTGTATTTTGCATTTGTAGTAAAAACTACAAAAGGCCCCTCATAGCAATAGCAATCCTGAGAATGAAGAACAAAGTTGGAGAAATCATGCTACCTAATATCAAACTATACTATAAGGCCATAGTAATCAAAACAGCATGGTTCCAGCATAAAAACAGACACATGGATAAATAGAACAGAATAGAGAGCCCAGAAATAAACCCACAGCTTTATGGTCAATTAACATTCAATAAATGAAGCAAGTACATTGAATGGGTTAAGACAGTTTATTCAACAAATGGTGTTGGGAAAATTGGACAGATACATGCAGAAAAATGAAACTAGATGATCTTCTTACATCACACACAAGAATAAATTCAAAATGGATTAAAGACTTAAACATTAGACCCCAAAGCATAAAATTTGTAGAAGGCAACATAGGCAGCAAAATCTCGGACATTGCTCATCGCAATATTTTATTGGATCTATCTCCCAAGGCAGGGGAAACAAAAGAAAAAATAAACAAATGGGACTACATCAAACTAAAAAGCTTTTGCGCAGCAAAGGAAAACATCAAAAAATAAAAAGATAACCCACACAATGGAAGAACATATTTGCCAATACATCTGATAAGGGATTAATATCTAAAATTTATGAATAACTTACAAAACTTGACACCAAAAACACAAACAATACTATTAAAAAATGTGCAAAGGACCCAAATAAACCTTTCTCCAAATATGATACGCAGATGGCCACCTGACATATGACAAGATGCTCAACATCGCTATTCATCAGAGATGCAAATTAAAACCACAATGAGATATCATTTCACACCTGTCAGAATGGCTGTCATCAATAAATCAACAAACAACTTCTGGAGAGGATGTGGAGAAAGGGGAATCCTTGTACCCGTTCGGTAGGAATGCAGATTGGTGCAGCCACTGTGGAAAGCAGTATGGAAATATCTCAAAAAATTAAAAAAGAATCTTTCTTTTGACTCAGTGATCCCACTTCTGGGAATATATCCAAAGGAACCCAAAACAGTGACTCGAAAAAACACAAGCACTCTTGTGTTCAGTGCAGAGTTGTTTACAATCGTCAAGATATGGAAGCAGCTCAAGTGCCCAGTAGCGAGTGCATAAAACGACTACGGGACATTTACATAATGGAATACTACCTGGCCATAATAAAGAAGAATGTTTTATCCTTTGCGACAGTATAGATGGACTTGGGGAACATTATGCTAAGTGAAATAAACCAGTCAGAGAAAGACAAATACCATGATTTCACTCATATGTAGAGTCTAATGAACAAACTGAACTAACAACCAAAATAGAGACAGACTCATAGATAGAGAGCAGGATGACATCTTGGGGGGGACAGGCAGGGCATGGAGGGATTGAGCAAAAAGGGAAAAGAACTCATGGATGTGGACAACAGGGGGCAGTTGGGGAGAAGAGAAGGCTATAAGGGGACTAAATGGTAATGGAGAAATTACAATAAAAAGAAAAAAGATATCTGACTTAAATCTGAAATTACCTCTCTAAGCCAGCAGTGAATGAAATCAGTCCACTAGAAATAGAAACTTAATGAGGCAAAGACTTCAGTGTATTTTGTCCATTGCTAAATCCCCGGAGACCAGAACAAGGTCTAGCAAGTAGTAGACCAGTGAATATGTAGAGAATGAAGGAATGCATGCATACATCTTAGCTCTGCAATAGGTATCAAAACAGGCCAAACCCAGCCTCAAAGAGCACCATGACTCAATCCCATGAGAATGGAGAGCAAAGTTCCCAAGATCAAGTTTGTACAGGTTCTTTTATTTCATGGGTCTGTTACTGACTTTGGCAGAGTTGCAGAATGCTGTAGTTGGAGGTACCTTTTGCCCAGTGACAAATCACATGCCTAAGGGAGAACCCAAGCATAAAATCTCATACCAGTTCATAAAGTTTAGGCTTAATTAGACTGCAGAGGAAGCAGGAACTGCATGCCCTCTGCTGGAGGTAGAAACGAGACAAATAACTACAAATTAATATACACGAGAAGCCAGAATCTGGGTGGAGGGTCAGGGAAGGACTAATAGCATTTCACTGAAGAACATAAGCTGAAATATCCCTGATCTTATAATAGGTTATAGTCACAGTGTTTAGGACTGGGGAGCACCTAAAGCTGTGGCTCTCAGCCAGTGCACAGTTATTTAACCTGAACGACAGCCTCCTGTGAAAGGTATAGCATAATGGCTCATTCATCAGCAAACTTGAATTCTGTAATCCTAAATGTGCTAAAAATGCTGATTTGATCAATATGTAAAATATGTTTTTTTCAACACCAAAATTTTATGAAGAAGGAAGAAACTGGAAAAGTATAATGCCCAAGGGCAACAACTGATCAGAGGAATTAGTTAAGACTATTGGTGAAAAGGGGGATTTCGTGATGCGGACATCCTGAGGTGGCAGGAGGGAATGGGGTCCACAGCACAGGTGGAGGGTTTTGACCTGGCCAGGAGAAACACCCCTCCTCCAGTGGAAAACAGATTGGTGCAGAAGGAAATACATTTCAAAATGGAAAGATGGGGAGTGAAGGGATTTTACTAAAACCCTCTCACACAACATCTTAGTTTTTTAATCAGTAGAGTTGGGGGGCAAGGCTATCTATTAAAAGAGTAAATCAGCACAGTGTGGCAACGGTTGGAAGACAGAGGAGAAAGTATAGCATGGAAAAAAGAACCGATGCTTAAATCTTCAGGGGGTCCCTGGAGGTTAAAGCTGGATTTGCAGGCACAACAACTTGCCTGGCTGTCGGTTTGCTCCAGCAGAAATCCACAGCCCAGGGCTACAGGGAGGGCAGTTTCATGGCTGGATCCCACTAGGATGGGAATTTCATAAAGAGGCTGTGACAGATGGGCAGGGGCAAGAGGACTGAGGTCATCCCTGATCTCCATGTAACCATGAACACCCAGACCAGTGAGGTCCTCTGCAGCTCAGACAAATGCTGCCAAAATCTGTTTGCTCACTTGCAAGGGAATCTAAACCATGGTATAGTTATTCCATTTTAAGGAGAGGAAAATGTTGCCAGAACTCATATGTACATTACGTAAGCATTCCAAAGGTAATCTTATAAAAACTATGTGATGCTGTATATTATCAAACAAAGCTTTACAGGTTTATCATTCTTTAATATTCTTAAATATAATATGATATATTACTAATGGTTTTCTTTTTTATAAGCTATTGCTCTGAATGCTTCTGCACATGCAAAATATTCTTCTACTATCACTACTGTAATCATATTTCATGCCAGATCTTCTGCGAGACGAAAGCTGGTAATGTGACAGGAGAGTAAGAAGCTTGGAAAAGTCCTGGGCATGTGAAATAGGGGAACTGAGACAAGAAAATTAAACAAGACCAAACAATTTAACAACTTACAGCCAGCTAGTAAACCACAAGACCGTATCTTCCCAAACCAAAGAACTTATGCCTGTCCTCCCTAACCAGAGTATATACAGCTTAAATCTCCCTGGTCAGGAAGATAGAGAACAGAGACCCAATTAATGCCATTTGTGCCAGCTAAACCCAATGACAGATGAAGTAACAGGAACAAATAACAAAGCCCCATTAAAAACCAGACAGACCCAAGATAAAAGTGCAACAGTAAAGCAGACCAAAGAACAATCCCAATCTCCTCTATATGCTCATTTGGATGTATCAGCATATTAAAACAGCACCTGGATAGTTAGTGAATGTTCTTCTGAAACCCTCCCATAAGATTCTCACGGAGAAGAGAGATAAAAATCCTCAAGACGAAGACCAGATGCAGGCTCCCTCTAGAGCATGCCCATGCCCCTTGCCAGGCATGAACTTTGTACTTCCTCTTAAACTCTAAGGGTCCCAAGGAGACTTGCAGCCAGGGGAGCAGTGAGCAGCAACAGCTCATCCCAGGCTTACCCTGATCCTGTCTCCAGGGCCTCCTTTTTCTCTAACTTCCCAGTGAGCTAACAGCCCTGCCTTGGCTCACTTCTGTCACTATGACCTTCACTTCCCAATGAGCTAACAGCAGCCTTGCTTTGGCTCACTCCTTTCCTGAAAGGTTTCTAGGGAGCTAAAGCAGAGCATAGCCTTGGCTCTCCTATTACTTCTTCCACCCTAAGTTCTTCCTTTGTTTCACTGCTTACTAATGCTGGAATTATGCCCAGCATTAATAAACATGGACTCCTGTTGTGAAATCTTTCCTACACAAAGTCAAGAACCCACACATTAAAGGCCAGCCTGACCCACTCCAGGCCAGTCCTTGTCCAGTAACAAACAGTATCCGGTATAATGTAATAGACCCCACCCCATCCTCTAAAGAGGCAAAACCATGCTTCTCACATACAGGAGTACAGACCTTTGATGCACGTAACTTGCCCTTCTCTGAAAGGACAGTTCTCCTGCAGAGGGCTCCAATGACTTCCCAGGTCTCTTCTCCAACTGAGCAACCCAAGTTCTCACCCACATAACACTGTTTCTATAATCCTTATAACCCTGTTCACATCCTAGTTAAATTACATTCCCTTTCATGGACTGTGTGCCCAGAATGGAGTACAGTGCATGAAATGTGCCCTAATGAACTGCCTTGCTTACCAATGTCCAGAAATAAATAACTTATGAATATTTATAGATGTAGCTCCACTAACGTAGCCTACTTTAAATTCAGAGACAGGGAAGGTGCACTGGGTTAAACTGTGTTCCTCAAAATGTGACTTTACTTGGAAATCGGGTCACTGCAGACATAATTAGGTAAGTGAGATCATGCCGGAGTAAAATGAGCCCTTAAACCATGGGTGTCAAACTCATTTTCACTGGGGGCCACATCAACCTTGCAGTTGCCTTCAAAGGGCCAAATGTAATTTTAGGACTGTATAAATGTAGCCATGCCTTAACTAGAGGCATGGAGCTCGAGCTGCTGCCAGGTAGAAACAAGGTGCCGGGCCAGATAAAACAAGGTGGAGGGCCGGACTCAGCTTGTGGGCCTTGTGTTTGCCACCTTTGCCTGAAACCATTATATCTGGTGTCCTTATAAGAAAAGAAGAGACAAAGAGACACATACAGAGAGGAGAAGCCGTGTGAAGACGAAAATGAGCCAAGAAAACACACTCCTGCCCTGAGCAGTGTGGCTCGGTTGTTTGGGCTTCGTACTGCAAAAGGAAATGTCACTGATTGGATTCCTGGTCAGGAAGCACGTCTGCGCTGTGGGTTCAGTCTCCAGCCAGAGTGCAAACTACACGCAACCCAATGATGTGTCCCTCTCATGCTGATGTTTCTCTCCCTCTCTTCTCTACTCTCTAAAAGTAATTTTTTTAAAAAAAGGATAGTCGTGTGACGACAAAAGGAAACACTGGAATTACGCAGCTGCAAGCCAGGACTGCCCGCAACCACCAAAAACTAGAAGTGGGCCGTGGAACAGATTCTTCCTCTGAGCCCCTGAGAAGGAACTAATTTGCCTAGACCTTGGTTTTGAAGTTCTGGTCTCCAGATCTGTGAGAAAATAAGTTTCTGTTGTTTTAAGTCTCCCGTTTGTGGCACATGGTTACAACAGCCCTAAGAAACTAACACGGAGGCCTCTCCCAAGAGGTGGCATTGGAGGTAAAGCCTGAAGGAGGAGCCAGCAAGGGGAAGAACTTGAGAAAAAGGAACAAAAATACAAAGGCCCAGAGGCCAGAAAGCTCTTGGAATGTTGGCAAAACAGAAAGGAGAACAGAGAGTCTGAAGCGTGGTGAACAAGGGGTAACAGTACGGGATGAAGCCCAGGGCTGAGTAGGCCATGGCAGGGAGTGTGAATTTAATATGAAGAACCATGGGAAGCTTGAAAAGAGTTTTAAAACTTATTCTGATTTATGTTTTAAGAGACCACTCTGACTGTTCTGTGGGGGAAAACCTGGGGAAAGAGAGGATAATGAAAGGGAGAAAGAGTAATCAGAAGGCAACTGGAAGGTCCAGGTGAGAGAGGACGGCAAGTCTACTGCGCCAGATTTCAAACCCGTCACTCTTCAACTGCTACTGTGGTAACACATAAACACTGTTTACTTTCCAAAATCGTGACACACCCTGGAAAGATCAGTGACAAAGGACCCAATGTATGACATCAGCAGTATTCAAATAAGAGCAATCAACAAAAATAAGTCTTTTGAACAGCTGCAACTACTGCCCTTTTATAACCAATTCTGCACTGACACTGTGAACATTTCAAGAGTTAACAGCCCCACCAAACTGGTGAAAGAGTTCCAAGTCCATCAGGTTCTCCCAGCATTTAATGGGAGTTAACAAAGTAGATTCCATTTCTACCCTTTTCCTTCCAGTACTATGTAAAGAAACTACACAAAGTGAGATTCTAATAGTTCTCAACTTTACATCGCCTGTTTTCCTCCAGTGAGACAAGACATTACGATCACAAAATTCACCTAGTTACCAATGTGAAATTTATAAAATTTACTTTAAAAATTACATACAAAGAAGATATTACAACATAATGCTAAAATGCATTTCCTTTTGCACGGAGGATCTTCTGTGAATCACTGTGAGAACCACTGAAACAAAACCTACAGCATTCTCTTTAGAGACTATTGACTAATACAAGATTTTAGAGGATTTGAGCATTCTGAAACATTAAACTTAACAAAATCCCCATATGGAGGGTATCCACAAAAGGAAGCAACTGAAAAAAAGTAGCTGCCTAAGCTTTTTCCTCTTGGGGAACTCCAACATCAAGTTTCCAGCCACGGTTGCACTGCACAATGTCCTCTAGAGACTTTGTATCATCAACTTAAAAATACAGCCTATAGACTCCTCATTGTTTTCAACATTCATCCGGTCTGAATGATGAGGCCAATGTAAAAAAGATAAAGGAAGGGAAAAGGATATCCTTAGGTAAAACCAGAACCTCAGAACAATGACCCCAAGTTCAGACACAGCCAAGTTGCTTCTTTGATTACTTTCAGGTGCTTTTGCCACTGCGTCACCATCCTGTACAGCAACTGCCCACAGCTAATAGGATGTACTGGGAGATTACAGGGAAGTGATTATAGTCATTCATTTATTTATTCAAGTATTTCTTGAGTGCCTACCTGGGATAAATGCCAGACATACAACACTGGACAAGCTGGATATGGTCAATGCCCTCACAGTGCAGTAGTCTAACGAAAGAAACAGATAACAAGCGAATACACGAATAAAGAAACACTTAGAAACTGTAATTGTGCAGGTTTCATTCTGACAGCGAAGAACAGAGGTAGGCCTAACTGAGCCTTTAATCTCCACAGCCTTCTAGCTAGGTACATCAACCGTGTACCTAACAGTTGAATAAATAAATGAATGAAAAGGCCCAGAGGATGTTACTCAATACCACTTCCTACATGAAGCATTCCTGGGCCTTTCTGCCTTCTTTGTACTTCCACAGTAAATTTAGTTCTATTATAGTGCTTTTTAAATACAGGTGGAGTACAAGTAGGTTTACAGTTGTGAGTATACAAAACACAATTTATTCTTATATTATTATTTATTAGTTATTGTATTATTTTCCATACAAATGAAGCCCTTAATATCAATGTGAATGAGACCCGGAGCATCTTTGTTATTTTTTTCAGGAGTTAGCCTTTCAGTAAGAGGGTGGTCACGAGTAGCAGTTGAGAGTGAATAACACAAGCATTTTAATTTTACACAGTGCTGTTGTAATCGCTCATCCAGCGTTTATTGATCATTTACTGTACTGCCAAGCTGCACGTGGATGGGCGTCAGGAATTGGAAATGCAGAAAAGGAAATGGTAATACTCCAGCTTTTGAGGTGCACAGAGACAAATTTTCAGCTGACTGCTAAGCAACAGTAATATGTGCTGAAAATGGGTCTTTTCAAAACTGCTTTGATGGCCCAGAAGGAAAAGTGATTAACTGAGCGGTGTGTGCAAACCAGAAACGTGAAAGCTTTCTAGGTTCCTTCCTTATCGCTCACATCTAGCCTGTCTCAGTGCCTGCTACATAGCTATGACAATAGTCTCCCAGCTGGTTCTCCTTCTTTCAGTCTTGTTACCTTCCAAGCCAATCTCCACATTGCCAGGCTCAAATCTGATCAGGGCACTCCGAATTTAGAAACTTTCAGTCACTGCTGTTTTCCCTCAGATCTAAGTCTAAATTTCTTAACATGGTTTACAGGGCCCTTGCTGTCTGGCCTTCGCCCACCTCTCCAGTTTTGTTTTCCACCGTCTAGCCCTCAGATGCAGCCACAGAGAATGTCTTTTCGAGTTCCTCAAATGTACCATCATCCCTCAGCTCCAGTTATTCATTCTGCAGATAATTTTTAAGTGCTTCCCTCCTCCGTGCCAAGAACTGCTAGGTACTGTGATTACAATGCTAATAAGAGGGACTCCTATCCCAACAGAACTTAAGCCTCTGATGGATGAACTTGAGAGGAAAAGCAGGGGAACGTACTGGAATTAGATTGGCCTGGGAAGGCCTCTCTGAGAAGCTGACACTTAAATTGAGGCCTGAGAGATGAGAATGATGGGGCCTTTCAGCAGAGGAAACGAAGAACCTTACAGGGTGAACAGGCTGTGCAAAGTCCACGAGGCATCTTCCTGGTCAAGAACCTAAGAAGAGTCAATGTATCTGGACTTGAGGAAAATAGCAGAATAGAGGCTGACTTCTAGGTATCTGGTCTGAGTTACGGATGGAGAGTAGTGCCACTCAAATGGAATGCCACTGAAATGGAGAAAATTATAAGTAAAGAGGTTTGAGAGAAAAGTGAGAATTCCGGTTTTTTACCTACTAAACCTTGAGATGTCTATGATACATTCAAATACAGTTGGCTCTCGGGTCATCAGTTGAGATGTGGAAGTCTGGAGCTTGCACCTCTGTGTCACTCCATTGACAATTATTCATTGCCTCAGCCAGTAGATTATAAATTTATTAAACACAAGAGCCTGTTTTTTCTGTCTGTACGCCTGTCCCCTTCCGCATCCCTAGAATAGTACTCTACCTATCACACATGCAGTAGACAAACTGTGTGCTGTACTAAGATTTTCCTGGGGTATGTTTCAAAAATACTTTTCACCAATATTTCTCCAGACAAAAGGAAGTTTGCCTCGTTTTTGTTTATTTAACTTTCTGTCTCCTGCCTGCTTCTGTCTTTCCTTTCTAGAATTTCCATATAGTTTAGTAAATCACTTCACAGAGTCTTGTTATGACTGCCTTTAGAAAAATTAGACAAAATATGTACCTTTGAAGGAGACCATTAGATAACATCTTAATTCTTATTCGTATTTCATAGGTTAGGTGTTTATTCTATAAAACACTTTTGTGTAATTTCTCTCCTCTGATCGTCTTTGAAAATAGTTGTAAATCATCATTTGTGAACTTATCGGACCCACTACTCTCCCAGAGCTGATGTGACACGACTCCCAGCTCTTTCAGGAAAACACCTGTTTCCACACTCACAGGGCCCAGAGCTGATGTGACAGGACACCCTAGTTTTAAAGGGTGGGACCCCTCGCAACACTCACAGGACCAAGACCTGTACTGACTGGACACTCCACTCTCATGTATGACCCTCTCCACACTCACAGGACCCAGAGATGATGTCAAAGAACACCTCATATTCTCTCCGATAAGTCACATTCCATACTAAATAAACACATAGCTGACATGACAGGATCCCCAACTCTCTCAGGTGGGACCCCTCCCAACACTCAGAGAACCCAGAGCTGATGTGGCAGGACCCTCTATGCTCTCAGAGTGGAAGACCTCCCCACACTCAGATGCACGCTGCAAGGAAATGCTTTTCTCTGCTGCCATCTAGTGTACTGCTTGGGGATAGCACCTATTTACTAACTATCTGCTCTCAGTGTTCTGCAAGGACCCTATGAATCCCCCAAAGCAACTTACATCTTCCCAAGCTCAGGATGTCTTATATACACCCACAGTGGTAGGACCCAAAGTTTGTGGCAGGAACCACTACTCTCTCAGGTGGGACTTTTTACCAAACTAAAAGGACCAAATGCTGATTTGAAAGGAAACTTTATTGTCTCAGAGGGGACCCAGAGCTGATATGACACTACTCCTTGCTCTCTCTGGTGAAGACCCAGAGCTCATATTACAGGACTTTATACTCTCTCAGGGAATACTTTTCCCAACACTGAGAGGACCCAGAGCTAATGTGAGTGGACCCTCTGCACTCTGAGTGGGACCCCTTTCAATACTCTGATGCTCACTGCCATCTAGTGTTCATCTTTGGAATAATACCTGAGTTAAAGGCACCAGGAAATGCTTTTTTGGTGCCATCGAGTATAATATTACTCACCCACCCCTCCCACAGGAGGCACTGGGAAGGGAGGAAAACCTGAGCATAAGCTTCCTGCGTGTGAGGACTGCAGAGGGGTTAGGGCAGTGGTTTAGGTTCTCTAAGGACGTAGCAGAGGATGGGTTTGTTATGAAAAGTTGTTGGTTTTTCAGAGTCATGTCACCTGTAGCTGTCCAGTGTTCTCAGTGCCATTTTTGTGGGTTCATTTTGAGTTCTGCATTCTGTGAGTTCTGCATTCTGTTCCACTGAACAAGGTTTTTAGTGGTACTGTGATGTGGAAAGTCAGAATTTAAAAATCCCACAATGTCTACACCACCCTAGTCATCCACGACACCCAAGGCATAGTGGCTTCTAATACAGTCTTCCCACCCTGCCTTTCGGTGACATGTGGACTGCTACGAGCTTCACCACTTTTAGTGAACTAGGTCTACATAGAGCTTTGTAGAGCTTTTTCTCTGTCATGATTTTGGATTTCTCTGCTTTTCCAACCTTGTATTGGCATGGCTGCTTCAAACAGTGATTTACTTGACAATGATTTCAAAATTCCAGAAAACTTCCCATGGCAGTACAGACACTCTCTCTGCACTCAGACTCCCAGCTGTCACCCCTTCACCGCACTTCCCGTGGGGAACTACAGTATGTTTCTTCCAAAGCAGGTGCGCTGCCCCAGGGAATCACCACGTAACACACAACTGTGGAAATCATAACGGTTTCCACATTAGAATCCAATCCACAATCCCAGGTCACCTTTCACTTGGGCCTGTGAACTTTGGTCAACTATAGTGACCAAAACAGGCAGGTGTTGTCATTAAAACACACACAGAGATCACTGGAGCAGAATGGAGAACTAAAGAATGAACCTGCGTGAATGGCGCTGAGAACGCTGGGCAGCCACAGGCAAAATGACACTGCCCCAACTGTGTGAAAGTGTCTTTTTCCATTCTGGAAGCTACTACTCTTGCCAAGACTTTTCCTCATTTTCACAACGTTGGTGGATTTCAGGTGTACAGATGACTTCATTCTGGATGGCCTTTTTGCCTGGCTTCTTTCACTTGGAATATTTTCAAAGTTTAGCCATGTTTATCCATGAAGTAACATGTATCAATACTTCATTTATTAGCTGTTTGCTGTCTCTTTTTCTGATTGTGGCATGATCAAGCTACTTTTGACCAGAATGCTACTGGTTTGAGAAATTCATCATAAGGACTCTTTGGCTGTAGAAAGCAAAGCAAATACCCACACATTGTCACGGGGTTGGGGGTAAGAAACAAAATTCATTTTCTGGCTCTGAGATCCTAGGGTTTAACTTCTGTTTGAAGGTGAAGTTCCAGATATTTACCACTTACTCATTCATTTGAATCATCATTTTTTTCAGGGAAGTTTCCAGATGGAAAGATGGACAGAGATTATTTCTCTTTGAAGACTAAAGTTATGAACCACTCTGGCCAGCTGGCAGGAAAGGACAACAAAAGTCCCTCAAATGATGTTCAGCATAAGGAAGGGGTGAGATAGCTGGACTCAACATCAAAACCCATGTTTTGCTAAAGGTGAAGAGTGTGTGGCTGATGCCGATACTCTCTCAGAGGGAGTCGAACAGACATCATAAAGAGACCATATAATTCAGAGCCCAAACCAAGAGCCATTTAAAGTGGTAGTGTGAGAGAAAGTGACTATTAATAATTAAATTGAGAAAAGAGGCATAAATTGGGACTGTCCTGGAAAAACTGGGATACGAATCCCAGAAACTTGGGGCAGAACGGTGTGCCCCTGTTGCTATAGCACTTCCTGTGGGGCCCACATCTTTGTACCAGCGTATGGACTTCCTGATCTCAGAGCAATGCCCTGCGGTGGCAAAAGTCCTAAGGGTCAGGGCCCTTTAATTTGCTGTGGGGAATCCAAAGTACTATGTGAACTTGAGTAAGCCCTTGAGAGAAACTGGAAATTATTCCTGAGCCCAGAGTGAAAAATGTGTGTCTTATAATGAGTAGTCAGTAGACACAGGGCCGTTTTATTAGCATGAAACCAAATCTGTTACAAATATGGATATGTCAGTGTTGGAAGTAATTAATAATATAATTACATAGTATATCAGTTATTAATAATATAATAGTTATTATTATATAGTTATAATGATATAATTATTGTTAATAATAGTTATTAATAATATGATTACATAGTATAATGCAATTAATTAATAAATCTGTTTCTTCCTAAGGTATGTGCTGATTTTCTGGTAGTTGTTTCTAAAGATTCCAAAGCTTTTTCAGTTTCACATGTGGACCTGATGGGTCGGTGCCTTGTTAAGTTTTACATTTTTCCTGAAGCCCAGCGAGATAAGAAGCTTCAAAGTTATGTGAACATAAATTATTATTATATAGTATTGGGCATTCATTAAAATGTGGAAGGAGAAAATGGTGAAGACATTTCTAAATGTGGTGTTTATTATTTTAAGCCTTTTTGTTGATTGGATATTATTGTAGAAAATATAGGCATGGGAACATATTCTGCAATTTTAAATGGGAAATAAATAGAATGACAAATTATAAATAAAAATAAAGCCATAAACTACTAAAAAAAGATTATTTGAAATGGTCAATTAATTACGCTTACTTAATTAAGTTTAATTGCCATTCCTTTCTTGCTGAAAGTCAGGTAGATTACCAACATTCTAGGATGAGGAGCAAGCTTTTTCTCTTGTCAGAAGTCATCAGGCTGGGGAATTGGGAGAGAGGGTCAAAAGCTGCCGACCAGCGTGGACGGATTGCTCACCATCCAAAGCAGAGAGTAGCAGGAAGCCTCTGGGAGAGGAAACTGGATGCTGCCTGTCCTGTGGAGCCTTCTCTGCCCCTGTTTCTGTGAACTGGCTAAGTAAATGGGGATTTATTCCCCCAGATGGTAAAAGGGTTTCCTGAAAGCTGCAAAGGAGGGGTGGGGTAGGGAGGTGATGGGTCAAAGTTACATTAAAAGTACAAGTAGGTATAAGACACTGAGCATTAATTGGTTACCCTTCTTTAAAATAAAAAGTGGAAAATATAACATAATTAGTGACTGATTACACTAGAATAAAACTCTACTAGATTTAATCGTATACCTTGCTGTGTAGAGATTTATTTAGTTGGAAATTGGTGGCCCCTGGTTCAGGATTGGCTTCTTTCTCTCTTAGTGCTTTTATTCTGCCCTGCGTTCTGTTCCTTAGGAGAAGTGATGTAGATGCATTTCCTCAGTTCACTAACACTCTTCCCTGGTGCTCAGTGAAAGCGCTTGTCTTTTATCCTTTGAGTCTCCTTTCTCCCACTTGTTTTGTGACTGATGTTAAATTGATAGTTGCAACAAGATAGAGGGGTTTTTAAACCAGGGATTCAAGGGTCCTATACATGAGCCTTGTCCTGCCGCAGCCCCCTATGCACCTGCTTCCCTCGCCCACCACCCCACCCCACCCACCTCCCACAGGGCACAGGCAGTGATGCCCCAAGGGAAGCCGGTTCACAGAAGCCAACGCCAGTCCTCAGTGAAACCCTACGCCTAGGGTTGCAGTTTTGGGTAACAAATTCAGTTTCTCTGCTTGACATAAGATGACTATTCAGCTTTGTGTGTGTGTGTGTGTGTGTGTCAATTTTTGTAAGTTGAATCTTTCAAGAAATCTGTCCATTTCATGTAAGTCTTACATGTGTTAGCTCGAAGTTGTTTATAGTGTTCTCTTCTGCTTTTAATTTGTACAGTCTGTGTGGGCAAATACTACATGTTAAATATTCATTGCTGTGATATATGTTTTCTCTCCTTTTCTCATGAAAATCTCGACGGGGGATCATCAGTTTTGATTCTCCTCAAAGAACCAGATTTTTACTTAGTTAATTTTCTCTATTATCTGTCTCTTTTCAGTATAACTGATTTCTGCTCCTATCTTTCCTAATACCGTATTTTGCTGTGTAAAATGTGCACCCACATTTTTGGCCCAATCTTTCAGGGAAAAAAATCTTTCATTTTAACTTTTTAATTCAATTTTTTATTTATATATTAAACCAATTATCATATTCCAGGGTGTTATTTTGCATATGGATATTATTATTGTTTTCTAAAGTTACACTTGTAAGCACAAGTGTAAGAATTAAAAACATGTATATGTATATATATATGGAATTAGTACTACCCATGTACAATGCACATCCTTATTTTTCCCTCAAAAATTTGGGCAAAAAGTACACATTATACACAGCAAAATAAAGTAATTTTCTTCCACTTTTGTTCTGCTTTTCTAGTTTCCTCAGATGGAATTATCTTCTTTCCTAATTTATGCATAAAATATTTCCACTTACCAGTCCTTTAGCTGCATCCTACAAATATTGATATGTTGTATTTTAATTTTCATATCAGTTCAATATATTTTTGTAAACTTTCATGTATTTGGTCATTGACCCTTGAATTATTTTAAAAGGTATAATTTCATTTCCAGATAAATGTGGTTTAACTCAATATTTATTGTTATGTAGTTCTAATTTCATTCTATTGATGAAAGAAAATAAACTCTGCATAACTCAGATTTTTTAAAGTTAATATTATTATTAACTTTAAATATTATTTTTTCTTGTTTACATCCAGAATATGGTTCATCTCAGTGAATCTGTCATGCATATTTGAGAAGAATGTTCATTCTTCAGTTGTTAGATGGAGTGCAATATAAATATAATTAAAGTTGTTCTTAGCATTATTGAGATTTTCTATGTCCCTATTTATTTGTTCTAGTTGTTCTATCAGTTGCTCAGAGTTGTTAAAATCTTCACCTATTATCAAAAATTATCTTTAATTCTCTCAATTTGATTTATGATTTTGAGTCTATAATTAAGCACAGTAATTTCTTCCTAAACACTCCTTATTGTTTTTTTTATTTTTTAATTATATTTTATTGATTATGTTATTGCAGTTGTCCTGATTTTTCCCACTCTACCCCACTCCACCCAGCACCCCCTGCTCCCCCAAGCAATCCCCACACCATTGTTCATGTCCATGGGTCATGCATATAAGTTCTTTGGCTACTCCATTTCCTATACTGTACTTTACATGCCCATGGCTATTTTGTAACTACCTATTTGTACTTCTTAATCCCCTCACCTCTTCACCCATTCTCCCCTTCCTCCTCCCGTCTGGCAACCATCTGGTAACTTCTCTTCTCTTGCTGCTTTTAAGAGTCTCTCTTTATCTCTAACCTTTGCTCTTTTAATAATGATGTGTCTTGGAGTGGGCCTCTTTGCATCAATCGTAATTAGGACTCTCTGTGCTTCCTGGACTTGCTGTCTATTTCCTTCACCAAATTAAGGAAGATTTCTTTCACTATTTTTTCAGATAGATTTCTAGTTCCTTGCTCTTTCTCTTCTCCTTCTGGCACCACTATGATGCTAATGTTAGACCTCTTGAAGTTGTCCCAGAGGCTATTTATACCATCTTCATTTTTTTGGATTTTTTTCTTCTTTTTGTTCTGCATGATTGTATTTAGCTTCCTTATGTTCCAAATCACTGATTAGATTCTTGGCTTCATCCACTCTACTGTTATTTCCCTGTAAATTATTCCTTATTTTAATTAGTGTATCCTTCCTTTCTGACTGGGTCTTTTTTACGCTGCTGAAGTTCTCATCAAGCATCTTTATAACCACTGTCTTGAACTCTGCACCTGATAGATTGCTTATCTCCATTTTGTTTAGCTCTTTTTCTGGAATTTTGATCTTTTCTTTCATTTGGGCCATGTTTCTTTGTCTCCTCATTTTGGCAGCCTCCCTGTGTTTGTTTCTATGTATTAGGTAGAGCTGCTTTTATTCCATGTTTTGGTTGTGTGGCCTAATATAGTAGGTGTCCTTTAGTGTCCAGTGGCACAGCCTCCTCTATCACCCATACTGGGTACTCAAGGTGCACCCTTCGTGTGGGCTGAGTACACCCTCATCTTATAGTTGAAACTTGGTTACTGTTGGAAGATAAATGGCAGGGATTTACCCAGGCCAGTCAGCTGCAAGGACTGGCTGTGACCACTAACCACCAACCTCTGCCCTCCATGGAGGATCAACTGTGTAGGGGCGGGGTGGAGGTGTTCCGATGTGGTCTGTAGCTGTCCACTGGGTGTGCTGAGCCTGGGGTCTCCTGGGTGGTGCAGGCCAAGTTCAGCCCAATCCTGTGTTTTGCCAGGGGCACCCTGCTTGAGCTGTAAAGCAATCTGAGGAGTTTGCTACTTGTGCTGAGGTTAGAGATTCCTAGGTGAAGCCAAGCTGTGAATCTAATCCGGCTCCCTCTGGGGTTCATTGAAACCAACTGTTGTTTGTTTGATAGGATTTAGGAGCCAAGAACAGCCATTCTTAGGGAAAACGAGCTTGGGTGATCCCACAAGTTAGGTGAGGCACAGCATCTGGGGATCTCCAAGGAGGTCAAACAGTGTCAGCCAGGTTGATGGAGTCTCAGATATGGTACCAGCTTGCTGGCTCTGGGTGTGGGGCACGGGGGATAGCAAAGGGACAATGGCCTCTGTTCACCTTGATGCCAGACATTCCACTTTCTCCCTGTGTGCCACTGGTGCCTTTCAAACTGCTACCCCAGTGCTGGAGCTCAGAGGAAGTAAGTCTGAGTAGGTGAGATCATGTGTGAGTTCTTTAAGACGAACTGCTTGGGGCTCCAGAAGTTTCTTCCACTGATTCAATCCCTGTTGGCTTTGCAGCCAGAAGTTGTAGGGACTTATCTTCCTGGAATTAGAATCCTGGGTAGAGGACCTGGTGTGGATCTGGGACTCCTTTCTCATGAGATATCCCTCCCAAATTTTTATCCATATGGGTATGGGACTAGCTTGTTCCTCATCTGTGCGCCTCCTACTAGTCTGGATGGATGCAGTTTCTTTAACTCCATAGTTGTCAGACTTCCATTCAGCTTGATTTCTGATGTTCCTGAGTGATGGTTGTTCTATATTTTAGGTGTAATTTTGATGTGGTTGTATGAAGAGGCGAGCCAGGTCTTCCTATGCCACCAACTTGACTGGTAGTCGCTCTTATTATTTTTAAATGTAAATTGTGCTAATACTTTTTTATTAAGGCCTATTTTATCTGACTTTGGCCTAGGCACTCCAGCCTTCTTGTGTTTCCTATTTATATTTCATGTTTATTCCATCCATTTACTTAAAACCCATTTTGTGTCTTTATATTTTAAGTGTGGTTCTTACAGCAACACATGGTTCAGTCCTGCCTTTACCCATTTGTCAATCTCTGTCTGTTAACTGGAGTGTTTATACAAAGAATGCTTGATGTAATTATTGGTATACTTTGATTTAGCCCTACTGTTTTATTTCCTTATCCCCTCTGTTTTTTGTTTCTATATTCTTTCCTTTATTTGGGGGCAATATTTTTAGTGTTAATGGGTTTTCTGATCTCGATCTCTCTCAATCTCTCTCTCTCTCTCTCTCTCTCTCTCTCTCTCTGTTTTGTTTATTTTATTTTTACTGGTACCTTTAAGAGTTACACTAAAAATACCTAACCTTTGAAAGTCTACTAGAATTTCATTTAACATTCCCTATTTTACAGATCTGGTAGTAACACATGCTCTTAATTTTATATAATCTGAAAATTTCTTTGTTACAGCTTCATTTCTGAAGGATACTTTTACTGGACACAGAGTATGGTTTATTTAAGATATTTTTTCCACTTTTTTAACATTTTAAAAATGTTGTCATCTGGCCTTGATGGCTTCTGATAAGAATTCAATAATCATTCAAACCTTTACCCTCCTGGAAGCAACATGTCATTTTTCTCTAAATGTTTTCAAAACTTTATATTTGAGTTTTAGCTTTTTGTCCATAATGTTTTTAGGAATGTTTTCATTGAGTTTATCCTTTCAGAACTTACCAAGCATTTTGAATCTATAAATGTATGCCTCTTGTGAAAGTTAGGAAGTATTCGGCCATTATATCATGATTTTTTTTTCTGCTTCAATATCTTTCTCCTGTTTTAGAGGATACCCAAATATACATGTATTAGACTTTTGATATCCCATAGGTCTCTGAGACTCTGTCCAATGTTTTCAATTTTTTCTTTTTTATTATTTCCACTACTATATCTATTTTGCTTTTGAGTCCACCCAGTAATTCTTTATTTCAGATATTAAATATTTAGTTCTACAATTTCCTTTCTGTTCTGTTTGGTTTTATTTCCGGTGGAGATTTCTAATCTTCTGATTCATTATGTGTATGTGTGTTTTGTTTTTGACCTCGTGGGGCATAGTGTTGCTTTAGAGTCCTTGATAATTCTAATATACATTTTGATGATGAACTCTTTGCTTTATTTATTTATTTTGAGATGGGTTACATGTTCTTGGTTCTTCATATGTCATGTAATTTTGAATTGTGTCTGAGACTCTATGGACTATTGCAATCTTCTTCAGAATAATGATATTTTTGTATTAGCAGCCAGTCAACAAGTGAGCTTTGGAACCTAAGTCCTGTCTTGCCTCCTGTGGGTAATGGTTCAAATTTTAATTCTGTTTGTTTGTTTATTATCCTCACCCAAGGACATTTTCACATGCTTTTTTAGATAGAGAGGGGAAGGGAGAGAGAAAAACATCAATGGGAGAGAAGCATCAGTTGGTTGCCCCTTACACACCCAGGACTGGGGGTTGTATGTGCCTGGACCAGGCGTCACATGCACCCATGTTCAGACCAGGATGAACCTGTAACCCACATACCAGAAATCGAACCCGCAAACTTTTGGCTTTGGGACCTCACTCCAGTCGTTCAAATCTCAATGTAGTTATCTAGGTCTGCGCTGTGTTGGTTTGAGTCTGTCTCGGGCATGTTTGTTCAGAGTTCAGGCTAAGGCTTGCCAATTAACATTATGTGTCCCCATACACACAAGGCAGGCAAGTCTGCATTCTTGAACATCGAATCAGTCAACCTCAGAGCCTTCAAAACAATAGCTAACTGGGGCCCTAATTAGTTCCCACCAGCCTGCCCTAACATTTACACTGTTCTGCCTCTGTCTCCATCTCAGCCCCCCTGTTTCTACTTTTAAGTGTGAGAGATTGGGAGGGCCCCAGGTTTCTTTGTATGTTGTTGCTAATTTCCCTACCTAGTGTTTTCACTATGTAAACATTTACTTTTCTAATTATAAAGGTAATTCATCTAGAAAATATTTGAAATATATAAAGGAAATAAAATTAATGTTTAATCTGACAAGTCTGAGAGAAAATGCTTTTTTATAAAAGGCTACATTTCCCTAACTATCCTCTTCTCTCTCTCCCCATCCTCCCGCGCTAAGACTATAGATAAGTCCCCATGTTATACTTTCTCATGGTATCATGTCCATCTTCTTTCTAGTATTCACCACAATTCCAGTTTAATTTTTTTGTGTGATTATTGGCTTAATATCTGTCTCTTGCATTAGACTGTAAATCTGGTCACTAGGAAGGTGCCTTGTCTATTTTGTTCTGTTCATCACTTATATTATCTCCAAAACCTGGTATTTAGCAGCTGCACAATAAATAACTGAGAAGTAAATATACTGAGCTCATTAATTAGAATATGGTTTGCTGATTATGACAGAGCTAAAAGAAATGTAATCCTTCCTAATAAAATTGAGAAGAAAGATAAATTGCAAGAAATACCACATATGAAATTGTTCTCAAGTCTATCATTGTGTTTGCCCAGCTGTAGTATTTACTCATTCCTGGTACTTCATTTAGGTACCGTCAATCATGGATTCACTATGCTGCAAGTCAAGCAGGAGGAGAGACAAAGCAAACTAGGTGACAACTATGGTTAAGGAAATACTACGATAAAAGCAAAGGAAATAACTAAGAGTAATTGCCTAAAAGGATATTATTGCTTTTTGTCTACCAGACAATGAATGGGAAGTTTTCTGCAATTTTCTGGGGTTTACCAAGTGAAAAACAAATAGTAAAATTAGTTTTTAAATTATCTTTTTCATTTTAGCTCTCAAATTTGCCATTAATTCTAATTTTCTAAACATATTTATTTGATCCACTAGAGGGCAGTAAAACCTAAACACAATGTAACCAACCTTCCTTTAAAAATACAGCAATTCTTTCTTGTATAATTACCACACAGCACAAAGAAAGGAGTTACTATTCTTCGTGAGAACATGGATGGAACTGGAAAGCATTATGATAACTGAAATTAGCCAGAAGGTGAAAGACAAAAACCGTATGATCTCACCTATAAGTGGAACCTAATCGGAAAAAAAAATCAAGCAAGCAAAATATAACCAGAGACATTGAAATAAAGAACAAACTGACTGCCACCAGAGGGGAGGAGGAAGAGGACTAAAGGGGGGAAAGTGGGAAAGGCCATTGAGGAACATATATAAAGAACACATGGACAAAGCCAAAGGGGGGTAGAATCGAGGGTGGGAAGTGGGGATGGGTGAGGCAGCAGGGAGTAAAAAAAAGAAAAAAGAAAAATTAATCCCCAAATATTTCTGCTTGGATGTTTTTCATTTATTGGTAAATTGTCTGCCCAGTGAACATTTAAGGACAGGAAGTGTCTTATTTTTAAACTTTCCCCACAACACTTGGCATAGTGTCCTAGTCATCATACAGGTTTAATCCTATACATTGAATATTTCTGTACTTTTTTTCTACTTTTCCAGTATAATTGTCCAAAATGTGGTTCTACTGGTGTCTAAAATATAGTTCTACTACAAATGCCAATTACAGATATAAACTTTCTATAAAAATTGCAGAATCGAACCAATTACCTGCCATTACTGTTTTGGAAGCTGCTTAGATGCATATTTGAGTCTTACAGCCACTGATTTGACAGGTAAGATCATAAAGCATTCTTTTCCCTAGCTACTCCTTTGGTATATTAATAGAATTTGAAGATACGTGTTTTTAAGGTAATATGTATTTAGTAAAAAGATGACCACTCAAATGCAGATCATCAGTTCCTTCAAAAGACAAAAAATCAAGAAATAGATGTTTATTTCCTGAATACATATTGTGATAATGTTAAACCAGGCTCCTTTTATTTGGGCCAACTAAGCTGTAATTAGAATATTAAATTACAAAACTCTAATCCAAGTTAGAGAACATAGAATGAGAAAGCAAAATTGTTTCAAACTGGTGGATTATCCAAACTGAGGTTAACACTCAAGCGGCTAAAGTCCCTGAGGCAGGAGCCATCTGTGGGAACATTGGCACATCGGCAGTGGGAACTCCGTCCCTTCTCTCAGTTGCACGACCACTTCCCCGGCACGGTTTGCCCTGCGTGATGATGGCCTGAGAGTGCGAGGGTCTGTATAGGCCCCTGAAGCTTTTCCTCCCCTTCGGCCTTCTCTCCTCCTCCCACAATCCTCGACAGAAGAAATGTCCGTCTCCTTCCTGTGCAGAGCAAACTCATTTGAACAAAGGACAGCAGAGGGACCATGACCAGGATTGCCAGGGGAGAGGGAAGACTCCCCTCTGCTTTGAGGAGAAGGACTAGAGATCCCAGCACTGCTTCCACTGCTCCTTTTAGAAGAATTGCTGGGCCTGATGGCGAGGCAGGCATCTGCTCAATTTATACTTGACCGGTTGTTTCTGTCTCTCTAGCTGTGGGGAACTAGAGGGAAGAAATGCCTAAATGTGTAACTCAGAAGGTTCATGCTGCATTTTCAAACTAATTGTTCACATCTTCTGATTTGGGGGCAAATTAAAACTTGAAAGTTTATCTCTTCACATTTTTAAAATTTTCTTTCCATTCAAGACATATCCTAATGAAATAGGGATCCTAATGAAATCCCAGGAACACTGGATAATGATATAACTCAGAATCTATTAACCAAAGCAGTTGAAATTGCTTCACTGGACAGAGCTTTATATTTGGAGTGACAGTAATGGAGACTGTTGGGAACCGCCCTGCCCAGTTTCAGAAGCTATAACCCCCATAGCTAAGGCTGAGTCAAAGACCTTGGGAACATAAGCCACTAAGGAGACAAAGCTTATGTCCCTGGCAGGGGCGCCACCTCTGTCCACTTTACTATACCCTGCTTGGCCCTGAGCCTGACCAGTTGGCCAATGACGGGTAAGATTCCTCAAGGGAGGGGCGACCTAAGACAGGCATGGCCATGAAGACGCCCACAGGGAAGGACTTGGGGGGCTACAGAAAAAGGGGGTGATGGACCCTTTCCCCTGGGCTTTGACGTAGCCTGAGTCCTGATTCTGTCTGTAAGAAGTCTCCTAATCTCTTGGCTGCCTTACTTCCCCTGCCTGACTTAAACCTGAAACAATGACAGAGGGCAGCGCAGTCCTGTGCTGGAAAGGGCAGATTCCCCGGGGCGATCAGGTCTAAGAAAGAATGCATAAAATCCTGTGAAACCTGCTTTGTTTATACCCTCAATTTAAATGATAAGGGTCCAAGCCTGAAATGAGTTTGTTTCCCAAAACCTTATAGCCCTTTAGCTAACTGACCCTAACTCAGAATAAGCCCTCAGAGTTCTTTGTATGTTATCTATTATTTGATCCTTACTACCTGACAATGATTGATGAGCTTTACCTGTATTCCTATGCAAATTGAACCCAATAAAAGCCCATTGAGTAAAAGGCTCTTGGTCCTTCTCCTTTGAGAGATCAACCACCTTTCCTCCCCAAGCAGATCATGTCTTGGTAGACTTATTCTCCTCCATGGCGGATAGGGGGCTCTGCGGCAAAGCTTCCCCACAGGAGACCAGCTTTCTTTTTTGTATTCTGTTGACATTTCATTTTAATCAAATCATTTGAATTCTCTAAAATGTTTTTAGGAGTCATAACTCTGGGAGCCTGTAAGCACTTCAGACTGTATAAAAATAGGCTGTAGGTGAGCTGTTAAAACAGCATGTGTCACAACTTTCTCTTTCAAAAGTCAGAAGAGCCTAGTTAAATGCTTTCAGAGCTTTAAAAATCTAACTTTACATAAATTTTAAATTGATAAATATTTGTTTATCTGCATATTGATAACTCTAAGAATAGGTTCAGAAGGGTGGTCTAAAATAATTATAAAAGTGATGATAGAAGTTAAAAAGAACGTACTGACTCCTAAGTAGTAATTGTTTTCTGCCTCATCTGTGCTAGCAGGAACAGATAAAAATTTTATCCACTTTGGAATCAGGGTTTTAAAAACAGGAATAGAGCACTCTGTAACTGAACAGTAAAGAAAGACCCACAGGGAAGGTGAAGCCAGGAACTAAAGAACTTTTTTAAAAATGCTAAATGCTTCTTTCTTTTCTTTTTTAAACAGGTAAGAACATTCCCTTAAGTACTCAAAGTTTCTGGAAACTGTAGATCCAAGAGGGCAGAGGACTAAGAGGAAGCTACACTAACCTCCTCCCAGGGCCAATCTGGAATTACAACTAAATTGTAGAGAAATCATCCTGAATAACCAACTGAACGCTAGCTGGAGAGAAGCCTTATAACCCAGGACAGAAGAAACACCTTCACCACAATGTGACTGGTGTGGAGTGCAGAAGTGGTGCAAGAAGGCTGCCTGGGCTCCCATGGTGGCAGCTGCAGTTCCAGAGAGATGTTTCAGTGGCCAGGAAGTTCCCTCTGAGAAGTCTGGGGTCTCAACGTCAAGCTGGGCTCCCAAGCCTACAGCACCAGAGCCAGAAAGTAACCCAGATAACTTCCAGCTGTGAAAAGCAGTAGGCTTGCCAGGGACAGATGGATGGAGATGCAGAGAGCCTCTTAAACAGCCAATGTACATAATTTCATTTGTAGCCACTTACCCGAGCTCAGGCAGAGGGAGGGCAGAGTGGACTAGAGACACTTGAGAAGAGTCTGGGGCTGGTGGCTCTGAGGAGAGAACTGAAGAAACAACTGCCAGGATCCCTGTGCTGACTCATTCCCCATACTGCAGAAGCCATAGTTCTCAGGCAGAGCACTCCTCACCAAGTAAAAACAGTCCCAGGGGAAGAAATAGCACCACCTGCAGGAGTCACTCTACAGTGCCCCAAGGTTCTTAGCCGGGCTACTGATTACAGCTAGAAGCTATATCAGTGATTAGCTTAACAACAAAGGTGGAACTCTGACATTTCAGCCAACTCGCCCTTGAGCCCAATCCTAACAAAAGCTGAGCTTGGTACGCAGCCTGCATCTTTCTGCACACAACCAGGCCCAGCAGAGGGAGCCACGTGCTGTGGATCACTGATAGCCCCAAACAGATTGACCAGGGCAGGTCGCAAGCAGTTTCTGACAAAGGTCTACACCAGAGTCTTTGCAGATCTACCTAATTTATACAAACAAATATAAGGAAGCAGCCAAAATGGGAAGACAATGAAACAGACCCCAAATGGAAGAACAAGAGAGTTATCCAAGAAGACAAAACCAAGCAAGGGATTGAGAACTTATTTGAAGAAATATAACCAAAAACTTCCCTAATCTGGTGAAGGAAAAACACACACAAGTCCAAGAAGCTCAGAGAATCCCAAACAAGTTGAACCCAAAGAGGCCTGCACTGAGACACATCATAATTAAAATGACAAGGCTTAAAGACAAGGAGAGAATCCTAAAAGCCACAAGAGAAAAGCAGGTAGTTACCTACAAGGAGCATCAATTACACTGTCATCTGATTACTCAACAGAAACATTTCAGGCAAGAAGGGAAAGGCATGAAATATTCAAGATGATGAAAAGCAAGGACCTACAACCAAGGCTACTTTACCCAGCAAGGCTGTCATTGAAAATCAAAGGAGAAATAAGAAGCTTCCCAGACCAGATAAAGCTAAATGAGTTTGTTAACACCAAGCCAGTAAAGCAGCAAATGTTAAAGGGCTTCTTTCATTAAGAAAAAGAGAGGAAAACAGTCTAACAGTAAAAGGGCACTAAATGTGTATCTATCGGTAATCACCTTAAATGTAAATGGCTTAAAGACATAGGGTAGCTGAATGGACAAGAAAACAAGGCCTATTTATATGCTGCCTGCAAGAGACCCATCTCAGATTGAAAGATACACACAGACTAAAAATAATGAGATGGAAAAAGATACTTTATGCAAATGGAAAGGAAAAAAACCTGAGGTAGCAGTATTAATATCTGAGAAAATAGACTTTAAAACCAAGGCTACAGTAAGAGACAAAGAAGGGAACTACATAATGATAAAGGGAGCAATCCAACAAGAGGATATAACCCTAGAAAACATTTATGCACCCAAAATAGAAGCACCTAAATATGTAAAGCAAATCTTGATGGACATAAACAGAGAGGTCGATAGAATTACAGTAATAGTTGGGGATTTTAACACCCCTTTGACTTTAATGAGCAATCTTCCAGACAGAAAATCAACAAGAAGACAGTTGGCCTTAAAGAACACAATAGATCAAATGGATTCAATGGCTATCTTCAAGCATTTCACCACAAAGTGGCAGAATACACATACTTTTCAAGTGCACATGGAATGTTTGCTAGGTTAGACCACATGTTAGGACATAAAATAAGTCTCAATAAATTCAAGAAGATTGAAATCATCTCAAGCATCTTCTCTGACCACAACACTATGAAACTAGAAATCAATCAAAAGAAGAACACTGAAAACCCCACAAAGACATGGAAACTAAATAATTTATTAAACAATGAATGGATGGGTCAACAATAAGATCAATGAAGAAATCAAAAGATACCTTGAAACAAATGAAAATAAGGGCACAACAATCCAAAATCTATGGGATACTTGGAAAGCAATCCTAAGAGGGAAATTCATAGCATTACAGGCTTATCTCAAGAAACAGGAAAAAGCTCAAATAAACTAACTTCACATTTAAAGGAACTTGTAAGAGAACAATAAACAAACACAAACTGAGTAGAATGAAGGAACTCGTAAAGATCACAGCAGAAATAAATGAAACAGAGTCTAAAAAAAGTATACAAAAGATCAATGGATCCAAGAGCTGGTTCTTTGAAAAGATAAATAAGATCAACAAAACTTAAAACAGAGAGGACCCAAACAAATAAGATCAGAAATTAAAGAGGAGAAATAACAACTGACACCAAAAAAATACAAAAAGTTGTATAAAATATTATGAACAACTATATGCCAAAAAATTGGACAACCTGGATGAAATGGATAAATGCATAGAAACATACAAACTTCCAAAACTAAATCAGGAAGAACCAGAGACTCTGACCAGACAGATTACATCTAATGAAATTGAAGCAGTAATCAAAAAACTCCCAACAAACAAAAGCCATGGACCAGATGGCTTCGCAAGTGGATTCTACTAAACATTCCGGGAAGAACACTTCTCCTTCTCAAACTGTTGCAAAAAATTCAAGAGGAGGGAAGGATTCCAAGCTCATTTTATGAGGCCAGCATTATCCTAATTCCAAAATGAGGTAAAGACACTACAAAGAAATAAAATTATAGGCCAATATCCCTGATGAACATAGATGTTAAAATCCTCAACAAAATATTAGCAAACAAAATACAGCATTGTATCAGAAAGATCATACACCATGATCAAGTAGGATTTATTCTGGGAACGCAACGTTGTTGCAATGTTCACATGTCATAAGTATGATTTACCACATAAACAAAATGAAAAATAAAAAACACATGATCATATCAATAGACACAGAAAAAGCATTTGATAAAATCCAGCACTGATTTATGATTTAAAAAAAAAAAGAAGTCTCAGTGAAGCGGGATTAGAGGGAACATACCTCAACTTACCTTAAGATGGGGAAAAGACAGGGATGTCCAGTTTTGTCTCTCTTATTCAACATAGTACCAGTACATCCTCACCAAAACAATCACAAATAAAAGGCATCCAAATTGGGAAAGAAGAAGTAAAACTGTCTTTATTTGCAGATAAAGGATGCTGTACATAGAGAACCCCAAAGTTCCACCAAGAAACTATTAGAACAGATAAACAAATTTAGCAAAGTAGCAGGATACAGAAATCAGTTGCATTTTTATATGCCAAAAACAAACTAATAAAAGGGAAATTAAGAAAACAATCCCATTCACAATTCCTTCAAACAGAATATAATACCTAGGAATAAACCTAACCAAGGATGTAAAAGACCTGTAAAAGGATGTAAAAGATCAATAGAGCAGAATAGAGAGCCCAGAAATGAACCCACACCTTTATAGTCTACTACTATTTGACAGAGGAAGCAAGCACATACAATGGGCTAAAGATAGTGTATTCAATAAATGATGTCAGGGAAATTGGACAGATATGTGCAGAAAAATGAAACTAGACCCCTTCTTACACAACACATAAGAATAAATTCAAAATGGATCAAAGACCCAAACTCATAAAATGTTAGACCCAAACTCATAAAAATCCTAGAAGGAAACATAGGCAGCAAAATCTCAGACATTGCTCACAGCAATATTTTATCAAATATATGTATCTCCTCAGGCAAGGGAAACAAAAGAAAAAATAAACAAATGGGACTACATCAAACTAAAATATTCTTTGCACAGCAAAGAAAATCATCGACAGAATAAAAAGACAACCCACAGAGTGAGCTGATATATCTGACAAGATCGGGCATGTTCAGGGTGGTATGGCCATAGACTTCACCAATACATCTGATAAGGGGTTAATATCCAAAATTTAAAAGGAACTTACAAAACATAACACACACAAAAATCAAACAAGTCAATTAATAAATGGGCAAAGGACCTGAATAGACACTTCTCCAAGGAGGACATACAGATGGCAAGTAGATCTACGAAAGATTCTCAAAGTCACTAATCAGAGAAATGCACATTAAAACCACAATTAGATACCATCTCACACCTGTCAGAATAGTTATCATCAATAAATTAACAAACAAGTGCTGGTGAAGATGTGGAGAAAGACGAACCCTTTTGCACTGTTGGTGGGAATGCAATTTGGTGCAGCCACTGTGGAAAGCAGTATGGAAATACCTTTAAAAATTAAATATGGACCTGCCTTTTGACCTAGCAATCCCACTCCTAGGAATATATCCAAAGGAACCCAAAACACTAATTCAAAAGAACATAGGCACTCCTCTGTTCATTGCAGCATTATTTACAATCACCAAGACATGCAAGCAGGCCAAGTAGTTGTTTTATCACTAGATGAGTGGATAAAACAACTATGGGACACTTACACAATAGAATATTACTTGGTTATAAAAAAGAAGGAAATCTTACCTTTTGCAGTGGCACAGATGGACCTGGAGAGCATTATGCTAAGTGAAATAAGCCAGTTAGAGAAAGACAAATACCATATGATCTCACTCATATGTGGAATTTAATGAACAAACTGAACTCACAAGGAAAATGGGGACAGACTCAGAGATTGAGAGCAGATGACAGCTAGTGAGGTGGGACAAGTTTAGGGGGTGGAGGGATTGAGCAAAAAGGAAAAAGGACTCATGGACATGGACAACAGCGTGGGGATTGCTGGGAGGAGGGGAGTTATAAGGGGACAAAATGGTAATGGAAAAAATACAGTAAAGATTATATTAAAACTATTAACCATGAGTTTAAAAACTATTAATGAATTATAGAAGATAAAAAGAAATATAATAGCTCCCAGTTATTGAGCAACTATCTGCTGAGCACAGCAGTTTTCCATGCATTATTGAAAATACAATAATCCTGCATTTTTTCATTGTTATTTTAGAAATGAGAAAACTAAGGTTTAGTAAGGTTAAATAAGTTGTCTAAAGTCACAACGGTAGTAAATGTTAGATCCAGGATTTGAATACAGGTCTCTTTTCTCTAAAGTTCACTTCTCTTATACTATTGTGCCTATGACACTAGAGGAATTGAAATTATTTTAAAGATTTCATTTATTATTTCTTTTTTAGAGAGGGGGAAGGGAGGGAGAAAGAGAGGGAGAGAAACATCAGTGCAAGAGAGAAACATCAATTGGTTGTCTATCCCGCACACCCTATTTGGGAACCAAACCTGCAAATCAGACATGCACCCTCACCAGGTACTGAACCCTGGTGACCCTTTCTTTGTGAGACGACTCACAACCAGCTGAGCCACACCGGTCAGGGCTGAAATTATTTTAAATCTCTGTTTCATATTCTAGTCAAAGAAAGACAATTTCATTCTCATTAAAATTTATTTACTTCTTTCAAAGAATTTTGAAAACCAACACAGGCGAGGTTCAGATTCCAGTAACTTAGAACAGTGCCCTGACGGCAGGAGAGACACTAAAGAGCTAGTACTTGCCAGATGCTCCTACCAGGCCTGATTGTTGCAGGCTTCACGGTCATTGACTATTTCCGGCAGCTTTTGCGGCTTTCTGATTTCAGGAAACTTCATGGTGGCTCCTAGACACCTAGTAGCCACTCAAGTAGTGATCTCAGCAGCATGTGTGGCCCTGACAGCAGTTCTTCTTCTTGTGAGTCCAATGGCAGAGATACTTTTTTAATACTCTGGCAGCCATCACTTGAACTCACCTCCATTGTTTCACAGCCAACAGATGATGCTAATATTTCAGCTTCAGGTCAAAGCAAGGTCACTGATACTCTTCACCAGAACAGAGAGTGCATTTCCTTGGCAGAGGCCACTGGTTCCAGTGGTTGCCATGAAGCCATTCGGTGTTCATGGAGCCTTGTTTCCTATATGGATGAAAAGAGTACAGCACAAAATCTGGGTGAAGAACTTGACCTACAGAGAACCAAGATGGCTGCATAGGTAGACACACTGCGCCTCCTCGCACAAGCAGAACTGACAGAAAATCGAATGGCAAGGAAGTCCGATACCAAGGAAACAAAAAATAAACATTCATCCAGACCAGTAGGAGAGGGGGAGACGGGCACCGGGGTGGAGAGGACTCGCATTGCTGTGGCAGGACAGAGACTGGCAGAGTGTGGGACAAACGGGGCAGGCAGTCTGACCACTAGCAGACCCTGCGGCCCCACATTCGCGCAGATAAACTGAGAGGGCCGGACTCAGAGTGGCGGAGAACGGGGCAGGCAGAGCAGCGGGTAGCACCCCGCTGCCCCACATTCACGCACAGATAAACCAGACAAACAACAGGGAGCAAAGCAGACCACACAACCCAGGGCTCCAGCGCGGGGAAATAAAGCCTCAAGCCTCTGATTAAAAACGCCCGTGTGGGTTGCAGTGGCAGCAGGAAAGACACCCAGCCTCACGGGAGAGGTCGTCGGAGAGACCCACAGGGGCCTAGGGCGTGCACAAGCCCACCCACTCGGGAACCAGCACCAGAGAGGCCCAGTTTGATTGTGGGTAGCAGAGTGAAAGATTGAGGTCCTGTGGAGAGTGGAGCGGGCGCCATTGCTCCCTCTCGGCCCCTCCCCCACATACAGCGTCACAGCCCAGCGACCGACCAGCGTTACCCCGCCCCAGGGAACACCTAAGGCTCCGCCCCTTTAAGTAACAGATGCACCAAGACAAAAAAAAAAAAAAAAAAGGCCCAAATGACAGAACACTTCAAAGTTCCAGAAAAAATACAACTAAGCGAGGAAGAGATAGCCAACCTATCAGATGCACAGTTCAAAACACTGGTTATCAAGACGCTTACAGAATTGGTTGAATCTGTTTGAAAAGTAGATGAAAAAATGAAGCCTATGCTAAGAGAGACAAAGGAAAATGTACAGGGAACCAATAGTGATGCGAAGGAAACTGGGACTCAAATCAACGGTGTGGACCAGAAGGAAGAAAGAAACATCCAACCAGAAAAGAATGAAGAAACAAGAATTCAGAAAAATGAGGAGAGGCTTAGGAACCTCCAGGAGATCTTGAAACTTTCCAACATCCGAATTATAGGGGTGACAGAAGGAGAAGAAGAAGAACAAAAAATTGAAAACTTATTTGAACAAATAATGAAGGAGAACTTCCCTAATCTGGCAAAGGAAATAGACTTCCAGGAAGTCCAGGAAGCTCAAAGAGTCCCAAAGAAGCTGGACCCAAGGAGGAACACACCAAGGCACATCATAATTACATTACCCAAGATTAAACAGGAGAGAATCTTAGAAGCAGCAAGAGAAAAGGAGACAGTTACCTACAAAGGAGTTCCCAAAGACTGTCAGCTGATTTCTTAAAAGAGACCTTATAGGCAAGAAGGGGCTGGCAAGAAGTATTCCAAGTCACGAAAGGCAAGGACCTACATCCAACATTACTGTATCCAGTAAAGCTATCACTTAGAATGGAAGGGAAGATAAAGTGCTTCTCAGATAAGGTCAAGTTAAAGAAGTTCATCATCACCAAGCCCTTATTATATGAAATGTTAAAGGGAGTTACCTAAGAAAAAGAAGATAAAAAATAGGAACAGTAAAAATGACAGCAAACTCACAGTTATTAACGACCACATCTAAAACAAAAACAAGAGCAAACTAGGCAAACAACTAGAACAGGAACAGAACCATAGAGATGAAGATCACATGGAGGGTTGTCAACAGGGGAGTGGGAGGGGGAGAGGGGGGGAAGGTACAGAGAATAAGTAGCATAGATGACAGGTGGAAAATAGACAGGGGGAGGGTAAGAATAGTGTAGGAAATGTAGAAGCCAAAGAACTTATAAGTATGACCCATGGACATGAACTATAGGGGGGGAATGTGGGAGGGAGGGGGTGGGCAGGATGGAGTGGAGTGAGGGGGCGGGAAATGGGACAACTGTAATAGCACAATCAATAAATAATTTAAAAAAAAAAAAAAGAACTTGACCTACCAGCTAATCAGCCACGTGCAGTTCGCAGCAGTCGGCATGATATTGGAGTTACTGGCTCTAATTTATTCCCCTTGAAAATGCAAGAGCCTCGTGAGCCTAGTAATACAAAATCCTTCCTCAGTGCAGCGGAAATAAAAAACAGGTACTCCCAGCACGAGCTAACATGTCACCAGCATCAAGATGTCAGTACCCCGCTGAGCCTCCAGGAAAGCCGTACGTGTTGTGCACCTTTATCACTCAGACCTGAAGACATAGCTGGTGGCTCCCAGGATTGTGACCTCAAGATTTGGGATGATCTGCCATTGTCTGAAAGCTTGAAGAAGTTTCTGGAAGTTATTGAAAGTGAGATTGCTATAACCCAGACAGATGCCAGCAATAAGTGTCGTCTAGACAATGGCAACGAAAAATTACATGCAGACCACAGCAGCTTATCTGTGACTCCCCAGAGAACTACGGGACCCTTGCATACCCCACCCATAGCTTTAAGATCATCACAAGCAAGAGTCAAACCAAGCTCCGGCAAAGATAACTTGCTTTCCCACTCTGAAGCAAATCCAACTCCTAGTGTTCAAAAAGAGTTACAACCATGTAACCCAGCAGAGGCTGTCTCTATAAGTACAAGTGGAAAGATATTTCTCAAAATTTCTTGCCAAACACTTGTCTGTAGCTCTGTTTCCATCTTCAAAAGGTTTAGGAACATCATCTTCTCTTACGAAGTCTACCAGAATTCCACCTCATAGGGCTGCAATTTCAGTTACATGCAGTACTCCAGGGAGTGACCATTCTTGTCTCACTATCAAATAACTTAATGGATTTCAATTCTCCATTCTCCTGCTCCAATGTAGCCTGCTTGTCAGGAGGACTGATATACATTTTTGTTGTGACACTTCTCACAGCCACTATCCAGGGAATTCTCTTTGCTTCTCTTACATGATGCATTCCCTCTTATTTGGATCACCCCCCCTTTTTTTTCCACTTTCTTCATTATCCAGTGGGTCTGGAAGCATTTCTATATTAAAATAAACTATACATTCTTGGCAAACAATGAAAAAAAATGACCCACACCAAAGCACATTATTGTGAATTTTCTGAATATCAAGGAATAAATATAAGATTCCAGGGATAAATGAATGTCATACAAAAAAAAAACATCAGAATAACATCAGACCTCTCAATAACAGCACTGGAACTTGAAAACCAATGGAGCAATGTCCTTAAAAGTCTGAAAGAAAATTATTTCCTACTGAGAATTCTATATCAAATCCAGTATCAGTCAAACTTGAGGATAGAATACCAATACTTTTAAACATAAGACATCTTAAGAATAGCCTCTCACGAAACTTTCTCAGTGAACCACTGAACAGTGTGCTCCGTGACTACACTGGGAGGACTCGGAAAGGGAAGAAGGCAGCCCCCCACAGGAGGAAAAGGTGTAAGTGCCCTGTAAGTAACAGAGTGTTCAGGGCAGGTGGTGCTTTGAGGGGTGGCTCTTAGGAAAGACAGAAGCGAGAGAAAGCGGAAGTGGACAAGCAAAGCCTTCAGAGTACAATGCAAATCTAAGACCTGTGAAAGGACAGAGGAAGCCAAATCCTGCAGGGAAGTCCTCAGATCTGTAGACCTGACGAAAGTCTCTACAAGCCTGTAGGGGACACTAGAGCAAAGATGACTCGGTAAAGGACCCTACAACTAAGCAGAAATATTTAGGCCTTTGCATCACTACCTTGCCCTGGCACAGATGGCGTCACTTCAAGAAGAGTGCGGCCTCTGCTTGGAGGAGGAGGGCAACCTGAACAAGTTAACACCTGAAGGCTGCCAGCTCCCACATTCATGGCATCTGGGTGAAGAGTTGTTTCTTGAAGAGGAATCAGAACACTGTATCTCCATGTCTGCCATGTAAGATTATTTTCAAACATGTAGGTAAAAATAGAAAGAAGAAATAGTTTTTAAATGTTTAAAGTGAGAGTCAGAAATAATGAAGAAAATTGTAATACACCACTATTTTCCTTTCTAAACTATGTATGTATTTGTTAATAACAAGATTTTAATTTAAAAAGTCATTCTATAGGAGCTTTTTCACTTCACAATTACTCTATTTCTAATAGGAATAATGACACTAAAATGCTAATAAGGACACTATGACAATGTCAAGGGTATTTCTCAAGTGCCTTATCTTAGCAACATATTCAGTATCCTGAATAACCAGGACTAATCTGTTTAGAGATAAAATATCAAGATTGTTTTATGTTGAGAATAAAATAACAGGATTTTTAGGAATAGAACTGTGGTAAAAGCAATTTGATTATCTAATTTGATTTTTTTTTCTTTCAAGTGATGATTCACATATATCCCAAAAAGAAATGAAAGTCACATTACTGAAAATTATTTTAAAGCTATATGAACATGCTGCAATAAAGCACTGAAAAATACTTCTGGGAAGTAAATGCAGCCAAAAACAGACTTAGAAATGCATTCAGCACCATCTCACAAATTACAATATTCAAGCATGTTATGCTTGCAAAATTAATATCCAATAGGATGTTGACTTAGAAATCTTTACAATTGGGCTATTGGTCATATGAAACCAGATGGATGGATGGATGGATAGATAGATAGATAGGAAGACAGATGGATAGAGAGATCCTAAAGTGAGCACTTTCTGGCTTTATATCATCTACTTATTGTTACTACAATGAGCCCAACTCTATTTTTATTTCCTTCATGTGTTAGTTATCCTTATCTGGGTGCCTCATGGTCACAAGATGGCTGATTCAATTCCAGACATCTCACCCCTATTCCAAAAGGGCAAAGGCCTTTTCCTCGGGATGCTTTGATTTTATACAGAGGAAAAAAAGCTCTCTCCAGAGGAAAAAAGTCTCATGACCAAAACTTGATTATATGTTTACCCTTACCCCACTTAATAACCAAGGGGAAGGATATTACCATCATTTGTTTAGACCAATCATAATTTACCCCCTGAGGCTGGGAATGTATCTGCACTTACTGAGATGGAGTAATCCCTGCCCCAAACCTAAACAGATCAGTGTCCAATTTGTAGGAGGAAGGGGGAAGGATGGCTGGTGGGCGTATAAAGAACAAAACCTCCTGTTCTTTATACGTTATATATCTTCAAATATCCAGAACTGTCTAACAGAACCACCAAACATTTGCTGCCATTCCCAACAACCTATAATTGTGAATGAGAACTTCTAAAGTAATATGAATACACAGTAAGAAAACTGCCAATTTTATGTAAAAGAATCTGACCTACAGCTGAAGCAATCTGATACTGATCTGCATATCTGCAAATAATCTGAAAAACTGCATATTATATTATCAGTCTGATATAAAATATTTTATTACTATTTATAGCTGTGTTCTCTTGCTATAATCTAGGGTTAATTTTTTAAAGCTTATTTCATCTGCATAAAATTGGTGATCTTTATTAATGGGTGTGGTGTTTCCTTTTGAGGTAATAAAAATGTTCTGGAATTGAAGAGGGGAATACAACTTCGTGAATATACTAAAACACATTGAATCACACAATTAAAGGGTGACTTTTATTGTATATGAATTATATCTCCAACAAAAATTGGTGGTATGCATGTGTGCTGAGTTCTCATTAAGAGGTCTCAGGTGTCAAAAGTCTGAGAAAGAGCCGTCTAGGCAATGTAGAGGTGAGCACTAGGCTCCAGAGAGATGGAGTCAGCAGTGAGGTAATAGGTCTGCATTGCCTGCTTCCTCCCAGGAAATTTTCAGACAGTGAAGAGACAGACCCTGATTCATGTGGGCTGTTAAAGCTGTTCTGCGTTATGCTAAACACCAGATTCGTTAAGCAAACCAATGAAACTATCAGTTTACTATCCTAAAATCCTCTCCTCACAGAGCACAACACTGTTCTGATCCTAGAACGTTCAAGAGGGTGTGTGCATTATGCCATTCTCAAGGCCCCAACACCCAGTTTATAACTAAGGGAAGTATGGGGCTGTGGCAACACAGAGGACAGAGGGATAACTGGCTAAGAAGTGAGAGAGGCCTTCACACAGGCTTGAAGGCAGGGGAGGAACCTGCCACGAAGGAAAAGGGGCAACTACATTTCGGGCAAGGGCACAGCCAGGCAGGAATGCACAGAAGTAGGAGACAGAATGTATTAGCAGAACAGTGAGACGTGCATGTGGAATATGCTTTGTGTGGACGGGAGAGGCCACAGCCAGAGGAGAAGGTGCTGAATGCCATATCCAAATTTGGGCATTATTATACAAGCGACGGAGAACTATGAAGGAGTTTAAGCACAGAAAATGGTCAGTTCTTTATTTTAGAAATATTGTTCTGTGCTATTATGGGATGGAATGCATTAAAAGGCACTAAATACCAAGCAACAATATGGGTGAATCTCATGAACGGTTTGTCAGGCCAAATAAGCCAGACTCAGTGGAGTGCACACTTTATAATTCTGTCTGTAGGAAATCCTGGAACAGGAAAACAAATTCATGGTGCTTGAAATCAGAATAGTGCTTTCCAGTGGAGGAAAGGATTGTCGGAACGGGGCGCATGTTGGTTCCATGGGTGTGTGCATTTGGCAGAACGCAAGGAACTCTCCCCTTAAGATCTGTCATGTCTGTATTTGTACATAATAGATAAAACACAAAAAGAAGGAAATCTCCCTCTGGTGTTAATATGAAGTATGGATTGGCAGAGATTGAAGAAGGTGAACCTGCCTTTCAATTGTCTTCTCTTCTGTTATACTTCTGTCAGGCCCTGCTTGGTCATGCGGTCAGTCCGCTGCGGGGCTAAGCAGATGGGTCCAGGAGGGAGCTGAAAGGTGATTTCCAAATAGTGATTGCACCCCTTCCTTTTCCTAGAAACAGGAACAATTACATAAGACCCTCCAGGTGGAATCTTTTTTGTTCAAACTTCATTCAAACACCTGGTATCTTACAAGTCTTAGAAACACTAGACTTCAGTTGAATCAATGGAGAACAATTCCTTCAGAACACAGTGTGGACGCCAGAGAGACCCAGGGCCTCAGCAAGGAAGGGTAACTTGAGCAGCCCTCAGCCCAATATCCGGTGTGCCTGACAGAAATGCCTAAAGTCCTAGATCCTATTATATGAGGTTGAATTCATTCAATTAAACAGCTAAGCAGCTCACTCGGCTGCTGGAACACTTCTCTGCAGAGTGCTAAAACAATGGCCAGAGGGGCAGCTGAAGTTTGCTTTCTCTTGTGTGAGGCCAGCTGGAGTTGCCTAGCACATGGCCAAACTGGGGAGGGCCAACATCGCATAATTGCATTAAAGCTTCCTCTTCTTCAGGAAAGCACTTCCTGACCACATCAAGGAGGAAATGAGTTAGGAAGGTTTTTCAAATCTTAGGACACCACACCTATCTTTCACTACCCCCTGACTCAACCCGTCAAAAACACTTTAATGAAAAGAGAATCTGAATTTAGACTCCCATGGCTAAGGCTAATTTTACTATATTATACTGAGTCTTCTTATTATTAAAGTGACTTTTGTTGGGCTTTTGGGCATAGCATTTGGGGCAGAAGGAAATGGATTACAGTTCTGTAAGGTGGAATCAGAGTATCTCTAATTCCACTGTACTCTCTGAGGATCCTGTTCTGCTTTCAATTCCACATTAAGTAGTCCCGTCTCTCAAGGCTCTCCCAAGTCTTTGTCACCACCAACCCAGGCTGCCTGTCTCCATCCCTCATGTGTCCCTGATACTTTGTCTTTCTTATGGCACTTCTTCCTTCATCTGTCCATGCACTCAACAAGCACTTATTGAGTTCTCACCTTCTGTTTGAAGCTGTATTGGGCACTTTCACATATTATTCACTAAATCCTCATGATAACCCTTTCAGGTAGTTAATATCATCCCCGTTTTACTGAAGACACCTGAACTCACAGAGCTTAGACAGGTTGCTGCAGGCCAAACAGCCGGTGCTGACAGTGCTTAGCTTCCAGTCTAAATCCTACACCCAGTCGGCTCTGAATCAGCTAGTTCTTATCTATCACTGTCATAATACATATCCATTGGGGCCTACTTTGTGTTAGGCCCCATCCTAAGCACCAAGGATACATATACAGTTAAGTCCTGGTCCTAAGAAGCTAGACATGTTCCTAGTGATCTCTTTGAGCCCAACAGTCATGACATTTATTCACTCACTCAGCAGACATTGACTGAGCACCTACTATACCCCAGGAACACCAGGCTCTAGGCATGGGGGAATGGCATCCATGTGCTTCCTGTCCTCAGGACAGTCTTTTAATAGAGGCACAAGCAGGTAATGAGATGCCATTGAGTGGACCCGTAGAGGAGAGGTAGAGTTTCTGATAGGTTAAATAAAAAAGCAGATGTTGGGGAGGGAATTGTAGAGAGTCCTTATGAGCCAGGACATGGAGGTATAAAGCTACAGAGGAGTGTCAGGGTAATTTAAATAGTACTAAGTGGCTGATATGCAGACTGAGGCAGGAAGTGGAGGGAGATAAGATTAGAATGGGTGCCTGGAATGCTATGCAAAAGAGCTTCGACTTGGTCTTATGAAAATGGACAGAACCACGAGAGATTTCTGAGCAGAGAAGCTGATTTATCCTTGTGTTCCATGGCATGTGGCACACTGCCTTATTGTTGGTAGCAGTTTTTAGCATTTGTCACTTTCCTGGCACCAGAAAAGACTCTGGTCCCGACCCTGATGCCATGCTCCATTTGCACAGGCAAAATAATGCCCATGCCCTTGCATATAACAATTTTTTTTGCCAGTCCCACTGCCAAGGCGTCCCAGATCTGAGGGCAATCTTTCTCTTTTACTGAAGACCAAATTGTTGCTTTCATGTTATTTTCACTGCTCAGGATGCTGCTAATTTCTTCTTGGTCCAGTGGAAGGTTAACTAGACTCATAGGCTTAAGGATCCAGAGTCCTGATCCCTGCTCTACAAGAACCTAGACTGTAACTTGGCTTGGCTGTCATCTATAAAATGGAGAAATGATCTCTAAATTCTCTTTCAAAATTAAGAGTCTCTGATTTTAATTGCAGGGTCAACAGGCTTTTAGTTAGGCCAATCAGTGTCTAAATCTGCAAAGTCCTGCTTTAACATGTGGCAAAATAATTTTCTATGGTTATAACAAATTTTTTGGACTATAAGATGCAATTTCCCTCCCAAATTTGGGAGGAAAATGGGGGTTCATATTATAGTCTGAATGTAGCTTACCTGGCTTGCTGGTGGTGGGGGTGGGGCGGCGGTAGAGCAGGGTCACAGAAGGCAGGAGCAGGACCACATTTTTTGCTTCAAAATTTTTTTTCCTATTTTCCTCCTCTAAAACCTAAGTGCATCTTATGGTCCGGTGCATCTCATAGTCTGAAAAATACGGTAATCTGTTTCATTCTCCCTGTAGTTTGCTTCACACCTTCACACTCTACCTCTTTCTTGCCCATTCTAGGAAGGTTGCCAAGGATGTTTGCATCTCTATGATAAAGAGAGTTTTGTGTTGCTAAGTAGGAACCAAACTTGCTAAAGAAAATGCTCTCTGTCAAAGAGGATCTTCTTTGAAATCCTAAATGCAGTGAGAATACTAGGCCACTTGTCCCAAACTGGTTCCAGAAAGAAGACAGCACTTTTCAGAAAGGAGAGGCAGGACTAGCAAGATTGAGAACTTCTTCCTTAGGGTAACCAAAATATTGTATCTTTTGTGGGAAGATATTTTGTAGATAGAAGTAACATTACTTATTAACAATTACCCTGAAGCACAGGCACAAACCAGATGGTCCGAGGCACACTGTGTGGTGTGGTCACCCTCTACCACCACTAATGCCAAGAAGAAATGTGGCAGCACACCCCACTCTCCTCCAGAAATCACTGAGCATTCCCCACTCTCCTCTACTGAGCCCAGATGAGTCTAGGACCCTTTCAACATAGTGCTCCTGACACTACCAATCCATCAGTGTTGGCCTTTCAGTTGAAGTGTCTTATCACAGTTAACCTTCTAATAAAAACAAGACATAGTGGATACTGTAGTGCTATGCCCAGATCCCTCCTGGGCCCGATAAACCCATTCCTTGCTGGTTGAATCTACTGTCTGCTGATAGTTGACAGCTTGACCCCTCACTAAGCATTGCCCACAGCTGAAGGAAACTACTTGTTCAAGTTCATATCTTCTCCCAAACACACCAGAAACCCACAACTGGCTGGATGGTGCAGGGATACAAAGCCTAGACTCACCTTGCTTAAATGTGGGTCAAGTCTGAAAGGCCATTCCAGCTTCAATGCTTCTCATAAGATCAGCGGAGGCTGATGGCTGGTCAGCTTCTCCTTCTGCCCAACCTTGACTTCCTCACTTTCCTACAGATGTGTCTCCCAAGAGTCCTTCTCAATCATCCTTCTGCACACAACTGTCATCTCAAGGTCTGTTTCCAGGGATCCCTATCTAAGGAACCAAACAAACCACATGCTGTTAATAAGAAGTAAACCACTGGGTGTACAGATGGCCAAAAGACACATCAAAAGGTGCTCAACATCACTAATCATCAGGAAAGTGCAAATTAGAACCAAAATTAGGTATCACCTCACACAGTCAGAATGGCTAACATCAAAAAATAAACAAACAACAGGTGATGGCGAGGATGTGGAGAAAGGGGACCCTCATGTATGTTTGGTAGGATTGTAAATTGGTGCAGCCCCTATTTAAAGCAGCATAAAGGTTCCTCAAAACATTAAAAATGGAACTGCCATATGATCCAGGAATTACATTTCTGGGTATTTATCTGAAGAAATCCAAAACACTAATTTGAAAAGATGTATGTATGTTTATTGCAGTGTTATTTACAATAGCTAAGGTATGGAAGCAACTTAAGTGTCCATAGATAGAGGAATGAATAAAGAAGATGTGCTACATATATAAACTGGAATATTACTGATCATAAAGAATGAAATCTTGCCATTTGTGACAACACGGATGAACATAGAGGGCCTTATGGTAAGTGAAATAAGTCAGACAGAGAAAGACAAATACCATACAATTTTATTTACATTGGAATCTAATAAACAAAATGAATGAACAGAAAAAAAAACAGAAACAAACTCATTGATAAAGAGAGCAGATTGATGTTTGCCAGATAAGAAATGGTTGAGGGAGACACATGAAAAAGATGAAGGGATTAAGAAGTATAAATTGCCACCGTAACTGGTGTAGCTCAGTCGGTTGGTCATTGTCCTGAAAACTGAAAGTTTGCCAGTTCAATTACTGGTCAGGGTACATGCCTGTATTGCAGGCCCGGTCCCCAGTCCAGGTGCATGCAAGGGGCAACCAGTCCATGTTTCTCTCACACATTAATGTTTCTCTCCCTCTCTTTCCCCCTCCTTTCCCCTCTCTCTAAGAATAAATAAATAAAATCTTTAAAAACTTATAAATTGCCAGTTCTAAAAACAGTCACAGAGATATAAAGTACAGCATAGGGAATATACCATAGTCACTAATATTTTAATAAATATGAATGGTATCAGATGGGTACTAAGCCCATCTGATAGGGGTGATTATTCTGTAAGTCATATGTCTAATCACTATGTTATATACCTGAAACAAATGTAATATTGTATGTCAACTGTTAATGAAAAAAAATTTTTTTAAGTAAACCCCAAGGTTGACTTCCTAACTTGTATCTTAATACGGTGGGTAATTAGCATATTTTGTTCTCACATTTAACTGATCTTCATATAAAAGCTGCTCTGGGAAATACCTGTTCCTTCAATCTGTGCAATGAGAAAAGTACAAGTCGTCTCCTTCTCTGGTGTCTAGTAGAAGAAACAGGACTGTCATTTGGTTCCACAGCAATAAAATGGAACATTTTTAGGGAGACAGGAGAGCTAGGTTTTGGTTCTGTCTTTGCCAACAATCCACTATGATGTGGGCAAATCATTTACTTTCTATAGGTGGGTCCAAATTTACTGGTCTACAAAATACAGGGCTTACCAGAACAATTATCCAAAACTGGGAAATAAGGCAGAAGGGTGGGTCCCACATTTTTTCACTGTTATACAAAAAAAAGACCAGATATTTTCCAGAGAAATTATTTAATTTCTCTCACCAACCACTACTTATTAAAGGTGCCAGATTTAGTAAAGTTGCTATGACCTGGTAGATATTTGTCCAGTATATATGAAAATAATTTCTGTTTATGAAACAGATAACAAAAAATAATTATAGCCTGGTTTTTAAATGTAATCCAGTAAACTTACCCATTCAATGCTTCATATCTATAATCATCTTATTAAATGTTCTTTGAACCAATCATCATCTTTGTGATTCCTTGCTAATTCGTGAGTTAAACAGAATCTTTTACATGTGGATCATTTAACATTCATCTGAAGACAATTTTTTACCCTTTTTAAATATTATACTCATCAGGTTTGATCTCTTCCATGATACTGGAAGAAAATTAATCCACACACCCATCTTGAGAACTCAGAGATCTTATAGTTTTAATGTAACACAAAGGCATCTACTATTCCTTCCTGAGGAAATCCTCTGGATCAGGGTGTCAAACTCATTTTCACCAGGGGTCACATCAGCCTCACAGTTGCCTTCAAAGGGCTAAATGTAATTTTAGGACTGTGTAAATGTAACTACTCCTTACCTAGAGGCAAGGAGCTCAAGCTGCCACCAGGTAGAAACAAGATGCTGGGTCAGATAAAACAAGGTGGGGGGCCCGATTCAGCCTGCAGGCCTTGTGTCTGCCACCTGTGCTCTGGACCATGTTACCCTCCAGAGTACTCAGCACTATCAGAGTTACCAGCTCTACATCCCTGATCACTGTGAGGCTTGAGTGAAGCTGGAAAAAGAGCAGCACAGCCAAGGCTTAGTGAGAGAGGCTTTCCCAAGGTCTGAAAGATATGAAAGGTACATATTGTCAGAGCTGGGACTCACAGAAGGCTTGTCTTGCACTAAAGGCAGGCCCATAGCTACACTCCTCACACATTCATGCCATGTCTCAGCTGCCTATATATCACATATGCCTAGTACATAGTAGGCACTCAACTTATACGCCATGCAATTAAAAAGTTTTAAGTATTCCTAGTGACTACAGTTTGGATGTTTCCAAAGGACAAAATCTATCAACTAGCCTCCCTTCAGGCCACTGGCAAAGTCAGACATCAGGAGCCACACAGGCATACGTTCTGTCCCTCATTGCCATTTCATGGCCAATTAGCACTGTAACCTTGAACCTAAAAAAAGCGCATGAGCCTCAGTTTCCTCCCCATCACATGAATAATCCTCATATTATCAATTATATCCTTGTTATGAGGATTGAAGTAGAAAAAGAAACGTGAAAGCACTTAGCACAACACCTAGCCCAAAGGTGTCCCTCCCAGATGGTCTTTTGGTCTTTCCTTCCCCTCCCAGAGGCCTCTGGGAGGCCTTGAGGCCTTGGCTGTGCTGCTGCTTCTACCAGCCACACAGGGATCAGGGGATGGGAAAATCGCTCTGTTCAAACAGGTGTCACTGTTCTTAACCCACAGTCTCATTTCCTGATCGTGTCTTAATCTGCTTGTCGGTGGTGAAAGTTGATTTCTCGCACATTCTTGTATCAGTGGGAATTTCTGCCCTTGGCTGACAGGCATTATGGGCTGGCTTTGACATACAGCCCTACAGGGCCTGAACAGCCCCTATTCTTTCCCAGTCCTGAAAGGGAGCTTTGTGCCAAGGATTCATTAAACTGCACTGCACAGCCCCTTCAGAAATGGGGCTCAATAATGAACAGTCGATTTAACTGGAAAAGCTGCTGGAGCTGTTAAATTAAAGGGAAATAAAGTGCACTTTGGACTCAGTCTGCCAGAAGAAATGGTGACCTAAAAGGAAAATCTTCATTTTTATTGAATTGAAGTTTTTATAAAGTTTAGTATGTCCTGCAAACTTCCTCATGACAGGCAATAAGACGGACAGACTCAGAACACAGGCTTGAGAGAGTGCGCTTTTTATTCACCATCGTTGTCCCAAAGTGAGTCTCGGGCTCTTAGAGGGTGCAAAGGAATAATCTGACTTTGAGAGAGAAATGTCAGGGGACTCTGTAATGTGCCACGAAAAGAGGGATTTTTTATATTTTTTAAAAGTATATTAAGACTAGGCTTCTCTTTCACTCTTTGAACATTTGAAGGACCAAGAGCTATTCTTTTCCATTTTTCTGCTGTCTTTCAGCGGGGAGACCCAGCTGTTTCTCCTCATACTACAGCTCAGACATATTTGATTTGAACACTGTGCTCTGACATCTGGCTCAGCAGCCTCTCCTTCAGGTTTGAGATTTCAGAAGTATGCACAAGCGCTCCTAGGAACTTTCTCTTCAGCTTCAGCTTCTGAGTTACAGAACTTCTTAGCATGGGAAGATAGAACTGCCACTCACATAGGCTGGGATGTTGTAATTTTCAATAAGTCCCATGTGCCAAAAGCAAAAACCACTGCCTTTTCACAGGTAAAATATAACCATATGGTCATCTTACCTTTTCTCTGCCACACTGCTGAGAGCTAAGTATTCTTAACATGTTCTCCCATCCTCCTTGTTTTCAGATCATTATGTAGAATCTGCTCCTGGGTATGTTTCAGGCATCACAATCTTAGTCAAGGCCTTTTCTGGTTTTCATCTGAAGCATCATATTACGTTCAAAAATGACAAAGTCACTGTCTCAGAATTTAAAGGGAAATCTGAAAGGTGATGTGCAATAGATACAGGCCCACTTCCACCCTCACTGTGCAGGGTCAGTGGAATCCAAACACAGATTTTCAGTTGCAAAGCTGTATAAAAAAGGCAAAGCTTCCTAAGAAGTTTTACGTTTTCTTTCTGAAACCATTTTTATATTGAATTATAAGCCATCAATTTAATTTTTTAGGATTCTGCATTAGGCAATTCAAAGCCACCTTGAAAATATCATGAAGTTGGAAAATGTAAATCTCTGCTTGTATTTATTTTTAATCATAACCATGGCATCCCACTAGTTAGTATTGTTTTATTCTTTGTCCATCTACCACTAATGAGTCATGGTTGAACAAAATGAATCATGTACGGGCTCTCCACACCAGAAAATTCTGGGTCCATACTAAAACTGTAGCCTGTGATACTTCTGGGATGGACTCTGCCCACTGTGAGCCCTCATAGTAATTAGGGTCTACACCTGCAGCAGAGCAAACAAAGTTCCATCCACCTTCCATTAGGATTGCCAGAGTGCAAATTGGCCATGCCATTCTGTGTGGATTGTGTGGGTGATTACACTTTGTTACTTGGCAGTAGGGTAAATACTCATTAAGAAATGCGTGTTACACCAGTCCAGCCTTTACACATGGCATCAGCCATTCAAATGCACTCTTCTACTCATGAGTTACCCCAACACAATTATAGCCTGTTCAAAATATATTTAGCCCTAAATGTGGGAGAGAAGAGGACTTTGTGGAGCTACATAGACTCGACCACAGGCAGACTACAAGTGAAGGAGAATGTGAGTTTATTACAGCTTATCTAACAGAGAAAGACCAGGAAAGGGGAGGGGATCAAAATCAAAATACAGGAGAAAGCATGTTTCTATAGAACTCAGGACATTCCTTAATTCTTCTGTTTGTTTGAGTGACTAACATTTGATGGGCTTTTTTTCCTCCCAGTGTGTAATCTTTCTGAGGAAAATAAAGAAGTTGTCCTCTGTGCCTGCGGGACAATTCTGAAAGGTATAAACATACACATAATGGGAAATACCAGAAGGAAAAGGAAGGGAGGAAGGAACAGAACAAATATTTGAAGCAATAACATTTAAGAAGTTGTCCCAAATTAATTTCAACTTCAAATCACAGATCCAGGAAGATCAGAGTACACCAAGCAGGATAAATGCCAAAACAACGACAACAAAGATACTACACTTAGACCTTTCATTCTGAAATTACAGAAAGTGAAAGATAAATATACATTCCTGAAAGAACCCAGAAGAAATCAAAACACCTTACTATGCTAACACTAATCAAAACAAAGTGGAAGTAGCCATATTAATTTCACACAGGTGGTAAATTGAGGCAGTACATAATAATAAAGGGGTCAATTCTCTAAGAAAGCAAAACAGTCCTCAACATCTATGCATCTAATAACATGGCATCGAAATACACGAGTCAAAATTGATAGTAGCAAAGAGAAATGGATAAATCCATTATTATACTTTGAGAGTTCAACATCCCTCTATCAGTAACAGACACATCTAGTAGGAAGACATAGTTGAACTCAACAACACCATCAAACAATTGCCTATAATGAACATCTATAGACTACTTCATTCAGCTACAGCAGAATGGATATTTTTCTCAAGCTTACATGTAGCATTCACCAACATAGTCACATTATGGGCCATAAAATACACCTTAACAAATTGAAAAGAATAAAAATCATATAATGTCCACTCTTAAACCTAATGGAATTAAACTAAAAATCAGTAACAGTAAGATAGTTGGAAAATCCCAAAATACTTGGATATTAAACAATGCATTTTTAAATAACATGTGGGCCAAAGAAGAAATCTCAAGAGAACTGAAAGAATATTTTGAACTGAAAATTAAAGCAGTCTATCCAAATTTGTAGTATACAGCAAAAGCATCACACAGAAGGAAATTTGTAGCAGTGAATGCATTGATTAGAAAACAAGAAAGATCTAAAATCAATCTAAGCTTTCACCTTAAGAAACTAGAAAAAGAAGAGGAAATTAAATAGAAGAAAAGTAAATAGAAGAAAATAATAAAAATTAGATATGTCCAAAGAAACCCAAAACACTGATTTGAAAGAATATATGAACCCCTATCTGTGTTCATTGCAGTGCTGTTTACAATGGTAAACACTTGTAAGCATCCCGGTGCCCATCAGTAGGTGAGTGTATAATAAAATTGTGGTACATTTACACAATGTAATACTATGCAGCCATAGTAAAGAAGGAATAGTTACCTTCTGTGGCAGCTTGGGTGGACCTGGAGGGTATTACACTAAGTGAAATAAGACAGAGGAAGACAAATATCACATGATTTCACTTATATGTGGAATCTATGAACAAAATAAACAAATGAAAATAGAAACAGACTCATAGATACAGAGAACAGACTGACAGCAGTTGAGGTGGGGGGCCAAGGACTGGATGAAATAGTTGAGGGGATTAAGCAAAAAATATCCAACTCATAGGCACTGACATCCATATGGTGATTACCAGAGGGAAGGGGTGTGGTAGCAGGTAGAAGAGGGAAAAGGGAGGATAAATGGTGCAGAAGACTAAACTAAACTGTAGATGATGAACACACAATATATGGAAAGTGTATTATAGAATTATACACTTGAAACCTATTTAATTAACCAATAGAACAACAATACATTAAACAAAAATATTTTTAAAATATTACAGCAGAATTCAATGAAATTGAAAACAGGAAATCAGTGGAGAAATACAAGGACACTTCTAAAGCAGGTTCTTTGGAAAGATCAATAAGATTGGTAAGCCTCTGCCAGCTTAACTAAGAACAAAATAGGGAGGACATAAATTACTAGTATCTGAAATGAAACAGGAGACATCACTACAGATCCCATGGGTATTAAAAGGTTAATGAAGAAAGACAATGAACAACTCTTTGCCCACACTTTTGATAACCTAGGTAAAAATGGGTTACTTCCTTAAATGATACAATCTCCCAAACCTCACACAAGAAGAAAAAGACAATCTGTATAAGCCTATATCTGTTAAATAAATCAAATCAACTATTAATAACCTTTCTTTTTTTATTATTGTTGTTCAAGCACAATTGTCTCCATTTTCTCCCACCCCACCCTCACCCACCTCCCATCCTCAATTCTATCCCCCTTTGGCATTGTCCATGAACCACCAGTCTGATATAATAAAGCATTGGCCCTGCATGATGATGAATGATGCAGGCAGATCCAAGTAGAATACAAGAAAGAGACAAAAAGTTTCTATCTGGAAAAGCTGTCATCTATGGTTTTGACAAAGACGAAGAAAATCACAGAAGCCTACATTGGGAAGTCTGTGACCAACGCTGTTGTCACAGTATCACCTTACTTCAGTGACTTTCGGCATCACTGGAATCATTGCTGGTGTCAATGAATTTAGAATTATCAAGGATCCAACTGCTGTTGCTATTGCTTATAGCTTACACAACGAGGTCAGAGCTGAAAAACATGAGCTGATCTTTGATTTAGGAGGTTGCTCTTTTGAGGGGTCAAACCTCACTGTTAAAGATGGGATCTTTGAGGTTAAATATATAGCTGGAGACAGCTACTTAGGTGGTAAAGTCCTTGACAACTGAATGGTCAAACATTTTTATTGCAGAGTTCAAGTGCAAGTATGATGAAGACATCAGTGAGAACAAGAGGGCTGTCCATTTGCCTCTGTACTGCTTGTGAGTGTGCTAAGTGCACTCTCTCTTCCAACACCCAGGCCAGTACTGAGATTGATTCACTGTATGAAGGAATCTACTTCTATACCTCCATGACCCATACCCAATTTGAAGAACTGAACGCTCATCATTCTGTGGCACACCAGACACTGTACAGAAAGCCGTTCAGGATGCCAAGCTAGACAATTCCCAGATCCATAATATTGTCCTGGTGGGTAGTTCTACTCGTGTTCTCATGATTCAGAAACCTCTATGGGACTTCCTCAATGGAAAGGAAATGAATGCAGTATTAACCCTGACAAGGCTGTTGCTTACTGTGCAGCTGTCCTATCTGGAGACAAATCTGAAAACTTTGGATATTTGCTGCTCTTGGGTGCTACTCCTTTTTCTCTTAGCATTGAAACTGCTGGCAAGGCCATGACTGTCCTCGCCAAGCACAGCACTACCAACCCTAGCAAGCAGATGCAGACCTTCACTACCTACTCTGACCACCAGCCAGGTGTGCTCATTCAGGTTTACGAAGACACGTGCACCATAACCAAGGATTACAAGTTTGTAACTCTGTACTTGACAAGTTTGAGCTCACAGACTTACTGCCTGCACTCTGTGGTGGTCCTCAGATTAAAGTCACTTTTGATATTGATGCCAATGGCATCCTCAATGTTTTTGCTGTGGATAAGAGTATAGGAAAAGAGAACAAGATTACAATCACTATCCATAAGAACCACTTGAGCAAAGAATACAGGGAACATGGCCCAAGAAGCTGAGAAGTACAAAGCTGAAGGTGAAAAGCAGTTGGACAAGACATCTTCCAAAAATTGACTTAAATTCTTTGAAGTAAGAAAGCAATTGCCAAAGATGAGAAAACTTCAAGTTAAGCTCAGTGATGAGGATAAACAGGAGATTCTGGACAAATGTAATGAAATCATCAACTGGCTTGGTAAGAATCAGATTGCAGAGAAGGAAGAATTTAAACATCATCAGAAAGAGCTGTGGAAAGTCTGCAACCCTGTCATTCCCACAATGAACTAGAGCATAGGAGGTAAGCTGGAGGAAGGGCTGGGGGCTTCCCAAGGGAGGGAGCCCCTCCACCTGGTGGTGCCTCTGCCGGGCCCACCAATGAAGAAGTTGATCAAGGCAACCTGAATATACATTTAGTTTTTGTTCCAGATAATCATTGAAAGACCCAGATTTGTAGCCAGTTCCATGGCAATTTATGGCTGAGCTGTTATAGTGAGCAACTGGGCATTCTTGACAATCGGATATGGGACACGTGACGCAGATCTCGGCCAGCAAGATCTGCTGTTGAGGTTTCAGTATTCAAACACACATACACACGGACTACAGAAATCCTGTGGAGGAAAAGGGGCTACGTGGCCACTCTCGAAGTTAGACAGAGACCACTTCACCCCCGCCTGGACAGGCTTTATTGTTTTTCTAGGCCCCCTACATCAAAGATGGTCCTCATTTATTATTCATAGGTTTGTTTTGGGTGGTTATCTTTGCAGACACAGGAAAGGAAGTCACTGAGTACATCAAAGGGGGATATTTGCAATGTAAAAGGAGAAATGGTAAAAAAGGCTATGTCCCATACCTGGGGGGTCTAGCCCAGATTCTGTAAAGATAAAAATACTCAGTAAACATTTGCTTCCTCAATTCAGGGTGAGGGAGTTTTTTAGCAAGAGCAAGTCTCATAGCAGTCTAAGTACAATGCAGGCTTGATTTCCCACTGGAGAACTTATCCATGGACGTGGGTCCTGCCCGCCAACCTCGCTCCCCACTGGCTTTGCCGAGTGGGGGATGAGCCACATTTCCCACACTTGGAACGGTTCCCCACCACACGTGCACAGAAAAAGGGAATAATCTTGCACTTTCTAAGCCCTGTATTGTAAGTGAAAACACAATGTCTTAAATCAAACTGTATTTGAAATTGGCACCAAAAAATAAAAATAAAAATACCACAATACAAACCACAAACTCTTCCTGCATTCAGATAGTTTTGGTTTAAGGATATAGGACAAAAGTACGCAGGTGTGTTTCCTTGGGGCCTCAATGATGTTGATTATAAGGGTGAATATTTGAGGGTACACGTCATACTGAGCACTGACTACCAAGCGACAGTGCTGTCAACGTTTTCTTTAATAAATGCATTTTGTGTGTATTTTTGATGTTAGGCCTCTAAAGTGTGAGATCTAAGCAAGGACCCATCGTTCCCAGATATCAGAGGTATTTCTATTAAACCCACTTAATGGATGAGAAAGCTAGGACTTATTTTATGTCAACATAAAATGTAGGAAATAGAAACATCTCTAAACAGGTCCAGCAGAACAGGATTTAATACAGAAACTATAAGTTCACAAAATGATAGCAAGACCTAGAACATGGAGATAGAAAGCTACATTCTCCAACAGTAAAGGAGAAATTGCGTACAGATGAAGTTGGGCTTTGTTTGGGGCACACTGGGTATCTGTATGTAGATTTGATGTACAGGAGGTGAAGATTTTCTATCCAATGGCTTCTTTTGGTCAATAAAATGAGGCAGCTGAGAAGAACAGCAGTGAGGTAGGAGGTCTGAGAGAAAGAAAGGGGATGAAGGTAGATGTGGAGCACGTCCAAGGGCTTCAGTGTGATTGCCAGACAGCGTTTCACATTCAGATGATGATGTTAACCATTAATTTATAGGGAATTAATCTGTCTAGTTATGTGTTCTTTATTTTCATGACTTTCCCAAGTTACACATCTGGTTTTCGGTTTCATATTCTGAAGTAGAGATGATAAAATTGCACAAAATATTGCTTTTGAAACTTAGTACTTGTTTCCACCCTAGTCCCAGCCCAAGTCCAAAGTCCATCACAGAATGTATCTCAGTCTCATGAAGTTCTTCGACTTTCAGCACCTCTGTACATTCCTCCTCTAGCCCATACCACCTCCCTCTCCCAGCCCTCAGCTCCTGAAAAACAAAATCTTCAACCAGAGCTATGAGAGATCATTAGAGACCCAGCCCACAGCAGAGCCAAAGGTAAGTCTGGATGGAGCCCCACCATAAGGAGGGAGTCAGTCTCAAAGTTGGAGAAGGCAGTTTGAATAAAAGACCGAGTTAGTGTTCTGTGAAAGGTTCTACTGCCCAGAGGAGGAGTGGATGGAGCGCTGTGCTTCTTGACAGGGAAGTGGGATGGAAGAGGACAGAAGGAGGGAAGGTGGGGAGCAGAACTGTAGACATCAGGGTAAAATAATTATGGTAATAAAAAGCTCAGGAGTCTGTTTGCCAGGATTCTGAGGTGGGAAGTCTCTTCCTAGGTGTTTGCATTCTACTATTTAATCTGTGGTACCTAGATCAGTGGTCTTCTAAATACAGTGTACACACACCTCAAGGTGTGAAAAGACACTTCAAGAGCACTCAGGTATTGTGAGCAAGATGAATGTCCCTACCCTCAAACCCCATGTCCTTCTTAAATTGGTTGGAGAGGCTTATTTCCCATTCCACCTCTCACAATTGTACTTCTTTTATTTTTTTTTTAAAAAGTAATAACCTTTCCCATCTCTCCCATTCTCTTTTTTTAACATTTCCTTTCTTTCCCTTCCCTTCCTGAAGAACCCAGTCTTAAAGTATTGAGGTAAGGCAGAGCAAAGTCAACATCTGTGCTGGCAGTGCAGAGGGACAGGGAGTAGAATGGGAACTGAGCTGGCCCACGGCAAGGGGTCAGAGCCCAAGCAGTGAAGAGATACCAACCCATGGAGGCAGCCTGATATGGAGGAGGTGAAAGTCCATGGGGGCAGGGAGCTCTCTGATGAGTGTCAGCCAGAGCACAGTGACGAATGGGGTGGGACCTGCCAGAGCCCAACAAGGTAAGGAGGCTCCATGTGAACAAAATGCCCACCACAGTGTTGGAGAGCACTGAGCAGGGTGTTCATGGAGGAGAAGGGGTTGAAACAGAGCTGAGAAACTGTTTTCATACAGGGGGTTGATTAAAAAAAAAAAACTATATTAAGGATCAAGAACCAGGGTTCTCATTTTCACGAAAAAAGTTACAAACACTAAATGGGGTGTGGTGAGGAGACTAAAATGAAACACTAGCTGGTGATTTCAGTGTAGCCTGAGTGAATTCCCTGAATTGAATTCCCTGAAGGGATTTACTAAGAACATCAACTGATATAGCAAAGTTTGTTGACAGCTAGCAAAGTGGTCTAAATCCCTGCTCTTATAAAGACCCCTAACTAGAGCGGCTGTGCCGCTACTTGAGAGATGCCTCAGTGAACCCCAGTCCACCACATCATCTTCCAGTTCCCACTGAGACTTCATAGAACAATAAGTCTTATTCTTGCTCTTCTTTTCACAAAACCATTTTGCCTGGATTCCGCCATAAATATATCATGTGTGATGTGGAAGAGGCGAAAAGGAACTATTGGAGAAATTGTATTGAACATTTTAATATTGCAATGAGTTTCTTTTTTTAATTAATGTTTTATTGTTCATGGTAATATAGTTGTCCCAGTTTTCTCCCCCTACGTCCTCCTCCACCCAGCCTGCCACACCCTTCTGTAGTCAGTCCCACACTGTTGTCTATATCCATGAGTCCTTCATGTATGTTCCTTGACTAATCCCTTCACCTTCTTTCAATCAGACCCCACATCACTTACTTCTGTCAGTCTATTCCATGATTTTATGCCTCTTATTCTGTTTTGCTCATCAGTTTATTTTGTTCATTAGATTCCTCTTATAAGTGAATATGGTATTTGTCTTTCACTGACTGGCATATTTCACTTAGCATCATAGTCTCCAACCATGCTGATGCAAAAGAGAAATTCCGTCTCTCTTTCTGCTGTATAGTATTCCATTATGTAAATGTACAACAGTTTTTTTTTAATCCACTCATCTACTGATGGGCACTTCAGCTTTTTCCAAATCTTGACTATTGTAAATAGCACTGCTATGAACATAGGGGTGTGTGAATTCTTTTGAATTGGTGTTTTTGGATTCTTGGGGTATATTCCCAGCAGTGGAATCACTGGGTCAAAAGGCAGTTCCATTCTCCGCTTTTAATTTTTTGAGGCAATTCCATACTGTTTTCCACAGTGGCTGCATCTGTCTGCAATTCCACCAACAGTGCACTGGAGTTCCCTTTTCTCCACACCCTCAGCAGCACTTGTCATTTGTTGATTTATTGATGGTAGCCATTCTGGCAGGTGTGAGATGATATCCCATAGTGGATTTAATTTGCATCCCTCTGCTAGCTAGTGATGCTGAGCATTTTTTCATATGTCTTTGGGTCCTCGGCATATTGTCCTTGAAGAAGTGTTTATTCAGGTCCTTTGCCCATTTTTAAGTGGATTGTTTGCCTTCCTGGTATTGAGTTGTATGAGTTCTTTATATATTTTGGAGATTAAACCCTTCTCCAATATATCATTGGCAACTATATTCTGTCATACAGTCATTTCCCTTTTCATTTTGATGATGGTTTCTTATGCCATGCAGGGGACTTTTAATTTGATGTAGTCTCATTTGTTTATGTTTTCATGTATTTCCTTTGTCCTAGGAGATATATCAGCAAAAATATTGCTATGTGAGATTTCTGAAAGTTTACTGCTTATGTTCTCCTGTAGGATTGTTATGGTATCCCAACTTGTATTTTACTCTTTCTTCCATTTTGAATTTATTCTGGTAATGGTATAAGCTGGTAACTTAGTTTCATTTTTTGCATGTACCAGTCCAGTTCTCCAAACACCATTTATTGAAGAGGCTATCCTTACTCCATTGTATGCTCTTGCCCCCTTTGCCAAATATGAATTGACTGTAAAGACATAGGTTTATTCCTAGGCTGTCTATTCTGTTCCATCGATGTACGTATCTGTTCTTATGCCAGTATCAGACTGTTTGTATTACAGTGGCCTTGTAATATAGTTTGATATCAGGTATTGTGATCAATCCAACTTTGTTCTTCTTTCTCAAGACTTCTCAAGCTATGTAGTGTCTTTTTTGATTCCATATAAATTTAAGGAATATTTTTCTAGATCTGTGAAATATGCCATTGGTATTTTAATAGGAATTGTGTTGAATCTATAGATTGCTTTGGGTAGTATGGACATTTTAATATCTTCGTTCTTCCAATCAATGAATATGATCTCAGTTTCTCTCTTCAGTGACCTATAGTTTTCTGAGTACAAGTCTTTTACTTCTTTAGTTAAACTTATCTTAGGCACTTTTTTTTGTTGCTGTAGAGATGGGAATTTTTCCTTAGCTTTTCTTTCTGATAGTTTGTTCTTGGCATACAAAAATGCCATCAATTTTTGAATATTGACGTTGTATCCCATTACTTTGCTGAATTCACTTATTAGGTCAAGCAGTTTTTTATGGAGCCTATACGGATTTCTAGGTACACTATTCTTTCAAATTTGGATGCCTTTTATTTCTTCTCCTTGTCTCATCACTGTGGTTAGGATTTCTGGTACTATGTTGAATAACAGCAGTGAATGCAGATACCACAATTGTCTTGTTCCTGATCTGAGAGAAAATGCTTTTAGTTTTTGCCCATTGAGTATGATGTTGGCAGTAGGTTTTTCACATATGGCCTTTATTATATTGAGTTATTCTCCCTCTATTTCCACTTTGCTGAGTGTTTTTATCATAAATTGGTGCTGGATTTTATCAAATGCTTTTTCAGCATCTACTGATATGATCATGTGATTTTTGTCTTTCATTTTATTTATGTGATGTATCATGTTTATTGACTTGTGAATATTGTAGCATCCTTGCATCCCTGGGATGAATCCCACTTGATCATGGTGTATGATCTTTTTAATGTATTGCTGGATCCAGTTTGTTAATATTTTTTGAGGATTTTAACATCTATGTTCATCAGAGATATTGGCCTGTAATTTTCTTTTTATGGCGTGTCCTTACCTGGTTTTGGAATTAGGATAACACTGGCCTTATAAAAAGAGTTTGGTAATCTGCCCTCTTGTTAAATTTTTTTGGAATATTTTGAGAAAGATGTGTTAATTCTTCTTTGAATGGTCAAATTTGCCTGTGAAGCCATCTGGTCCAGGGCTTTTGTGAGCCAAGAATATTTTTATTACTGCTTCAATTTCACTAGTTGTTATCTATTCAGGTTTTCTACTTCTTCCTGATTCCATTCTAGAAGACTGTATGTTTCTAGAAATGTATCTATTTCATCTAGGTTGTCCAATTTCTTTGCATATAGTTGTTCATATAGTTGTTAATTTCTTACATTCTCTTGTATATCTGTGGTATCAGTTACATCTCCTCTTTCATTTCTGATTTTATTTATTCCGGTCCTCTTTCTTTTTTCTTGATGAGTCTGGTTAAAGGTTTGTCAATTTTGTTTATCTTTTCGAAGAACCGGCTCCTGGATTCATTGATCATTTGAATTGTTCTTTTCATTTTTTTGTTTTTTAGTCTCTATGTCATTTAATTCTGCTCTGATCTTGATTATTTCCTTCCTTCTACTCACTCTGGGTTTTGTGTGTTGGTTTTCCTCTGGTTCCTTTAGAAGTGGGTTTAGACTGTTTATTTGAGATTTTTCTATCTTCTTTAGGTAAGCATGTAATGCTATGAACCTTCCTCTTACGACTGCTTTCACTGTGTCCCACAGGTTTTGAGTTGTTTTGTGTTCATTTTCATTTGTTTCCAGGTACTTTTGGGTTCCTTCCTCGATCTCATTGTTAACCCATTCATCATTTAATAACATATTATTAGGTCTCCTTGTATTTGAGTGTTTTTAAGTTTTTTCTTGAGGCTGTTTTCTAGTTAAGCCATTGTAATCCAAGAAGATGCTTGATATAATTTCAATTTATTGCATTTTTAAGGCTTGTTTTATGTCCTACCATGTGGTCTATCTTTGAAATGATCCATGTGCATTTGAAAAGAATGTGTACTTTGCTTCTTTGGGGTGAAATATTCTTTAAATTTCAATTAAGTCCATTTGATCTAGAGTGTCATTTAATACCTCTATATCCTCATTGTTTTTTTGTCTGGAAGATCTGTACATTATTGTCAGTGGGGTGTTAAAATCCCCTACAAAGATTGTATTGTTGTTGATCTCTTTCTTAAAGTCCTCCAAGATTTTCTTTATATATTTAGGTATTCCTATATCGGGTGCATATATGTTTACAAGCATTATATCCTCTTGTTGGACTATTCTCTTAAGTAGCATATAATGACCTTTTTTGTCTTTTGTTATGGCCTTTGTCTTGAAGGCCTTTTGGTCTGCTATCCCGGCTTTTCTTCATGTCCATTTACATGGAATATTTTTTTCCATCCCTTCACTTTCAGCCTGTATACATCTTTTGTTCTGAGGCAGGTCTCTTGTAGACAGCATATGTGGGTTGTATGCTCTTATCCATTTGGCTACCCTATGTCTTTCGATTGGAGCATTTAATCCATTTACATTTAATGTTATTATTGATAGGCACATATTCATTGCCATTTCCCCCTTTGTACCTGTGTTTTTCTCTCTGTTTCTTCATCTTCTTAAAGCAATTCTTTTAGCATCTCTCACAATGATGTTTTGATGGAAATGTACACCTTCAGCCTTTTTTTTTTTTAATCTGGGAAGCTTTTATTTTGCCTTCCATTTTAATCGAAAGCCTTGCTGGGTAGAGAACTCTTGGTTGTACTTCTTGCTTTTCATTACTTTGGAATATTTTGCACCGGTCCCTTCTGGCTTGTAATGTTTTTGTTGAGTAATTAACTGATAGTTTTATCAGAGTTCCTTGTGTGTTATTAGCTGTTTCTCCCTTGCTGCCTTTGCAGTGAGTTTCTATACAGACATTTTGGTCAAGACTTAGCTATTTGAAGAGCTCAGCACCATTAGCCTCAAACTCTTTGCTAAGATTCTCCCCACCTGTCTCTATTAGCTCTCTCAACAGCTTCTTAGGTCTCTGCATTGTTTTTGCAGTATCCCATCTCTGCCACTGGAGGGGAGCTGGTACTCTTCTGTGGGTGGGGGAGGGGAACCAGCTAAGTTTTGCTTGTCTAAATGAGATAGTTGCTGTAAAATTTTGTCCCTAATTTGTATTTTCCTACACTTTCAAAAGACTTGATAACAGGCTTCCACTTAGTTGAAAGTATATTGTACTAGTACAGACACCATTATGACTTTATGTTCCATCCTTAAGCACATCTTATACTTGTTTTCCCACCAGCTGGGTCCTTTGGACATCTTTGCAAGATGGGGAGCAAATGGGAAGAGCAAATTCTGACAACCTCTGTTTGGTGGCGATGACTACACACTCTGCTTGATTGACTACCTAGATTTAGTCTTCAGCTGACGGCACTGGATGCTGCTGCCCTTCAGGAAAAGGATCCCATAAAGCAACAGGAAGAGTTCACAATGCAGGTGCTCAAGGAGCCCAAATGTGGGCCTTATCTGGAGTGGGCTGGAAGAACAAGGACAGGCAGGGATTCCTGGTGGAGTTCAAAGCAGCAGCACCCAAACTCTGTTCTCACTTATATCACATAGTTTTTGTCCATTTGCAGTTGATTTGTGCAAACTAACTGCCAAGTGATTGTCTTAACATTGCATGTACATTCTGAAAAGTAAAACACCTTATTTGGAAACTTTCGATGAGAAAACAGTCAATTGAATTTTAAATCCATTCAAATTATTACAAGAAATTTCAACATTATATTTGTAAATGAAAGAAAGAAAAAGCTGTTAGGTTCTTTGAATACAATTTAAAAGAATGGGAATGAAAAAGATTTTAAAATATATATCAGCTACTTATGCAACTAACATATCTCACCAACTGTTACTATCAAGAAATTGAAGAGATCAATTATCTGTAGTCATTTCAAGTATACAGTCAGAAACCAAAGCTATATTTATTGAAGCAACTTCAAAAATTTAAGACTTCTAGGTGTATTCCTTCTAAATTAATATTTAACATTTTTCTTAATAATTTCTATTTCATTTTTCTTACAATTATGTAATATAAAGAAAATGTCATTTTTCCCATGAAGCCCATATGGCCTAATCCCCTTCCAGTTTACTACAGCATGCCCAACAAATAACACCATTTTCTCTGTGTGCCATGATATTAAAAATGTTGAGAAGTGCTGCGTAACTTATGGAGAAGTAACATATTGTCCATCTCTGCAGTTGGTTCCATGGTCCCTAACACCCTGCACAATTATACACCACACACCTCTTGCTGCTCTAGTCCCCCACATATGAAGTGTATTTCCACTCCCCTAAAGAGACCAGGCCTTTGGAAAGCTTCCACTCTATGCTTTGGGCCAACCCTTCCTAGGCACTCTCTGAGCAGCAAGATCTCCAAGTCCTGGGCCGTGGCAGCAAACTTCACAGCCATGGCCACCAAAACACCAAATAGTGGTTTTTGAGGTGTGTTACAGTTTCTTCCTCAGTACTACTACTGATTTACATATTCTTAAATGGGCCAGGCTGGGGAGGGAGTCAGGCAGGAAAGGATAGAAGCTACCTGCTTTTTCTGTTGGTCCAAGTCAGAGAGGATCCTAAGCTCCTGGTCCCTCTAGAAGCAGGCTCCTGCCACTAGATTAACAGACATTTATGTACAGAAGGTGTATATTTGGAACTGAGTCATCAGTATATAGAAGGTAGCTGGACTTATGAGTGCCCTGCCTAATCTTGAAAATCAAGGGCTCCAAAATATGTAGAAAAAAGAGCAAGAATCTTACTCTGCCCCTCACCATAGTCCAGTAGATAAGATGTGCCCCTCACCTGTCCAAGAGTGAGATTCCTGCATTCACTTCTTTCTCTGCCCATTGACTTAAGGGTCAGATTTCTCTTTTATCTCTCTACTCCTTACAGTGTTTTCCTCCTTTTCCAACATGTCAGCAGCACAAAACCTTGGGATCACCCTGCTTCAGTTGCCTGAGGAGTTTGCGAATCTCTACAATTTACCACGGCAGCCTCATCTCACTCTACCTCTGCCTCCAGATGCTCATATTGATTGCAGGTAGGAATCCTTATATGAGATTTGATTCCCTGATATGTAAAGGAAAGAAAAAAGAAAAAGGGAGGGTAGCTGGGAGAAAAAAATGACAAAAAACATACAAGTGCTATGAAATTCTGGGGAAAGTAAAGTTAACTTTATTCCACTTACTAAGTACCAGGCAGTATACTAGGCACTTCTACTCCTATCTCCTGGTCCAGGCCTGCTGGTGTGTGTGTGTGCACCTGAGTACAAATGTGCGTGTGGTGGGACGAAGATTGGCAGAAAATGAAAGAGCCTAGATGGTAATAAAGAAGCATACATTCCTTAGAGCCTCAAGATAATAAAGAACAAAAATTTAAACAGCAATAGCTTGTGTGCCCCCATTTTCTCATCCCATCCTCATGGCAAACAGCATTTATGATTCTCAAACATCTTTACCACTGAGCTGTTTCAGATTGTTCTCCACACAGTTATTCAACTGTCCACTCCAGAGCCATCTGCGTTCCCGTGCGATCCCTCCCTCCTGAGGACAGGAAACAACCTGACCTGAGAAGTTAGCAGGTCTATTCCCTTCTCCCACAGCCACACTCCTCAGGTCCCTCCCCATAGATGAGCTAAGTGAAAAGCTGAGGGCCCAACACTTAAAGAGGTGCTTGCTCTCAGGACCTTGCCAATCCTGCACTTGTACCTTGGAAGTGAGTGCCTCCTCAAACTTTGTGCCCTACGTCCGTTGCTTGCAACATGTTAGCCAGGCCTACACCTCCTACTTCCAACATCTCTGGCTTCCTCCTAGTTCTGTGTAAATATTCAGGTCAGAAAAGAGACCTTCCCACCCCCCCAGATCCAGAAACTATCCCCTTTCAGACCTTGTTCCCAGGACTTTGCTAGGATAGAAATAGTCAGTCTTGTGTGTAATCAACCCCCCTTTATCTGCCCTAACCTAGCCCCCAGGCCACCCTGACTCTGTCTCTCTTCCCTTTTTAGGAGCATTTCATGTTCAGGGGCCCTATGAATGCCCAGTGGCCGTGCTTGGTGGTGAAGCTCAGCTGCCGTGCTCACTCTGGCCTCCTCAAAATGTTGAAAATATGCAAATAACCTGGACCAGATCCCTACCCTCACAGGTTGTGCACCAGTACAAGGATGGGAGGGACAAGCCTGAGGAAGTCATGCCGGAGTATTTTGGGAGGACAGAGCTTGTGAGATATGCCATGTATAATGGTATTGTGACCCTGAAAATCTACAACGTCCGATCCTCTGATAGAGGGAAGTATCGCTGTGCGTTCCAGCATGGCTCTGACTACAGTGATACAATGACTGAGCTGAGAGTGGAAGGTACTGACCCACAATTATCCCCTCCACACTCCACAAGGGTCAGTTTGTTCTGGGATGGGCTCCTTCCTCTGATCCAATTTCCTGGGAAATATAAAGTCATAGGACAAAGGGAGATGGGTAGATGGTCATTACGTCTCCTCACCCCATTAAAGCACATTTTACTTCTGGAGGCTGCATAAAAGACAATAAATTCACTCATAGTGGGGGTGAAGAAATAGGCAGGGGCCCTTTGTGTTGGATTTTTCTGGACCCCTTCCTTTGTGCCAAGACTTCTTCAGAGCCTCAGTTTTCTGTTCTGGACATTGAGGTCTAGTCAGCAGGAAAAACTCTTCAGAAGTAGGAGAGGGATATGTGAGCAGGAAAATGAGTTAGGGCCTGACTTCTCTCTTCCCAGTTCTTGGCTCACATCCTCAGTTCCATGTGGAGTCCAGACATATCCAATTAGTGTGCGTGTCAGCCAAAGGTCCAGAGGGTAGACTCTGAGGGAGAAGAAATTCCAGCTGAGTCTGAGATTCACACCCCGGACAAAGGTGGCTTAGTCCATGTGATAACATCACTGGTATTCAGAGAACCTTCTCTGAAGAATCTGAGATGTTCTGCCTGGAACCCAGCAGTGAATCAGAAAAAGGAAGAACAATTGTCCATAGCACATCAGTGTCCTCTCTCCCCTCACTGCGCCCCACAAAACGGGCTCTGATGCTCACACTCCATGGTGGTGGCAGCTCTAACCGCATATGCTTGGTTCTGCTCTCTTCATCACACCCTCACCAGCCTTGCTGCCAGGACCCAAATTCCCTTGTCGTTTTCCTATCTTCTCCTATCCTTTCCTGTTAAAATTTTCCAGTCTTCACCTTTTTAACCTCTCCATGGAATTGCACCTTCTTGTCTTAATCCATTCAGACTGGTATCACAGAATACCACAGACTAGATGGCTTATAAACAACAGACATTTGTTCCTCACAGTTCTGGAGGCTGGAAGTTCAAGATCAGGTGTCAGCACAGTCAGCTTCTGGTAAAAGCCCTCTTCCAGGTTGCAGACAACCAACCGTGCCTTGTATTCTCACAGGCACTGTGGAGAGGGATAGGGAGCTCGAGGGGGTGAGGGAGGTGCTCTCTTTGATAAGGACACTAATCTTACTCATGAGCTTAGGAGTTCACTTGGGCATTGGGATTTCAACACATGAATTTTGAAGGGACAAATATTCAAACCACAGAACTCTACCAAACACCACTTTCAGACTTCCTCCTTACTAGCTCTCCAATGGGACAATCTCTGCTGCTTCTCATTTCATAAATTTTCCCTTAGCCTGTTGTGCTGCATTCTCCCTCTATGTAGATGATGCACACCTCATTTCCCGAACCACACATTACAAACAAGCATATAGCTTTTGATCTTCATGGTATGCCCCTCGTCTTCAGTGAGTGTAATTTGCTAGTGCTTTCTGATATTTGCCATTGTATGGTCTTCTCACTGTTCTCCACATCTCTTCACTTTCTCCCACATGGTTTCTGTGGGATCATAGCTGCTTTTAGCAGTCTTCACACCTATTTTAAAGTCTAGTGCTTACGGATGTTTTATTTGGTTGGGTTTTTGTTTGGTTTGGTTTTTTGCTAGTATTTTATTTCCAAGTAAAGAAGAGGAAACACTGACTAATGCAGCCATATTTACATCAGAAATCTAAAAGTTTCCATTTAAACCAGATGTGAACTTAAATCTACGTGATGACAAGTCCAGAAATGGCCATGACAGCAAGTGGAGAAAACTGGAGTCAACATGAGGACCCTCTCTCTAGGTCTCTCTCTGTCTCTCACTGAGCTCTGGGCACATTGCCTTTAACCAGGTCTTCAAAGGTGCCAAGCTTTCTCTGACATTGGGCCTTTGCATTTGCTGCTCCCTGGAACTGGAGCTCTCCATTCTGGCTTTCTTCTTAGTAAAATGTATGTATAATTTGAGAGGGTGACATGATGGGGTCAAATCAAATCCTGCTGTGTCCCTAGCTCCAGTGTCCCTCTTCTCCTCCCATACTCACTCTTCATTGCTCCATCCCTTCCCTCCTGCACTGTGTCTCTCACACACACTGAGTTATGTACTTCTGTTGTAAAGGAAAACTCAACTTTCTTTAACCCCTACCTCCAAGTTTGTCTATCCAGACCCATGAAAGCCTTAGCTGAACTAAGGACTGTGGTTACTAGAGACAACCACAGTTGAAGTTAAAATGAAAATGCAATGAAAACAATATGTATCTGCCAGGGCAATATCCTCATACATTCCAAAGAGAAAGTCAGAGGAAACTGACAGGCACCAGGTGTACCTGAGCACCAAACCCGAGTTCTCAGTCTCTTAGCCCAGAACTATTTTCAGAGGAAGGGAGATTGACTGGGATAAAGTCTGAGAGCTAGAGACAGGGCAAATTCCATAGGTCGTCACTTTGACTCCACTTTTCTCCACTTGCTCTCATGGCCATTTCTGGACCTGTCATCACCTAGAATTGCCCCACATCTGACTCAAATTGAAACTTTTAGATTTCCAATATGAATATAGCTGAATAAGTCAGTGTGTTTTCCTGAACACTGTACCCCATTTCTATGTGGTACTCTTTCAATTATTCTCTCTATTCTTTGGCTGGATAACTACTACTTGTACTCTAATGTTGGATGACCTATTACTTCCTTAGAGAGTCTTTTACTGCCCCTCTGGCTGAATTAGATTTCAGAGTTACTCTCTTTTACATTACCCTGTTGTTTTCATAACATTGGTACTAAAACAAATGCAATTGTACATCTATTTCCTTGTGCACTTATATTTATTGTCAATGTCACTCAGTATGCAGTAAGTTTCTTGACAGTGGGGGTGGGCATGATTTTTTTTAATCATTCTAAACCCACTCCCTGATACAGTACTGGGAACAAAAAAGCATTGAATAAATATTTGTTGTTAAAGAGTTCAATAAAGACAAAGACAGGCATTTTGAATGACTTGTCAATGTGGACCCTGAAGTCACTAAGGTTAATGACAGACCTTGGTCTGGAGGGTGGCGTGATAACAGAGCCTGGTGCCATCAATGAGGAGAATGAGGAGAGTGAGAAGAATGACCATAAGACCAGGCAGGGGGAGATAAAGAGTAGTGCAATGAAACAGCGCAAAAGAGATAATTTTTATATGATCAAGTTTTACATTGTGACACAGGTTACTCACCCCCTTTCATCATCTAATTTGAATCAATCTCCCATTGTTTCCAGTACCCCCAACCCAAGCATTTCCTCTGGGCCTTCTAGAAACTTGTTCCATTCAGAATAACTCCCATGACATCTTCCATCTCTCCCTCAAATTCCATCTACCTACTGGCCTTAATTAAAACCAAAATTTCCCCTAAGAATCCTACTTTCCTGGTATTGCATTCAATTCTCATGATCAATTCCAGCCCTTTCTCCTTTTCCAATGGAAATACTTCCTGTTTTATAAACTTTTGTCGCAAGCCAGTCACTTACAACTGAGTTATAGGCTGGCTCTCCACCCCAATACCTATGATCACCTTAGAATTACTTCCAGTTCAAGGAGACAGTTCATCTAGCACACTAGCATCTCAGTTCTATGAATGCTACATTTCCACTAATATACATTCATACACACAGTTATCCAACAAGTATTTATTGAGCAACTTTTCTAGGCCAGCACACTACTTAACACCAAGATGCCATCATGGCTAAGATATAGTCTATACTCATGAAACTTACAGTCTAGCAGGTAGAAAAGGCTGTTTGCACAAAAGAAAAAAATCTTTGAGGGACAGATGGACCATGTTTGCTTGTTCACCACAGTATCACTAACACCTATCCCTGTATGTGGCTCTAAGAGGAATTCAATACATATTCTTTGAGTGAATTAAACTTAATTATGATGCAATGTATACATCAAGCAGAGGATGCATTAAAAACACAAAGGAGCAATAGATTATGGAAAGGGGAGGAAAAGAAATCAAAGTGCAAATTTCATTATGTTAAAAACACAACTCTCATAAGAATATATAGAAATCGGGGGCCATAATTTTATGGAATTCAAAAGGGAGAGAAAGAGTGGATAACAAAGCTGGTTCAAAATCAGTGAAAAGACTCAATCCTAAAGGAAGACTGCTAAGTTAATGTTCTATAGGTCAATAAAACCATGATAAAATTTTATTTCCCAAGGCAGATGATCCCTTGACCAATTTATCAGATAGTGTTTTAGCATGACATTGAAGACATGCGTTTGTTTTTGCCTTGTTTCTGTTATTTTAGGCACTTTTTCTCAACAAAGCCTTCTTTGAGGTAATATCGCACCTGATGACTGAAGAGTGAATGGAAGTGGGCCAGTAAGAATGGTGGAGGGAAAGGCACCAAGCATTCCAGGAGCAGGGAGAGTGCAGAGCCCCAGGTCACTGCTGTTGTCAGACCTTGGCCTTGATCCAAAAGTGAAAATGTTTATGTTCTAAAACATTAAACCCCAATATCTCATTTTTTGAGCACAGCTTCCAATTCTTCCAACTTTCTACTTTATCTCTTTTTATACAGGCTTTTCAGCTTCATACAGACCTCTGAGCCCCTTGTTTTTTTCATGCTGTCCCAGGTCACCACCCTCAGCCCTCTGTGAACTCCACAGTTGACTTGCTGACCTACTCTTGTCAGTTCTCTCAATTCTGTTACATTGCCATTCGTCCACGGCAGAAACAAGTTTATTTGCTTAAATTTATTTTCTGAGCAAGTAAACTAAGTAAGATGATATTTGAATGGATGCTTGAACGTACTAATTAACCATAATTTGAAAGGGAAATGGAGATGGAGTGAGGATCCACAATGCATTACTCTTAGATGGAATAAGATTGGGGGTTCACTGAGCAAGAATCACGAATGTGGGAATACCTCTCTTCAAGGAAACTGATTGGGACACATCTGTATTTCAGTTGCTGCGCTCACACTGGACCACTGGATGACTGTCATCTTACCTGTTTTAGCTGTGACAGCACTGCTGATATCCATTGGACTTTATATAATGAGAAACAGGCTCAGAAACTGGTGCAAAAACAGGTAAAAGTATTCTTTTTTTCAATATACAAGTATCCCTTCTCAGAGATATCTGTCCTCATATTTCTGCTTGGGAACAAGATCAGAATCAACGAAGGGTCTGGTCTGCTCAGAGAAAGTCACATCAATGAGACTCAAATACCTCAACCATAAAATATGGAAAATAATACTTTACTTATAGATATATCAGGGTGATCATTGTGTAGGTTAAATAAATGACTCAACTGCTATGATGTACACCTGAAACTAATATAAAATAATATTGAATGTAAAAAAAATACTTTAACATTTGAGCTATCAGAACCTTCCACATTAGATGAATTTGTGAAAAAATTAGACTATTCCACAGTGACTGACCAATTTTTTACTCCAATATCCACAACTATCATCTATCAAAAACATGCAAGTTCAGGAAGAACAGAGGGTCCCAATCAAGAGGAACCCAAGGAGGCCTACTTCAAGACACATCATAAGTAAAATGTCAAGTTTTAAAGACAAAGAGAGAATCTTAAAAGCAGCAAGGGAGAAACAAGAAATAACATACAAAGGGACTGCAATAAGATTAGCAGCTGATTTCTCAACAGAAACACTCCAATCCAGGAGAGAATGGCAAGAAATATTCCAAATAATAAAAAGCAAAGGCCTGCAACCAAGACTACTCTACCCAGCGAGGCTCTCAATTAAAATGGAAGGTGAAATAAGGAGTTTCTCAGACAAAAGAAGGCTCAAAGAATACACCTTCACCAAACCAGCACTGCAAGATATGCTAAAGGGACTGCTTTAAGAAGATGAAGGAAAAGAGTGAGAGAGAGGAACACAGGTACAAATGGGGGGAAATGAATAAATACCTATTGATAATAACCTTAAATATTAATGGGTTAAATGCTCCAATCAAAAGACATAGGGTAGCTGAATAGATAAGAAAACATGACCCACAAATATACTACCTACACGAGACACACCTCAGACAAAAGGCCTATACAGACTGAGAGTGAAGGGTTGGAAAAAAATACTCCAAGCAAATGGACAGGAAAAAAGCTTGGATAGAAATACTTCTATCAGACAAAATAGACTTCAAAACAAAAGCCATAAAAAGAGACAGTGAAGGACACTTCATAATACTCGGGGAAGGGTCCGTCAAGAAGATATAAACATTGTAAACATATATGCACCCAACATAGAAGCACACAAATATATATGGAAAATCTGGGAGGACTTCAGGAAAGATATAGACAGCAACACACTTATACTAGAGGATTTTAACACCCCACTGTCAACAATGGACAGACCTTCCAAACAATATCAACAAGGATATTGTGGCTTTTAACAATGCCCTAGATCAAATGGACCTAACTGATATATATAGAATCTTTCATCCCAAAGAAGCAAAGTACACAATCTTTCCAAATGCACATGGAACACTTTCAAAGAAAGACCACATGATAGGACACAAAACCAGCCTCAACAAATTCAAGAAAATTGAAATCATATCTTACATTTTCTCGGACAACAACGGCCTGAAACTACAAACCAACCTCAAGGAAAAAATTCAAACATATTCAAATTCATGGAGATTGAATACCATGTTATTAAGGAATGAGAGGTTAATAATGAGATCAAGGAAGAAATCAAAAAGTTTCTGGAAACAAATGAAAATGAACACACCACAGTCCAAAACTTATGGACACAGTGAAGGCAGTCCTGCGAGGGAAGTTCATAGTGATACTGGCCTACCTAAAAAAACACAGAAACATTCCAAATAAACAATCTAACCCACAAACTACAGGAACTGGAGGAACAACAAAAAACAAAGCCCAGAGTGAGTAAAAGGAAAGAAATAACCAAGATCAGAGCAGAATTAAATGACATAGAGACTAAAATAAAAATCCAAGGGATCAATAAATCCAGGAGCTGGTACTTTGAAAAGATAAACAAAATTGACAAGCCTTTAAGCAGACTCATTAAGAAAAAAGAGAGAGGACCCAAATAAACAGATCAGACATGAAAGAGGAGAGATTACAACTGATACCACAGAGGTACAAAGGATTGTAAGAAATTACTACAAACACCTATATGCCAAGAAATTTGAAAACAAGGGTGATAAGGACAAATTTCTAGAAAAATATAGTGTTTCAATACTGAATGAAGAAGAAGCAGAAAGCCTGAACAGACCAATAACAGCTGATGAAATCAAAGCAGTAATCAAAAAACGCCCAGCATACAAAAACCCTGAACTAGATGGTTTCACAGGAGAATTTTACAAAACATTTAAGGAAGAGCTAAGCCCAATCCTTCTCATACTATTCCAAAAATCCAAGAAAATAGCAGACTCCCAAACTCTTTTTACGAAGCCAGCATCATCCTAATCCCCAAAACCAGATAAACATACAACAAAGAAAGAAAACTATAGGCCAATTACACTGATGAACATAGCAGATCCTCAACAAAATATTGGCAGAAGGCATCCAGCCATACATCAAAAAGATCATACACCATGATCAAATGGGATTCATCCCAGGGATGCAAGGATGGTACAATATTCACAAATCAATAAACATAATACATCACATAAATAACAGCAAAGACAAAAATCACATGACCATATCAATAAATGCAGAAAAAGCATTTGATAAGGTACAGCACAATTTATGATAGAAACACTCAGCAAAGTGGGAGTAGAGGGAGTATATATCAATATAATAAAGGCCATATGTGAAAAACCTCCAGCCAACATCAGACTCAATAGACAAAAACTAAAAGCTTTCCCACTAAGGTCAGGAACAAGACAAGGACGTCCTCTTTCACCACTTCTATTCAACATAGTATTGGAAGTCCTAGCCACAGCGATAAGATCTGAAAGAGAAATAAAAGGCATCCAAATTGGAAAGGAGGAAGTAAAACTATCATTATTTACAGATGACATCATAGTGTACATAGAAAACACTATAGACTCCACCAAAAAACTACTCAACCTAATAAGTGAATTTGGCAAAACAGAAGGATACAAAACAATATTCAGAAATTGAATGTATTTTTGTACACCAATGATGAAATATCAGAAACAGAAATCAAGAAAATAATCCCATTTGCTATAGCAACATGAAAAATAAAGTACCTAGGAATAAACCTAACCAAGTAGGTAAAAGACCTGTACTCAGAAAACTACACAACACTGAATAAAGAAATTAAGGGAGAACCAAGATGGAGGCATAGGTAGACACACTGCGCCTCCTCACACAACCAGAACTGACAGAAAATCGAATGGCAAGGAAGTCCGACACCAAGTAGATAAAAAACAAACATACATCCAGACCGGTAGGAGGGGCGGAGACAGGCACCGGGGCGGAGAGGACTCGCGTGGCCTTGGCGGGACCGAGACTGGCGGAGTGTGGGACAAACGGGGCAGGCAGTCTGACCACTAGCAGACCCTGTGGCCCCACATTCGAGCACAGACAAACCGACAGGGCCGGACTCAGAGTGGCAGAGAACAGGGCAGGCAGAGCGGCGGGTAGCACCCCGTGGCCCCACATTCGCCCACAGATAAACCAGACAAATGGCGGGGAGCGAAGCCAGCAGCATAGCCCAGGGCTCCTGTGCAACAAAATAAAGCCTCAAACCTCTGATTGAAAACACCGGTGGGGGTGGAGGCGGCAGCAGGAGAAACTCCCAGCCTCACAGGAGAGGTCGTTGGAGAGACCCACAGGGGCCTAGAGCATGCACAAGCCCACCCACTCGGGAACCAGCACCAGAGGGGCCCAATTTGATTGTAGGTAGCGGAGGGAGTGACTGAAATCCGGCAGAGAGTACAGCAAGGGCCATTGCTCCCTCTTGGCCCCTCCCCCATGTACAGCGTCACAGCGCAGCAACCAGCGTTACCCCGCCCCAGGCGGGGAACACCTAAGGCTCCGCCCCTTTAAGTGACAGACGCACCTAGACCCCCCCCCAAAAAAAAAACAAAATGGCCCAAATGAAAGAACACTTTAAAGCTCCAGAAAAAATACAACTAAGCGAGGAAGAGATAGCCAACCTATCAGATGCACAGTTCAAAACACTGGTTATTAGGATGCTCACAGAATTGGTTGAATTTGGTTGAAAACTAGATGAGAAAATGAAGCCTATGCTAAGAGAGACAAAGGAAAATGTACAGGGAACCAATAGTGATGCGAAGGAAGCTGGAACTCAAATCAACGGTGTGAACCAGAAGGAAGAAAGAAACATCCAACCAGAAAAGAATGAAGAAACAAGAACTTGGAAAAATGAGGAGAGGCTTAGGAACCTCCAGGATATCTTGAAACTTTCCAACATCCGAATTATAGGGGTGCCAGAAGGAGAAGAAGAACAAAAAATTGAAAACTTATTTGAACAAATAATGAAGGAGAACTTCCCTAATCTGGCAAAGGAAATAGACTTCCAGGAAGTCCAGGAAGCTCAGAGAGTCCCAAAGAAGCTGGACTCAAGGAGGAACACACCAAGGCACATCATAATTACATTAGCCAAGATGAAACAGAAGGAGAGAATCTTAGAAGCAGCAAGGGAAAAGGACACAGTTATCTACAAAGGGGTTCCCATAAGACTGTCAGCTGATTTCTCAAAAGAGATCTTACAGGCAAGAAGGGGAAGGAAAGAAGTATTCCAATTCATGAAAGGCAAGGACCTACATCCAAGATTGCTCTATGTAGCAAAGCTATCATTTATAATGGAAGAGCAGATAAAGTGTTTCTCAGATAAGGTCAAGTTAAAGGAGTTCATCATCACCAAGCTCTTATTATATGAAATGTTAAAGGGACTTATCTAAAAAAAAAGAAGATCAAAAATATGAACAGTAAAAATGACAGCAAACTCACAGTTATTAACAACCACACCTAAAACAAAAACAAAAGCAAACTAAGCAAACAACCAGTACAGGACCAGAACCACAGAAATGGAGATCACATGGAGGGTTATCAATAGGGGAGTGAGAGGGGGAGAGAGGGGGGAAGGTACAGAGAATAAGTAGCATAAATGATAGGTGGAAAATAGACAGGGGGAGGGTAAGAATAGTGTAGGAAATGTAGAAGCCAAAGAACTTATAAGTATGACCCATGGACATGAACTATAGGGGGGGAATGTGGGAGGGAGGGGGTGGGCAGGATGGAGTTGAGTGAAGGAGGGAAATGGGACAACTGTAATAGCATAATTAATAAATATATTTTTTAAAAAAGAAATTAAGGAAGACACAAATAAATGGCGGCATACACCACATTCATGGATTGGAAGAATCAACATCATCAAAATGTCCATATTACCTAAAGCATTTTATAGATTCAATGCGTTCCCTATTAAAACAGCACTGACACATTTCACAGATATAGAACAAACATTTCAAAAATTTATATGGAACCACAAATGACCCTGAATAGCCATGGCAATTTTCAGAAAGAACAACAAAGTAGGAGGGATCACAATACCTGATATCAAACTATATTTGATATATAAGGTCACGGTAATCACAACAGTCTGGTATTGGCACAGGAACAGACACACAGACCAATGGAACAGAATAGAGAGCCCAGAAGTAAACCCATGTCTCTCTGGTCAATTAATATTCAACAAAGGAGGCAGACGCATAAAATGGAGTAAACATAGCCTCTTCAATAAATGGTGTTGGGAGATCTGGACAGCTACATGCAAGAAAAATGAAACTCGACCACCAACTTATAACATATACAAAAATAAGTTCAAGGTGTATAAAAGACTTAACTACAAGTCACAGCACCATAAAAGTCCTAGAGGAGAATATAGACAGGAAAATCTCACACATTACACTCAGATATTTTCATTGATATATCCAACACCATCAAAGTCCTGGAGGAGAACATAGACGGGAAAATCTCAGCTTTTCCACTCAGATATTTTCACTGATATGTCCCCTAGAGCAAGAGACATAAAGAAAAGAATAAACTAATGGGATCTCATCAAAATAAAAAGCTTCTGCACGGCTAAAGGAAAACATCATTAGAATGAAAAGAGAACCAACCATATGGGAAAACACATTTACCAATTACACCTCAACAAGGGTTTGATCTCCAAAATATATAAAGAACTCACATGACTCTACTCAAGGAAGACAAACAACACAATTAAAAAAATATGTAAAGGACCTGAACAGACACTTCTCCAAAGAGGACATACAGAGGGCCCAGAGGCATACGAAAGGATTCTCATTATTACTAGCCATCAGAGAGATGCAAATTAAAACCATAATGAGATACTACCTCACACCAGTAAGAATGGCCATCACAAACAAATCAACAAACAACAAGTATTGGAGAGGTTGTAGAGAAAAGGGAATCCTAGTGTACTGTTGGTGGGAATGCAGACTGGTGAAGCCACTGTGAAAAACAGTATGGAATTTCCTCAGAAAACTAAAAATGGAACTGCCTTTTGACCCAGCAATTCCACTGCTGGGATTATACCCTAAGGATCCTGAAACACCAATTCAAAAGAACCTGTGTACCCCAATGTCTATAGCAACACAATTCACAATAGCCAAGTGCTAGAAGCAACCTAAGTACCCATCAGTACTGAGTGCATCAAAAAACTGTGGTACATTTACACAATGGAATACTATGCAGCAGAAAGAAAGAAGGAGTCCCTATCCTTCACAACAGCATGGATGAAACTGGAAAGCATTATGCTAAGTAAAACAAGCCAGGCAGTGAAAAAGAAGTACCATATAATCTCACCTATAAGTGGAACCTAATCAACAAAACAAACAAGCAAGCAAAATATAACCAGAGACATTGAAATAAAGAACAATCTGATAGTAACCAGAGAGGAGGGGGGAGAGGTAATAGGGGACTATGGGGGGGAAGGGGCATCAAGGAAAATGTATGAAGGACACACGGACAAAGCCAAAGGGGGTCGGTTTGAGGGTGGGAGGTGGGGATGGGTAGGGCAGAGGGGTGTGGTGAGGTGAAAATGGAGAAAATTGTACTTGAACAACAATAAGAAAATCTTAAAAAATATAAAAAATAAAAATTTTAAAAAGTAATATAGCCACTTTGGCTTTCTTATGACAAATGTTTACACAGTATATCTTTCCCCATTCTTTTTAATTTTAATTGATATATAGAGTAGATTTCTTACAGAAAATTTATATGGGTCTTACTGTTTATCAAGTTGAATGATTTCCATCTTTTAATTAGATTTTTAGGTCAGCACTTTCCAAATGAAATAAAATGTAAGGAACATATGCATTTTTAAACTATATAGCATCTACATTTTAAAATAAAAATAAAAGCATTTAAAATTAATATTAACAGTGTGTTTTTATTCAATATATGAAAATATTATTTTAAATTTTATTAGCAATATAATTTACATCATTTTTGTATCAAGTTTTCAAAATCCAGTATGCATTTATACTTATAGCACATCACAATTTAGACACTAAATATTTTTCAGAAATAGTTGACTTGCATTTAGATTTAATAAAATTTATAGTTGAAAAAGTAGATTCACATACCCAAGTTATTCTAAGCTTGAAAGTTCTCCAATAATTAGAGTATCAGTTTTTACATTTAAATTAAAAGTAAATAAATTTTAAAATTTAGTCCTCAAATGCACTAACCATATTTCAGATGCTCAATAGCCACGTGTGTCCAGAAGCTACTGTATTGGACACCACAGGTTTAGGCCATTGATGTGGTTAGGTTTAAATTTACCACTGTGTTATTTTTTTAAAATAGATAATAACATGGTTTTTTTTTTAATTGTTGTTCAAGTAAAGTTGTCTCCATTTTTCCGCCACCTCTTTCTCCCACCCAACCCACCCCCACCTCCCACCCTCAATCCTTCCCCCCTTTGGCTTTGTCCATGGGTCCTTCATACATGTTCCTGGATGACCCTTCCCCTTATTAATTGACAATTAGTTCTTTGTTCCTTGTTTTCTTCTTTCCTGCCTTCTATTGGATTAAAAATTTTTCTTATTTTATCTTTAATATTCACCTACTAATTACACATTTTTGTTTCCTTTTTTTATTTGTTGCTCAGAGATTTACAATATGTATCTCTAACTTGTCCAATTCTACCTTGAACCGACCACTATTATAATACTCTATGACTAGCATAAGAATGTCACAATGAGATCCTTTAATTCTGGTTTTTTGTATTATTTTTGTCATATATTTACTTCTATATGTTACAAATATTGTTATTATTTTTCCTTTAAACAGCCAAGTATCTTTTAAAGACATTTACACATAAGGCAAAAATGGCTTTTAAAATGTACCCACTCTGCCATTTCCAGTACTTTTTCCTCTGTGCAGATCCACATATCTCTCTGGTATCATTGTCCTGCTACCTGACGAAACTTTAACATTTCCTCTTGTGCACATCGACTGGTAACAAATCCCATTGGCTTTTGTTGGTCAATGAAGTCTTTTTTTACTTTCTTTCTTTTAAAGACTATTTCCACTGGATATAGGACAGGTCTAGAGTAGCCTTTGCTCTTAAAGCTAGTTTAGTCTTATCATTGTCATAATCTTTCTGGGCACCCTACTTAAAAAACAAGGTGTCTCCATTCTCACCAGGTGGAACTCTAATGTCTTTCAGCTCTGTGTGAGCTCCAAGAACTGTCCAGCTTATAGCTCCCATTAGTACTTTACCTGACCTCATGTATAGCAGCATACTATTCAGTAACCAGTTCAAGAGAATCCCTACATTGATTTATGGAGCTCTCTTTGCGTAGCTTCCTTTTCCCTGGTATTCTGAAGAGAGGAGATCAGAGTTCAACCTCCCTGACCTCTGATCACTGTCCCCTCATGGTAATAACGCAGCTCTGCCCATGGGATTCTCCTCTCTGCTACGCAAGCCAGAAGTAGTCTCAATGCAGATGGTTGGAAAATTGTATTGCTTCTCTTTGCTGCAGGATCACAACCCTGTGCAGGCTATTATTTTATGACTAAACATTTTTTTAATATATTTTGTCTGATTTTATTATTGTTAATTCCAGGAGGGCATGTCTAGTCCCAGTTACTTCATTATAGCTGGAAGTATGTCTACTATTCTTTTTCTACAAATGAAAAATTTCCTTTGACTTCTATGGCCTTATTAAAGGTCATCTCTGCCCTTAGATACCTGTGCTTTGAGAGGCAGTCTGTATCCTGGCTATCCAGGCACTAGTGCCAGGACTAGGGTGAAGTAAGTGAGGTGCCTAAGACAAAAAACTTAGGAAGTCACTAACTCTCAGTTTATAAAAATGCTGCCCCTGTTCTTACATGACACAGAGAGTAAATGTCTTTTTAGATTTTGCATCCTAATTCTTCACTTGCCTACACTAGTCCCAACTGTGCCCTGCACCTTCCTGCTAAGTACGCCAAAAATGCAATGCCCTGAATTCTCTTTACTTGGATCAGTTCTCCAGGTTGTGTTTTCAGTGAGCAACCTTGAGAAATAAAATAATTTCTTTTCTGGAAATAGTGCAAACTTACATTCTCTTCTTAAAAAAGCAGGAACTCAGGAAGCATCGCCCACCATCGCACCTGCCTAGCCATGGGGCATGCATATGCTACCCTCCCCAACTCTGCTGACCCCACAGACCCCACCCATGCCCACCCTGCCACCACGCAGGTTGACGCCCATGACACCTCCCCCACCTACGCTGACTCCACCAACCACACCACCACCACCCCCAAAGCCTCTGCCACTGCTGCTGAAGCTGATCTCAAGAACCGGATCCAGTCCAAATATGACCCTGAGAAGGAAGAGGAACTTCGCCTCTGGATCGAGGGACTCATGGGCACATCTATTGGTCCCAACTTTCAAGAGAGTCTGAAGGACGGAGCTATCCTGTGCACACTCATGAATAAGCTGCAGCCGGGCTCGGTTGCTGGGATTCGAGTCTCACAGAGAAAGTTTTGCCAGATAGACAACCTCTCCAAATTCATCAAGGCCATGGAAAACTACGGTGTGAAAAAGGAGGTCCTCTTTGAGCCCAGTGACCTGTGTGAGAATGGGAACTTGTGGCAGGTGCAAGTGTCTCTTCTGGCTCTGAAAAGGAAGGCCGAGGCAATGGGGCATCAGTGTGGCACAGACACCTGTGACAAATACTTGGAGAAGCAGGAGCAGAACTTTGATGAGACCACCATGAAAGCAGACCAGTGCATCATCCAGACCCAGATGGGCACCAATCAGTGTGCCGGCCAGTCAGGCATGACGGCTCCCAGCACCCAGCAGCACATCTATGACACCACGCTGGGGACTGACAAATGTGACAACTCTTCCATTTCTGGGCAAATGGACTGCATGCAGCACGCCAACCAGAGTGACGGGGACGTTGGCCTGAACCAGCAGATATATGACCACAAGTACTGCCAACAAGGTCCAGTGGCCGATGGGGCTCCAGGATTGGCTGATGAATTCCCAAGCCCAGGGAAGGCCCAAGAGTAACCTGCCCCTTAGCTACCAAGAGGAGGCAGGCTACTGAGGCCCCTCTTGCAGGGCCCCTCTGTTGGGAACCGCCCTGCCTGGTTTCAGAGGCTGAAACCCCCCATGATTAAGACTGAGTCAGAGTTGGGACCATAAGCCACTAAGGAGACAAAGCTTATCTCCCTGGCAGGTGTGCCACCTCTGCCCACTTCACCCTGCTTGGCCCTGAGCTTGGCCAGTTAGCCAATGACGGGTAAGAATCCTCAAGGGAGGATCAACCTAACACAGGTTCTGGTCACCAGGAATAAACTTGCAGGGAAGGACTTGGGGGGCTGTGGAAAAAGGGGGTGATGGACCCTCGCCCCTCGGCTTTGAAATAGCCTGAGTCCTCATTCTGTCTGCAAGAAGTCTCCTAATCTCTTGGCTGCCTTACTTCCCTTTCCTGACTTAAGCCTGAAGTAATAACAGAGGGCAGCGTAGTCCTGTGCTGGGAGGGGCGGATTCCCTGGGGAATCAGGCCTAACAAAAATACATACATTCCTGTGAAACCTACTTAATTTGTACCCTCAGTTTAAAAGATAAGGGTCCAGACCTGAGATGAGTCTGGTGCCTAAAGTTTTATGGCCCTCTAACTAAGTGGCTGTAACTCAGAATAAGCCCTCAAAGTTCTCTGTAAATCATGTATTATTTAACCCTTACTGGCTGACAATGATTGATGAGCTTTATCCGTATTCCTATGCGAATGAACCTAATAAAAGCCCCTGGAAAGGCTCTGGGCCCTTCTCCTTTGAGAGAAGCGGCCACCTTTCCTCCCCAAGCAGATCATGTCTTGGTAGTCTTATTCTTCATCCGTGGCGGACCGGGGGGCTGCATTAAAGCCCCCCGACACCCCTCTCCCAACATCATTGCACTGTCTGGGATTTCAGGGTTTTCTGTTTTAATCTTGTTTTTCTATGTGTTTAAGTGCTTCCAGCTGCGGGTCTGTGAAAGCCAGATCCAGATGCTCATGTGATGAGGGTCCCTGACAGAGCACATGGGGTAGCAAATTTCCCAGCAGTCTTTGGCCCAAGCTGTAGCAGGGAGAAAAAAAGCAGTACAAGGAGGGGAACTGACCCAAATGGCTTCCCTTGCTTCTACCTCTCTTTTCTTTTCTCTGATGATTAGTTTGTGTTTTCTCTACCCACAGAAGTTTAGGCAGTTTTAACAAACAAAAGTAATTTTTGTGGGGGAGGATGGGGCGGGATGGTGGAGGGGGTGCTGGGAAGGAGCTCCCCTAGGAGAGAGCCAGGCCACAGTTCCCAGATATTTTAGGCATTGCGAGGGAATGGATTTCCCTCCAAGGGGCCCAGTGAGGAACCTGAGGCACAGATAGGACAATGGAGTTTTGAGTGACTGAGAGAAAGCCAGACAACCCCCCCCTTCCATACTTGTCCCCTTTTCCCCAACAAATACTGCACAGAGGTCCCACCAGGAGGCCCTCCCTGGGACCAGCCCCACACAGCAGCCCTGGGACCAAGAGATAATGTGAAATACAAACTGTTGACCAAAAGCAATAAAAATCTCTTTGTTGGAGGGGAGGAGAAGTAAATCCTCTAAATTTAATTTTTCATCTATCATAGTACAACCACTGCAGAGGCAGAAATCCATTAAAGGCTCTTTGATTCACCCCTGGGGGTACCCAGGGACACAAGAGATGGATGCAAATGAACATGAACTTGTGGTTACTACTTTGCCGTGCATAATGAAGTCCTTTGTCTCTGATCCACCGGTCTTGTTTCTTCTGTTAGCATCCAAGAAACAGTAACAGGCTAACTTGTTAGCTGATAAGTAAGTAAAATGCTAGGCCCTGTGCCATTCTTGAAAATTTTTATAGTAGGTAATATATTCTTTCCCTTTTGATTTTCATATTTCCCAGAAATTATTGGAGGAAACTCTGAGAAGAGTTTTTTTTTTTTCTTGAGATAATAAAGCATAATATGCTGAAATTGTTGCCTATTTTCTTCCATCTTCATTATTAGAATGGCTACAAAAAATTCAGCAATTTTGACAAGTTTTTTTAAATGCATGCTGATAGGACAGCTGTCACAATACTATCTAACAAAATTGTTTTGAATGAAGTTGAAGACAACTAAATGCTACTAGAGCAACATACCTTACAGAAAAAAAACAAATGAACTTTTTGGACAACCTAACATTAGAAAAAAATACTGCTAAGAGATATGTCATATTTTACTGCCTATGTTTTCTTCTAAGAGTTGTGTGGTTTTGTGTTTTACATTCAAGTCTTTAAACCATTTTGAGTTTATTCCTGTGTATAGTGTAAGAGAGTGGTCTAGTTTCCTGTTTTATTTGATATATCTGTCAGTTTTCCCAGCACCATTTATTGAAGAAAATGTCTTTACTCCATTGTATGTTCTTGCTTCCTTTGTAATATTAGTTGACCATATAAAGGAGGGTTTATTTCTGGGCTCTCTATTTTGTTTCATAGATCTATGCGCCTGCTTTTATGCCACTAATGTGCTGATTTGATTACTATAGCCTTGTAGTATAGTTTGATATCAGGTAATGTGATACCTTAAACTCTGTTCTTCTTCCTTAAGATTGCTGTGGTTATTTGGGGTCTTTTGTGGTCCAACATAAATTTTGGGATTATTTGTTCTAGTTCTGTGAAAAAATGGGGTTTTTTCCTTTCTTTTTATTTTTTAGATAGGGATTGCATTGAATCTAGAGTTTGTTTTGGGTAGTATGGATATTTTAACAAAGTTGATTCTTCTTGTCCATTAGCACCATACATGCTTCTATTTATTTGTAACTTCCCCCATTTTTTTCTTTTAATTTTCTCTGTGTAGGTCTTTTACCTTTTTGGTTAAATTTATTCCTAGGTATTTTATTTTTAGAGGCAATTGCAAATAGGATTTTTTCTTAGTTTCCATTTCTGATAGTTTATTATTGGTATATAAAAGCCCTGGCAGGCTTGCTCCTAGTGCACCCACCACCTCCAGCTGCAGCTTTACCCAGCTTGCCAAGGTGGCCCTGGTGCAACTCGCCCCAAACTCTGTGTGTGACCCCTGCCAACTCCAGCTCCAGCCTCAGGTGGCCAAAGACACCGGGTACACAATGTCTACAAAGGGGAAGCTACTACGCAAGGCCACTCAAAGATGGGGGAATGGTTGCTATTGTACCTAATTCATAGAAACAACACAGAGAGAGCCAAAATAAGGAAACAGAAATATGTTCCAGGCAATAGAACAGAATCAAATGCCAGAAAAAGTACTAAATGAAATGGAGACAAGCAGTATACCAGATAAACAGTTCAAAGCATTGGCTATAAAAATGCTCAATGAACTTGGGGAAGAATAGATTAACTCAGTGAGAATTTCAACACACATAAATAAATATATATAGAAATTATTTATTTATGAAAATTTTCATTTAATGTATTGGTGCCATAGTTGACCATGTGTATCTGAAACTGCATAAAGCAAAACCATGGATAAGGGGTGGAGGGGCTACTGAGATTCTTATTTATTGAGCACTAACTATGTGATAGGCAGTATTTATTTTTACAGTGGGGAGAAAACTGTCTCTTCACTAAATAGTATTGGGAAAGCTTTTGTGCAGTGAAGAAAACCATTAAAAAAACAAAAAGGAAACCTACTGAATAGGAAAAGATATTTGCAAATGCTATATTCAATAAGGAGATAATATCCAAAGCACATAAAATACTCATACACTCAACATCAAAAACAACAAATAATCTAATGTAAAAACAGGCAGAGGAAATGCATGAACATTTCTCAAAAAATGATATACAGATGGCCAACAAATACATTAAAAAATATTTACACTCATTAATCATCATGGGAGTGCAAATCAAAACACAATGACTTCCAGCCAAGATAGAGGTGTAGGTAGATACACTGCCTCCTCGCACAACCAAAAGAAGGACAACAACAAATTTAAAAACAAAACAACCAGGACTGACAGAAAATCGAACTGTGTGGAAGACTGATAACCAAGGATTTGAAGAAGAAACATTATTCCAGACCAGTAGGAGGGGTGAAGTTGGGCAACCAGGCAGAAAGGACTCAGGGCAAGGTGGTGGCTGGAGGACTGGGTGGTCCCACTCTCATGCGCAGATAAACTGGGAGAAACAACTGGGGAGCAAGACAGACCACACAACCCAGGATTCCAGCGTGGGGAAATAAAGCCTCAAAGCCTCTGACTGAAAAAACCTGTGGGGGTTCAGGCAGCAGCAGGAGGAACTCCCAGCCTCACGGGAGAGTTCATTGGAGAATCAATCCCACAGGGTACTAGAATGAACACAAGCCCACCCACCTGGGAATCAGCACCAGAAGGGCCCAGTTTGATTGTGGGTAGCGGAGGAAGTGACTGAAAACCGGCACTGTTCCTTCTCAGACCCCTTCCCCACATACAGTGTCACAACACAGCAATGTGGGTTGCCCCGTCCTGGTGAACACCTAAGGAGCTCCACCCCTTATACATAACAGGTGTGCCAAAACAAACAAACAAAAATGGCCCAAATGAAAGAACACATTAAAACTTCAGAAAAAAATACAATTAAGTGACGAAGAGATAGGCAACCTACCAGATGCACAGTTCAAAACACTGGTAATCAGGATGCTCACAGAAATGGTTGAGTATGATCACAAAATGGAGGAAAAAAATGAAAGCAATGAAAAGTGAAATAAAGGAAAATGTACAGGGAACCAACAGTGATGGGAAGGAAACCAGGACTCAAATCAATGGTTTGGAGCAGAAGGAAGAAAGAAGCATTCAACCAGAACAGAATGAAGAAATAAGAACTCAAAAAAACGAGGAGAGGCTTAGGAACCTTCAGGACATCTTTAAATGTTCCAACATCCGAATTATAGGGGTGCCAGAAGGAGAAGAGGAAGAGCAAGAAATTGAAAACTTATTTGAACAAATAATGAAAGAGAAATCAGCCAATCTGGCAAAGGAAATAGACTTCCAGGAAGTCCAGCAAACTCAGAGAGTCCCAAAGAAGCTGGACCCAAGGAGGAACACACCAAGGCACATCATAATTACATTACCCAAGATTAAAGAGAAGGAGAGAATCTTAAAAGCAGCAAGAGAAAAGGAGAGAGTTACCTACAAAGGAATGCCCTTAGGGCTATCAGCTGATTTCTCCAAAGAGACCTTACAGGCAAGAAGGGGCTGGAAAGAAATATTCCAAGTCATGAAAGGCAAGGACCTACATCCAAGATTACTCTATCCAGCAGAGCTATCATTTAGAATGGAAAGGCAGATAAAGTGCTTCTCAGATAAGGTGAAGTTCAAGGAGTTCATCATCATCAAGCCCTTATTATATGAAATGTTAAAGGGATTTATCTAAGAAAAAGAAGATAAAAAATATGAACAGTAAAAATGACAGCAAACTCACAGTTATTAACGACCACACCTAAAACAAAAACAAAAGCAAACTAAGCAAACAACTAGAACAGGACCAGAACCACAGAAATGGAGATCACATGGAGGGTTATCAGCAGGGGAGTGAGTGGGGAGAGAGGGGAAAAAGATACAGAGCATAAGTAGCATAAATGGTAGGTAGCAGACAGTCAGGGGGAGGGTATAGGAAATGTAGAAGCCAAGGAACTTATATGTATGACCCATGGACATGAACTAAAGGGGGGGAATGCAGGTGGGAGGGGGTGTGCAGGGCAGAGGGGAGTGAAGGGGGGGAAATGGGACAACTGTAATAGCATAATCAATAAAATACATTTTTAAAAAATAAAGAAAAGAAAAAATAAAAGTAAATAAATAAAATCTTTTTAAAAAATAAAAATAAAGTTTACACTGTTGGTAATGTGTTTGTAACTGCAAAATTCCTATTCATATCTGGCTTTCTCTTTATCTCACCCCCAACTCTGCTACTCCACCAATCTTCTCAGCACATTGAGCCCCATCACCAAGCCTGGCAGAAACGTCTGAGTTCCCTGTGTGCTCTCCACAGGTCAGGAAAACCAGCAGTGCTCTTACATTATCTACCTAGACTACTTCCCAGCCACTGCAACACTACACAGCTCCCGACGCCGGTTAGACTCTTCCTAACCCAATGCACAACTTCTTCCAGAGGCGTGAAGCATCCCTAGGCCCTGGACCCAGGCCCCTATTTCCAATGCTTTCAGTTCCCTCATACCCATCTGAAGACTTCTATGGTACACACACGCATGCACTTACTCCCTCTCACGTGCACAACTCTAGGTTATACCCTAAAGGGTGGGAAACAAAGACTTCGACTTTGTCTTACCCTACCTCCGCCATGGGATTTCTTCAGTGTCATGAGTCAGACCTTTACCCATAGATCCTGCCTGTTCCCTGAGCTGTGACTTTATTGTAGTTTTTAAAAATCGCATGTTATAAGTTATTAGAGTTGCACAATCAACCTGGAGAGTCAAAACCAGAATTTTTATGAATGGAATAAAAATAAAGTTGAACAGAATAGAAAACATTAGGGGGCATCCCCACAAGTAAGGGCAATAATTTTTGATTATTGAATTTTGAATAATTTCTGAAACTGTTGCTTTAGTTTTACACAAATATGTATATATGTGTTTGAGTGTGTGTGCACTGGGTGAGAAAAAATGTGTTCCTTTTATAGGTTGTGGTCCGAAAGCCTGAAAACCAATGGATAAAATTCAATGTATATGTTGAGAAATCTAAGTTTCACTTTTGATATATAAAAGTAGCCTAAGAGTTTAGAAATCAATCTTTTCTTTCAAAAATGATTGAATCTCAAAATGATCATCTTCCTAGGAATTCATTAAAGAATCAGACATGAAACTGAAAGATGAGTGATGGACACTCTGCTCTTGTGGCACCTGCCCTTCCAGTGGAAGAAAATGACACTGAGTCATTAAGAAGTTTCAAGGCAACAAGATTTATATTCAAACTCATCGCACTAGCCCCAAGAGTATTATCTCCAGGATGCCTGTAGGAAGAAGAAGTATGCCACTAGCAGACCTGGCCCAAGGAACACACCAGCTTTTAGTGACTTGGTGCTCCTCAGTGGTTTGCCAGATGTCTTTGAACCAAAGATACTGTGGCTGACTTATATTCTATGATAAATGGCCTGTTTTAACCCAGGGTTGATCTTCAGCCAAAGTGAGTTATTCATTACTACAAGAGCCAAATTAAGGGGTAGGCCAGCCACGCCACATCCCAAGGCCACAATTTATCAGGAGTGCCAACACAGATAGTTTCAAACAAGTGAGAACAGCCCAGTTTCACCAGAAAAGTCCACCAGTAGAGACAGGAAAAGGCCTCAGAGTATCTGGGGCTGTATAAATGAGATGATTGCCTTGGAATCTGGGTTGACCCAAACAAGACCACCACTCAGAATTCTGTGCCCTGACAGGACCCTGATCTCTGCCTTCTCCCCCTTCCCAACACCTGAAGCCTCACACCACTGTCTGCCTTGAGGCCATCAGGGTTAATCTCATATATCCTTTATTCCTGTTTTAGTCCGACACCATTTGTTCAGGGCACCCTCATCCTCTGGGCCCTCATGCCCTACTTGTCTCTCTATTTTCACTCTTCTGATGCCATTGACCTCAGATGTCGGAGGAGACCCTTCCACTACATCCTGCTGGAAGTCAGAGCCGGTCATTAGCAAACCTCATATATCTTCAATCTTTTACTTTCCCTTTGCCTTCTCATCCTAACAAAAACATGACCCTCCTGGAAGGACATTGCTTCCCCAGCAACCTATGAAGTGGTTGCTGTTTTATCTCCAAAGTCCTTGTACCACAGAGCCCAGGAGGGATAAATGTTCTTTTTGCCCATCGTGGTGCCTCCTGACCATTCCTACCTCACCCTTCCTAAAACTCCCAGCTTAAGGAATGTTGCCAGATGATACTACCCACTGCCCTCTCTTTATTGCTGTCACCTAATGACCCTTAGTCATACCCCCTCATATTTGGAGATTGTGTCTCACTTTGACTCTGTTATAGTTCAGTAATTTCGCTGACACATAATTTCAATAATCATGTAGCTGTTCCTCCCTGTGTCCTGGCTTCTATGTTCTTTGACCTCATCCTAGCCATTTATTCCCACAGTCATATCTACACCTTATTACTACCAATAATTACAATTCTTACCTAATCTCAGTTCCAAGCATGTCACTTTCTGATTACCACCACCTCTTATATTTCCAGTATTAGTGTCCCAATTCCAACAAGTCTTTGATCCTATAAAGACCTACAAACTATAGATTCTACTCTTTTTTACTGTCCCCCACTATAGCACTTTGCTGTGGTTCTACTCCCTTCTTTAACCAAGTGGGAGTCTAGAACCATCATTATAATTTCACCCTTACATGCATTTTCAACTATCTTTTCCCTTCCTTGCTTCATTGTACTCTTCTTTAAAATCTCCTCAGTGAGATTTTCCTCTTTCAAATTTTTGTTATTCAATTACAGTTGTTTGCATTTTCTCCCCATCCCTCCACCCCACCCCAGCCAATCCCACCTCCCTCCCCCACCTCTACCCTCCCCCTTGATTTTGTCCATGTGTCCTTTATAGTAGCTCCTGTAAACCCCTCTCCCCAGTATCCCCTCCCCACTCCCCACTCCCCTCTAGCTATTGTTACATTGTTCTTAATTTCAATGTCTATGGTTATATTTTGTTTGCTTTTTTCTTTTGTTGATCATGTTCCAGTTAAAGGTGAGATCATATGTTATTTGTCCCTCACCACCTGGCTTGTGGATCAAAAAACTATGGTACATTTACACAATGGAATTCTACGCAGCAGAGAGAAAGAAAGAGCTTATACCCTTTGCGACTGGAGATTTTCCTCTTCACTTCTCCCAGACTGCACCTGAGCAGCTGAACCTGACTGGTAAACACCCAACAAACACGTTGACTGTTCTAATTTTAAGTTTATGACTCCTAACTTGGAGTAGACGCTTGGAGCTGCTTGAGAATCATGTCTGTGATTTATTCACTCTCTCACTCTCCTAGATAACTTTCTCATTCATTTTGCTCTCTTTAAAACTTTATCCTCTCTTCCATCATTGCTTCCTCTTTCACTGAGGCCAGAGAAACTGTCAGAGAGAACTTCCAGAGGCTGTATCACCACCTTTACCTTCACACATGCGTCTGTGTCCATGTTCCCTGCCTTCTCTCCAGTTACCGTGAATGGACGGTCTATTCCTGCCTAGGCCCACCTTTCCAATCCAGCGATTTTAACATTTTTCATCTCACAGCACGCATAAACTAATTACTAAAATTCTCCAGCACACAAAAAAATATATTTTTTGCTGATCTGACAAAAATAATTATAATAATAGGTATGATTTTGATTCATTCACAACAGACAGCTATTGTCATTACTTTAACTTGACAATCTGAGGGAAAAGAGGCAGTGCCCTCACTAAATAGTCAGGTATTGCATGTTTTAAAACTTCTCACAGCACACCAGTGTGCGCAGCAACCAGTTGAAAAATCACGGGTCTAATCTAACTGGATTCCTTTTCCTCTCAATCAGGAGCCTCACTCAGAAATTCTCTTCTCCCTCTTTTATTTATTGATTACTGTCTCTCTGTAAAGTCCTCCCCATCTGTTTAAAACGCCTGAAATTCTTTCACATACTAGAATGGAAACCTTGAGATTCCACATCCCCTTCCAACTAACAATCTATTTTTCTGCTCTCCTTTGTAGAAAAATTCTTGGAAAGATTTGTCTATACTCATTCTCTCTAATTCCAGTCTTTCTGTTTTCTCAGGAAACCACCTCAAACAAGAAGTCACCACTACCATTCCATAGATAGAGCTCTTATACCGGTCTTTAGTAATCCAATGATTACCTAATTCAATGATTAATTTTTAGTCATTGTTTAATTTGCTATTTGATGTGTTCCCTGTCCCCCTTCCTTTAAACACCTTACTTACTTGGAATCCAGGAAACTACAATCCTCATAACTCCACTGATTGCTACTTCTGAGTCTCCTTTTCTGGTTCCTCCTTATCTTTTTAACCTTTAAACTTTGAAACACGAGAACTTAATCCTTAGGTATGTCTTCACTTCGTGTATAATAGCACCCCTTTATCCACAGTTTCGCTTTCCATGGTCAACCACGGTCCAAAAACATTAAATGAAGAATTCCATAAATGAACAATTTATAAGTTTTAAATTGTGCAGCATTGACTCACGTGGTAAAATTTTGAACCAACCTGCTCTAACCCATGCAGGATGTAAATCATTCCCTTGTCCAGCATATCCACGCTGTATATGCTGCCTGCCACCTGTCACTTAGTAGCTGCCTTGGTTATCAGATCGACTGTCACAGTATAGCAGTGCTTGTGTTCAAGTAACCCTTATCTTAATAATGCCACATTCATATAACTTTTATTACAGTACATTGCTATAATTGTTATATTTTCTTAGTTACTGTTATTAATCTCTAACTGTCCTTAATTTGTTAAACTTTATCATGGGTATGTATGCATAAGAAAAACATAGTATATAGTAGGTTCAGTAGTATCTGTGGTTTCAGGCATCCACTGGGGGTCTTGGACTGTATCCCTCCAAGAATAAGGCAAGAGGACTACTGACTCATATCCTTGTGATCTCATCCGGTCTGATGATTTTAAATGCAGTCACCAAGCCTTCTAATAGGCATCTCAGTCTGAGCGTTGTGAAGCCAAACTCCTGAATTTTCCTTAAAACCTCTGCTTCTATAACTTTCTCCACCTCAGTTGATGAAAACTCCAAATTTCTGGCTTCTCAGGTCAAAAACTTTGGAGTCAACACTAACTTCTCTCTTTAATACTGGACATCAAATCCATTACCAGATCCTGCAGGCTACATTTCCCAAATACCTAAAATCCAACCGCTTCGTACCCACGTCATTACCTTCTTGGTCCAAGACACCAAACCAAGTCTATTGCAATAAACTTATTAACCAGTATCCCCATTTCCTCTCTTGAACCCTAAATCTATTCTCCAAACGTTTAAAAATGTGTTAGTGGGTAAACTAGTTTTTATTTTCTCTGACTTCTACAGGTACCATTGTAACAACACTTATCATACTGAATACTGATGACCTAGTTTAATAGCCTGCTCTTGCCAACTCTGTTAAGTATTTCAGTATTCCCAGATCTTAGCTCTGTGCCTAGTACATAGAAGAAAACCAACAGTCTTTGAATTTTAATTGCACGTGACCCCAGTGGATCCTCCTAAATATCCAATTTTTCCTGAAGAAAAGTTCCAGGTACATTCCTAGCTGGACTATAAGCTCCATGAGGATAGAGGTTGCACCTGCCTCATTCACAGTTCTGTCTTCATTGCCCAGCATGATGCCTACTACATAATGGGTGCCAGGTAAATGGCTATTGAGTGAATAAATGAATAAGTTAGTAATGAGTGATGAAATAAAGGTCCCATAGCTCAGGCCCAATAAGCCACTGTCATCTCAAGAACACTTCCCTGTACTTTTCTGAGGGAAGGCTTAGAGCTGCTGACTTCTTTTAGCAGTACCTGGTTGGCAGACAGAAACGGCTAGCCTCATTTCCTGGGCCCAGCTGGATGGGCTCCATGCTCTGTGGCTGGCTGTGGGTTAGGGGGAGAAAGAGCAGAACAACTATAGATCACTGTTTCAGTGAAGTGAGCAACACTTGCTTCCGCAAAGAAAATAACTTCTTTATTCATCTTCGTATCAACTCAGCGGAGCTCCCCACCAGCCAGTTGGTCCTCAGTCTCGGGAAGCTCGGAGCCAGAGCCCACTCCCTCTCTTCTGGTGTGTGGTCTGAGTTTCAGTTCCGTCTGGCAGACGGTATGGAGGGCTCTGGGTCAGCAGGGTCATCAGAATGCTAGGAGGAAATCTGATTGATGAGCAAGTGTCAGAAGGAATGAATGGGAGCCTCAATTAATGACTTTTGCTCTGTTTCAAAGAAAGGTTCCCTTATATCCAGTTCTCTCTTTTCTCTGAAAATAAAAAAAACTTGGGGTGGGGTGAAGTACTGAGGAAGAAAAGGTGGGAAAAACACCCCTATAATCCAAACTTTTTTAAACAACATAAAGGAGACTTCAAAGACAGACATGGTCAGTTTTTTATGTGCAAGACTGGTTCAGTGATTCTCTCCTCTCTTTGTTTCCATGGACAGCTAGGCTCCAATCCAAAGCTAAAAAAATAAAGGCTACATTGTTCTGGGGAGAGCTAGCTTTTACAAGAAATTTCCTCCTCACCACGGGGACAAATTAACTGCCTCAGCCCTGGGTGCTCTGGGAGCATTTCTCCCAGAGCTGGTTCAGCAGGCCAGCCTCCCGCCCTGCTGCTCTGCTCACCCTTGCCAGAAAACAAGCATCATCCGCCTAGCCCACCCAACAGGCTTGGAAAATGGGCAGGTGTGTTGAAAGATCACAAGTCAGCATGATAAGTGTGTTAACAGAGTTCTGATCAGGGTTCATGCACAAAAGAGTTCTGATCAGGGTTCATGCACAACAAAGGGGCAGCATTAGGTTACAGAAGAACTCCCCAAACGGGGGTGTCTACACTGAAGTTCACATTCAGTAATATTGGTTTGTAATTCAGCACTCAGTATCCGTCATGTGCCTGGTTATGGAGCTGGATGATACAACAGAACATAATGAGGAATGTTTCAAATCATTGCTCAACAAATCACTTAAACTCTGGTCTTTAAACCCTATCCTATGGTCAAGGAACATGTATACGGGACCCCTGGACAAGGACAATGTGGGGGATGATTGAATGCAGCAGTGAGGAGTGGGTAGGGCAGGGAAGTACAATGGGGGGGACACTGGGGACAACTGTAATTGAACAACAATATAAAATGTTTTTTAAATAAATATACATGTGACTACAGAAAAAAAAGAAAAAGAACCCGCCCTCTGAAGTAGACTTATAATATCTATTCAGGTATTGCTGAGGAAGCAATAAAATAAGATTAGTGGTGTATAATTCTTATACAGTATTTGGCACTTAAGAGTTAATCAACAACAGTTTTAAAAGGGTGTGGGGATTTAGTCTCTTCCTGGAGGCCCTTCTGCCTAGTCAGAACAATGAACTTGAAAAACAAGTAATTACATTGTCTTTTTTTTAAATTATATTTTGTAGATTATGTATTACAGTTGTCGGGACTTTTCCTCTTTTGCCCCCCTCCACCCAACACCCCCCACTCCCTCATGCAATTCCCCAACCCTTGTTCATGCCCATGGGTTATGCATGTAAGTTCTTTGGCTACTCCCTTTCCTGTACTGTACTTTACATCCCATGGCTATTATGTAACTATTTGTACTTCTTAATCTCCTTACCTCTCACCCATTCTCCCACACTCTCCCCCATCTCTTTATCTTTAACCTTTGGCATTTTAATTATGAAGTGTTTTAGGGTGGGCTTCTTTGCATCCATCTTGTTTGGGACTCTCTGTGATTCCTGGACTTGCATGTCTATTTCCTTCACTAAATTAGGGAAGTTTTCATTATCTTAATAAATTCTACTTGCTGTAGCAAATTAGCATAGACTGGGTACCTTACGAACAACAGATTTATATCTCACAGTTGTGGAGGCTGGAAGTCCAAGGTCAGCATGTCAACGTGGTCAGAATCTGGCGAGGCCCTCCTCTGGGGAACAGACGGCTGCATCTCCCTGTGTCCTCATTCAGGAGGGCTCCACACTCATGATCTAATTACCTCCCAAAGGCCCCATCTCCTAGCACCATGACTTTGGGGCTGAGAAATTCAACATACGAATTGACGTGGTAAAACACAAACATTAAACTGATTGCATATTGTGATATTCCAAAGGCTACAAGAGGTGTACATGAAATACTGAGTACAAAACATAAATATAAGGCATAGTATGGAAAGTATAGTAATGCTCAAGGAGGGAAAATTTAATCTGAGTATAAAAAAATTGAGTAACAGTTGACCAAGTAAAGAAGCTGGGAGGATAATCCGAGGAGAAGGCCCAGTGAAACCACATCGAGCTGCTACTGTGGGCAGCATGAATGGAGATTCAATAACAGATGAGAGACATCGGGATGACAAAAGCAGCTAAAGCTGGCAACAGATTGGACATGGGGTTGAGGGCAGAGGACGATGTCAAAGATGACTGGGGTGGGATTGGTGGCACAAAGTCAGCGATGCTCCAAATCAGTCTCACAATGAACAAGGCAAAAGTGAGAAAGCAGATTGAGTGAATCCACAAATGCAAACCAATAGGGCATTTAGATGCTCATCTGCTTCTGGAAGTGATGACTTGGAGGGAGGATACATGACTAGCTTTGGCCAACCAGCCTCAAATTACAGCAGACCCCACTTCTTCAGTTTTACCACTGTTATGAATTACTGTTGGAACCCTCGTCAGATGTTCCTGGGGCAACCCTGTCAAGCAGGTGTGCACACGGCTGTCAGTTCAAAGATGAGAAAGCAGGAACAACGAGTAGCCTTTTACTGAAAAATTATAGCCTTGTTTTAATTAACTTAATTGACTTAACTGATTGAATTTGAGTTAAATTCCAGGGATTCAGGTTGCTGAATTTCATGAAAACACATGAAACTAGTAAGTCAAATAGTTTTCCAATAACAAGTCTATATAAAGTTAATATACATTAATTACTTTTTAAAAATAGTTTTTCTTTTCCTTTAGTAGTTAGTTTTTAACTAGTAAATACATGCATCTGGTAAAAAAAAAAAATTGGAAAGGTTTCAGTGGAAAGCAAGGCTACCTGTCTGCTAGCCATCCCCATTTACCGTCTCCAGAGCTCACTAACAGTTTCTTCTGTTTTTTTAAAAATACATTGTTTTAAATATATATTATACATTAATAAAATCTTTTTCATGTTGTTGTTTACATAAATGATATGATGCTACATCCACAGTTCTGCACCTGTGTTCCACTTGGACATTGTTCCATATCAGTTGAGATAGAGTTTTATCCTTTTCACCACTTGCCATTGCCAAAGAAAAAAATGCTTTTCTCAATATTCTGCCATGTAGATTATTTTACAGGTTGTAAAATAAAGTCCAAGAGGTAAGATTTCATGATATGAAGATATGTACCTTTTTACTTTTTAACTCTTTTGGTCCTCATAATACCACCATTAGGTAAGTCCTAGCATCCCCATTTTCTTAAAAGAGGAAAGAGAGGCTCTGAAAGGTTTAGTAATTTGCCCAATGCCACTCATCCACCAAGTGTCAGAGTTTGTACTTGATCGCAGGCAGTCTGTCTCCAGAACCCAAGTGTTAGCTAACCATTATGCATACAGCTTCTCAGCACTGTTTATCCCCTCCTCTTTCTCTCATGTACCCCTCCTCTTTATCTCATGTCCTCTGTGATCTATGTAGACCTAGATGAAAGAGGCACTGTTGGGAACCACCCTGTCTGGTTTCAGAAGCTGTAACCCCCCATGGCTAAGGCTGAGTGAGAGACCTTGGGACCATAAGCCACTAAGGAGACAAAGCTTATCTCTCTGGCAAGGGCACCACCTCTGCCCCCTGTCACTTCACCCTGCCTGGCCCCGAGTGGATGACCAGTTAGCCAATGACGGGTAAGATTCCTCATGGGAGGGACGACTTAAGACAGGCACAGTCATGAGGGGGCCCTCAGGGAAGGACTTGGGGGGCTATAGAAAAAGAGGGTGATGGACCCTCAACCCTCACCTTTGACATAGCCTGAGTCCTCAGTCTGTCTGTAAGAAGTCTCCTTATCTCTTGACTGCCTTACTTCCCCTGCCTGACGTAAGTGTGTGACAATGCTGGAGATTGGTGCAGTCCTGTGCTGGAAAGGGCGAATCCCCAGGGCAATCAGGCCTAAGAAAGAATGCATAATCCTGTGAAACCTGCTTTGCTAATATCCTCAATTTAAACGATAACAGTCCAAGCATGAAATGAGTTTGTTTCCCCAAAGTTTTATGGCCCTTTAGCTATTTGACCCTAACTCTAAATAAGCTCTCATCATTCTTTGAATGTACTATATTGTTTGATCATTACTGCCTGACAATGATTGATGAACTTTATGTGTCTGCCCTGTATTCCTATGCAAATGAACCCAATAAAAGCCCATTGAGGAACAGGCTCCTGGCCCTTCTCCTTTAAGAGATCAGCTACCTTTCCTCCCCAGGCAGATCATGTGTTGGTAGACTTATTCTCCTCCGTGGTGGCCAAGGGGGGCCCTGCAGGCAGAGCCCCCCACAAGGCACTAATCCATATTTAACATAGTAGGGAGACTAAACAAGGAAGAATAAGGCTACTCAGAACAAAAACAGTGTTTCCCTTTCTGCTCTGTCCAAAAGGAAGGAAAGAAATTGGTCATTTGATTTAGAGGAGATCAACCTGTTCCCATCTCACAACCAGTGAGGCCTCAGGCCCAAGGTGATGGCCTGTGTCTTACAGACCCTGGGGAAAGCTGATAACAGGAGCTTCATTTATTCAGATATTTCATCAGGGGTCTGGAGGCAATGGGAGCCTCTGTCTTTTGGAGAATGTACTCCTCTAAGCTGCACTCACTATAGCCTCCTTGCCCCACTGCCTCATTCTCCCAACCCATTATCACCAAGGCTCATTCATTAAAAAAAAAAAAAAAAAAAAAAAAAAAAAAAAAAAAACCACAGGCTTCTGGCCAACATGGAGGCATAGGTAGATACACTGTGCCTCCTTGCACAACCAAAAGAAGGACAACAACAATTTAAAAACAAAAAACAACCAGAACTAACAGAAAATCAAACTGTAGGGAAGTCTGACAACCAAGGAGATAAAGAAGAAACATTCATCCAGACCAGTAGGAGGGGCGGAGACGGGCAGCCAGGGTGGAGAGGACTCGCAGCAAAGCAGCGGCTGGCGGACTCAGCGAGGTGGTGGATTGTGGAACAAACGGGGTAGGCCAGGCTGCAGCTAGCAGACCCCACAGCCCCACATTTGCGCATAGATAGACTGGGAGGAATAGTGGGGGAGCGAAGCAGACCCTGCAACCCAGGGCTCCAGCACGGGGAAATAAAGCCTCAAACCTCTGATTGAAAACACCCGTGGGAGTTGAGGGGGGAGTGGGAGAAACTCCCAGCCTCACAAGAGAGTTCCTTGCAGAGACCCACAAAGGCCTAGAGCGTGCACAAGCCCACCCACTCAGGAATCAGCACCAGAGGGGCCCAGTTTGATTGTGGGTAGCGGAGGGAGTGACTGAAATCGGGCAGAAGGTGGAGCAAGTACCATTGCTCCCTATCGGCCCCTCCCCCACGTACAGCGTCACAGTGCAGTGACCAGCGTTGCCCCGCCCCGGTGAACACCTAAGGCTCTGTCCCTTTAAGTAACAGACATGCCTGGACAAAAAAAAAAAAAAAAAAAAAGGCCCAAATGGCAGAACACTTCAAAGCTCCAGAAAAAATACAACTAAGCGAGGAAGAGATAGCCAACCTATCAGATGCACAGTTCAAAACACTGGTTATTAAGACACTCACAGAATTGGTTGAATTTGTTCGAAAACCAGATGAAAAAATGAAGCCTATGCTAAGAGAAACAAAGGAAAATGTACAGGGAACCAATAGTGATGCGAAGGAAACTGGGACTCAAATCAACGGTGTGGACCAGAAGGAAGAAAGAAACATCCAACCAGAAAAGAATGAAGAAACAAGAATTCGGAAAAATGAGGAGAGGCTTAGGAACCTCCAGGACATCTTGAAACGTTCCAACATCTGAATTATAGGGGTGCCAGAAGGAGAAGAGGAAGACCAAGAAATTGAAAACTTATTTCAACAAATAATGAAGGAGAACTTCCCCAGTCTGGCAAAGGAAATAGACATCCAGGAAGTCCAGGAAGCTCAGAGAGTCCCAAAGAAGCTAGACCCAAGGAGGAACACACCAAGGCACATCATAATTACATTACCCAAGATTAAAGAGAAGGAGAGAATCTTAGAAGCAGCAAGGGAAAAGGACACAGTTATCTACAAAGGGGTTCCCATAAGACTGTCAGCTGATTTCTCAAAAGAGATCTTACAGGCAAGAAGGGGCTGGAAAGAAGTATTCCAAGTCATGAAAGGCAAGGACCTACATCCAAGATTACTCTATTCAGCAAAGCTATCATTTAGAATGGAAGGGAAGACAAAGTGCTTCTCAGATAAGGTCAAGTTAAAGGAGTTCATCATCACCAAGCCCTTATTATATGAAATGTTAAAGGGACTTACCTAAGAAAAAGAAGATAAAAAATATGAACAGTAAAAATGACAGCAAACTCACAGTTATTAACAACCACACCTACAACCAAAACAAAAGAAAACTAAGCAAACAACCAGTACAGGACCAGAACCACAGAAATGGAGATCACATGGAGGGTTATCAACATGGGAGTGGAAGGGGGAGAGAGGGGGGAAGGTACAGAGAATAAATAGCATAAATGATAGGTGGAAAATAGACAGGGGGAGGGTAAGAATAGTGTAGGAAATGTAGAAGCCAAAGAACTTATAAGTATGACCCATGGACATGAACTATAGGGGGGGGAATGTGGGAGGGAGAAGGTGTGCAGGACAGAGGGGAGTGAAGGGGGGGAAATGGGACAACTGTAATAGCATAATCAATACATATATTTTAAAAAAACAGAATTGAGAGTTTTATTTCATTAGTATATAAAATTTAAAGAAATCATGGATGGAACTGGAGAGCATTATGCTAAGTGAAATAAGCCAGGGGGTGAGGGACAAATACCATAGGATCTCACCTTTCTGGAACATAATCAACAAAAGAAAAAAGCAAACAAATTTAAGAACAATCTAACAATAGCCAGAGGGGAGAGGGAGGGGACAGTGGGGAGAAGGGTTTTCAGGAACTACTATAAAGGACACGTGGACTAAATCAAGGGGGAGGGTGGAAGTAAGGGTGGGAGGTGGTTTTGGCTGGGATGGGTGGGGGTGTGGTAGGGAAAAAATGCAGACAACTGTAATTAAACAACAATTTAAAGTAATGTTTTAAAAATTCACCAAAAAATAAAAAAGAAAGAAAGAAAGAAATCATTGGAATCCCACTCAGGAACGGCCTTTCACTTGCCCATCAAGATTTAGAAATCAAGGAAGGCCCTAAACAAGAGGTGGCTCTGAGGGTCATTTAAACCCGGGCTGCCCTCCTAGACCTCCCAGGATGCCAGCCTTTACCAACCTCCTACCCCAACCCTTAAGGCCTCAAGTTCAAAACTCCAAGGGGGCACACTGTGAGCCCATCCTCTCCCCGACCAGCCAGGGTGCCTCCTTAGTGGCTGAAGATAACTGCAGTGAATAAAATAGACAAAAATCCCTGCTGCTGTGTACCTATGAGGGTCTAGCAACTTGATGGTTTGAGGCACCATCACTGCACCTCACCTGTATTACCCAACGCTTCTGCTCAGGCACTTCCTTCTGGCATCTAGTCACCAGACACAACTGGTTCTCAAGAGACCCTAAATTTTCACAAAAGCACACACCTATTGGTTAGGAAATCCCCTTCAGTACCTGGCAAGAGAAATAGGTGTTCAATTCATTCACGGTGTGCACTTCAACTGGCAAGTCCTAGACCCTGCTGGCCCTACAAGAGGAGCAGAAACATGTCTAACACATCTCTTTGAGGACATCCGTCTCCTTTCCATACATTCCACCCTGTTACTCCCTTCCCGAAAGATGTGCAGCTGGCCCCCAGGATCCGATGCTTGGCGGGCTGCCACATGTCCCTGGATGAAACCAGAGACTCTGTCTGAAGCCTGAACCACGTCCACAGAGTCTGGGGTGCTGTGTGTACTTGCTGTCTCTGACTAGAGTGTGCATGTTGCTTCTGTAATTTTTTTTTTTTTTTAAGAAGCAGCAGACTGCATGGCTTTCCTCTGCAGCAGAGGTGTTATCTAAGAAATCAACACGGGGAGGAAGATGGCAGCAATGTAGGTGGGAGCTGAAGCCACTTGCTCATGTCTCCAAATGGGATGCCTAAGTGATCTTCTAAAGAACAGAGTGAACAGCCAACAGAATCCCAGCTGATATTAAAGCCAAAGTGTACAGACAACACTTAAAAATGGGCTGTAAGGAGGTTTTGTAGGCCAATGGGAATGTCCCTGGGCCTTGCACTGGAGACCGCGCCTGCCTCAGAACGGCAGGATCTGCAGGAGCTGCAGGAGCTGCAGGAGCTGCAGGAGCATTGGAGGAGAGCCAGGTCAGTGATAGCAACCTAGCGGCTCCCTCTCCTCCCAGAGCAAGGAAGGTCTAGACCCTTGCCAGGAGAGAGCTGGACTTGTAAAGTCGCGGGGAGGATAAAGAGGCAGTAAGTGACACATCCAGCTGGGGCGGTGATTGCAGGCTGGGACAGTACCAGAGAAACTGGGGAACCGAGTGACACCTAGAGCTGAGAAAAGAGATGGGCCATGACTGGCCATAACCCAGATATACTCTGGACTGGTCAGAGCTGGTCTGTGTGGAAAGATGGGTGGCACCCAAGGGGACTTTTCTCAAAAAAGGAACTGAGATGCCACACAGAGATTTGGGCGTGCACAGCGGCCAGGCCAACAAAGAGGGAGGAAGGTGGGTGCAATTTGCTCCAACTCAGTACACTGCACGGACTAATCAAAGGGTTGCACAAGAGGGTGGATTATTGGTGCTGGCCTGGAGCAAATGCACAGAGTGGACAGTTCAGGCCACACAGTGGTCTGAGGGCATGGTCTGGAAACTGGGCACCTGTGATTACTGTAGGGCAGACTGAGCCCCCATTCTTGGGGAACCACGGGAAAGAAAAAAAACTGGAGCCCAGCCCCCCTCTGCCTGCAGGATCTGGGAAGACCCGCAAAACTGGCTTGAAGGTTTAAAATCAGCAGGAGACTTTTTTTTTCTTTCAAGAGTAAGACAGTAAGACCTGGAGCTGTGAGAAAACTGGAGATGATCCAGAAATTAGTCAGAAGGCAAAGGCCAACAGCTGAGACAAATGTCACTTTGCTATTCTTCAGAACTTGCATGTTTTTTTTTAAATTTCTCTTCTTTATTTATTTTGCTTTGCTTATTTGTTTTTGATTGTTTGATTTGTTTTTTTATTCTCCCTTTCATATTGCATTTTAATTTTTCTTCTTTCACTCTACTCGTACTCCAAATAACTCACTACTTTTGGTCTTCTACTTTTTATTATTTTTATCCAGATTATATATTTCTTATCATACTATTGTTATTCCAAATCCTACACAGCACCATTCCCTGGTCTTAATCCATTTTACCATCTTCCTGAGTTTTATTACAGTTGTGGTTGACTTTATTTTCTCTCACACTACGCCAAGTTTCTACCCCTTACTCTCACTGTTTCTCCTCTATCTAATCTCACATAAACACTCTTCTTTCTTAAGTCAGTTCACATTCTTTTTCCCTTCTAATAAGAGTCTTATTTCTTTTTCAACTTTTACAAACAGTGACTACTTGGGTGAAAAATCACTATTATTGCTATAATTCTCCTAGGAACTCCTATTTGTTCACTACTTGTTTGTACTTTAAACCCCATAAAATACTCTCCTGCTGTTTTATTCCATTTTACCTTCACCCTGCCACTGATCAGTTGAGTGAAGAATTTTATTTCATTGTTTTCTCTCTCTTTTTTTTCTCTTTTCCCCCCCTCTCTCAACCTGGGCTTTACGCCTTTTATTAGTTTGCTTCACTCATCCTCTCAAAATCATTTTTCTTTATTATAGATATCTGATATTCACTTTTTGCTTTTCTGCAATATTCTTATTCCCATTCCATCTTTATTAAACTTCCTTCAGCGGTTGTTACTATAGACCCTGCTGTTTTTTCTGCAATTTTGCTCTCTTGGTCCAGTACCTTTTCAATTTTACTTCAAACCTCATAGTATACTCTTCCTTCCACTTACCCCATTGTTCCCACTGCCCTTTTGTGTTTTACTTAAATTGTAAATTTTGCTCTCTCTGTGCCTCGGTTATATCCCAACTCTTATTGATTCTCCTCCCTCTTACCACACAACAATTCCCCCTCTTTCAGTCATCTCATGTTCTTTGTAATATCTTATAATATCCATAATCTCTCTTCACCTTTATTAATCTTAGTTCAATTGCTATTGAGACTGCTGATGTGGTGGGGTAAGGTTTTTTGCTGGACAGATTTGGTTGTCTGTCCAACCCCAGTACAACAGCATACAAGACAAGATGGGAGTTGTGAACACCAGTAAACCCATTGGAGGGGAGAAACCATCAACAAAGGAGCCACCAACAGGTAAAGCCCAAGTACAACAAGAAAGCCCACACTAAAGGAAGAAACGGCAACCCTAGAGCATCCAGACAAGGAGATCAAGGATGCTCTAGGGTTGCCGTTTCTTCCTTTCGTGTGGGCTCTCTTGTTGTCCTTGGAAGAGCCCACATAACAGGAAGGCGCCATTGAGTCCCACAGAATCCCTGCCACAGAAGTTCCCCATATGAACTTCTGTGTTCATAGGCAAAGCAAATCATCAGGAATCGCAGAAACAAACAAAAAGAGTCATGTGAAATGGGGAGGGTAAGAAAGAACCTGAAATCAAGAGACATTTCACAGACTGAAAGTGAAGGGTTGGGAAAAAATACTCCAAGCAAATGGACAGGAAAAAAGCTGGGATAGAAATACTTCTATCAGACAAAATAGACTTCAGAACAAAAGCCATTAACAGAGACACTAAAGAACACTTCATAATACTCAAGGGAAGGATCCATCAAGAAGACATAAACATTATAAACATATATGCACCCAACATCAGAGCACACAAATACATAACGAAATCGTGGAGGACTTCAAGAAAGATATAGACAGCAACACACTTATACTAGAGGATTTTAACACCCCACTGTCAACAATGGACAGATCTTCCAAACAAAATATCAACAAGGATATTGCAGCATTGAAAAATGCCCAAAATCAAATGGACCTAACTGATATATATAGAACCTTTCATCCCAAAGAGGCAAAATACACATTCTTTTCAAATCCATATGGAACATTTTCAAAGATAGACCACATGATAGGACACAAAACAAGCCTCAACAAACTCAAGAAAACTGAAATCACATCAAGTATTTTCTCGGACCACAAGGGCCTGAAACTAGAAACCAACATCAAGGAAAAAACTAAAAAACACTCAAATTCATTGACATTGAATAGCATGCTATTAAGCAATGAATGGGTCAATAATGAGATCAAGGGAGAAATCAAAAAGTTTCTGGAAACAAATGAAAATGAACACACAACAGTCCAAGCCAATGGGACACAGAGAAGGCAGTCCTGACAGGGAAGTTCATAGTGATACAGGCCAACCTCAAAAAGATAGAAATATTTCAAATAAACAGCCTAACCCTGCATCTCCAAGAAGTGAAATAACAACAACAAACAAAGCCCAGAGCAGGTAGAAGGAAGTAAATGACCGAGATCAGAGCAGAATTAAATGACATAGAGACTAAAAGAACAACTCAAAGGATCAATAAATCCAGGAGCTGGTTCTTTGAAAAGATAAACAATATTGACAAGCCTTTAACCAGACTCATCAAGAAAAAAGAGACAATACAAATAAGTAAAATCAGAAAGAAAAGAGGAAAAATGACAACTGATACCACAGAAATACAAAGGATTGTAAGAAATTACTACGAACAACTATATGCCAACTATACAACTATTTTCAACTATATGAACAACTATAAGAAAGTTGAAAACTGGGGTGAAATGGACAAATTTCTAGAAAATATAATTTTCCAACACTGAATGAAGAAGAAGCAGAAAGCCTGAACAGACCAATAACAGCTGGTGAAATTGAAGCAGTAATCAAAAACTCCTGGCACACAAAAGCCCTGGACCAGATGGTGTCACAAGAGAATTTTACAAAACATTTAAGGAAGAGCTAATCCTATCCTTCTCAGACTATTCCAAAAAGTCCAAGTAGAGGGCAGACTCCCAAACTCTTTTTATGAAGCCAGCATCATCCTAATCCCAAAACCAGATAAAAACACAACAAAAAAAGAAGACTACAGGCTACTATCTCTGATGAACATGGACGCTAAAATTCTAAACAAAATATTGGCAAAAGGCATCCAGCCATACATTAAAAAGATTATATACCATGATCAAGTGGGATTCATCCCAGGGATGCAAGGGTGGTACAATATTTGAAATCCATAAATGTAATACATCACACAAACAAAAGGAAAGACAAAAATCATATGATCATACCAGTAGATGTGAAGAAAGCATTTGATAAAGTACAGCAGCATTTATGATAAAAACACTCAGCAAAGTGGTAGTAGAGGGAGCATACCTCAACCTAATAAAGGCCATATATGAGAAACCTACAACAACATCATACTTAACAGGCTAAAACTAAAAGCTTTCCCACTAAGATCAGGAACAAGACAAAGATGTCTGCTTTCACCATTTCTATTCACATGGTATTGGAAATCCTAGCCACAGCAAACAGACAAGAAAAAGAAATCAAAGGCATCCAAATAGGAAAGGAGGAAGTAAAACTATCATTATTTACAGATGACATCATAGTGTACATAGAAAACCCTAAAGACTCCACCAAAAAACAACTCAACATAATAAGTGAATTTGGCAAAACAGCAGGATACAAAACAATATTCAGAAATTGAATGTATTTTTGTACACCAATGATGAAATATCAGAAACAGAAATCAATAAAATAATCCCATTTGCTACAGCAACAAGAAAAATAAAGTACCTAGGAATAAACCTAACCAAGGAGGTAAAAGATCTGTACTCAGAAAACTACACAGCACTGAAGAAAGAAATTAAGGAAGACATAAATAAATGGAAGCATATACCGTGTTCATGGATTAGAAGATTAACATCATCAAAATGTCCATACTACCCAAAGTAATTTATAGAATCAATGCAATCCCCATTAAAATACCAATGATATATTTCACAGATATAGAATAAACACTTCAAAAATTGATATAGAACCATAAATAACCCCAAATAGCCACAGCAATTTTGAGAAAGAAGAACAAAGTAGGAGGGATCACAATACCTACTTCAATACACAATACCTAATATCAAACTATATTACAAGGACACTATCATCAAAACAGTCTGGTACTGGCATAAGAATAGACACATAGATTAATAGAAGAGTATAGAGAGACCAGAAATAAATCCATGTCTCTATGGTCAATTAATATTCAACAAAGGGAGTAGGAGCATACAATGGAGTAAAAATAGCCTCTTCAACAAATGGTCTTGAGAGATCTGGACAGCTACATGGAAGAAAATGAAACTTGACCACCAACTTACAATGTGGACACAAAAATAAACTCAAAGTGGATAAAAGATTCAAATATAAGTTGCAACACCATAAAAGTCCTAGAGGAGAACATAGGCAGGAAAATCTCAGATATTCCATGAAACAATATTCTCAACTATATGTCCCCTTGAGCAAGGGATATAAAGGAAAAAATAAACAAATGGGACTTCATCAAAATAAAAAGTTTCTGCACGACTAAAGAAAACACTAGCAAAATGAAGAGGGAACTAACCATATGGGAAAACATATTTGCCAATGATACCTCAGACAAGGGTTTGATCTCCAAGATATATAAAGAACACACATGACTCCAAACCAGAAAGACAAACAACCCAATTAAAAAATGGGCAAAGGGCCTGAACAGACGCTTCTCCAAGGAGGACATACAGAGGGCCCAGAGACATATAAGAGGATTCTCAGCATCACTAGCCATCAGGGAGATGCAAATTAAAATCACAAGGATATACCACTTCGTACCATTGAGAATGGTCATCATTGACAAATCAACAAGCAACAAGTGATGGTGAGGTTGTGGAGAAAAGGGAACCCCAGTACATTGTTGGTGGGAATGCAGACTGGTGCAGCCACTGTGGAAAACAGTATGGAATTTCCTCAAAAAACTAAATATGGAACTGCCTTTTGATCCAGCAATTCCACTGCTGGGATTATACCCTAAAAATCCTGAAACACCAATTCAAAAGAACCTATGTACCCCAATGTTCATAGCAGCACAATTTACAATAACCAAGTGTCAGAGGCAACTGAAGTGTTCATCAGTAAATGAGTGGATCAAAAAACTATGGTACATTTACACAATGAAATACTATGCAGCAGAAAGAAAGAAGGACTTCCTACCATTCGCAGCAGCATGGATGGATCTGGAGAGCATTATGCTGAGTGAAATAAGCCAGGTGGTGATAGACAAATACCATATGATATTACCTATAAGAGGAACCTAATCAACAAAATAAACAAGCAAGCAAAATATAACAAGAGACATTGAAATAAAAAATAATCTGATGGTAGCCAGACGGGGCAGGGGGGGCGAGTAATGGGAAAGAAGGGGAAGGATCAAGTCAAGGGACATGTATAAAGCACCCATTGGCAAAGCCAAAGTGGGATAGGATTGAAGGTAGGAGGTGGGCATGTGTGGTGTGGGGGGAGAAGGGTGGGGGAAAAATAAAGACAACTGTACTTGAACAACAATAAAATTAAACAACAACAACAACAAATCAACCTGGTTCCAGAGGCCTAAAAATTATTTTCAAATAAAGAGACTCCAAGGTTGACTCCATTTTGTAAATTATTCATATGAATATTTACTGTTTTAAATGTTTCTGTACCATTTAAGTTTTCACCATATGTATATGTACTTCTACTTAGAAGATAAGGAAAAAAAATAAGAAGAGGACTTCAATCAGCTGCAGGAAGAGCCTGGCTCATCCAGCATACAAATCTCTGTCCTTCAGATTAACTTCATTAGCAGCAGCAACAAGTGCCAATGTGGACTGTATCTACCAACGAATTATAGCTTTTCACACACTCAGTTGGGGTGAAAATGGGAAATCTTTAAGGTCTGATGTTCTGGTTCTTCATAGTGAATTTCTATGAAAATCATTAAGAAATTATAACATATATTCTATTATTTGTAAGTCACAGAAGATAAATCTAGTTTATAGTTTAGAACTTTTTATTCCAGGATTTAAAAGGATCTTATCAATGTATTTACAGGTATTTTTATACATTCTTTGTGGAGAGATAATAAAAAAATTCTTTAATTAGAAAAAAAAGAAATGATTCATAAAGATCTTTTCTACAGGGGCCAAACATCAAAACTTTGACCCTGGTTCCTACCTTAGTGCTTTTATACTGTTTGGAAAATATAATTAAAACAAAATCTCTTCCCAACCCAAAAAAATTTCTCCACAAAGATTGAAGAGAAAGAAAATAATGTTATTATTGTATAAACATTAAATCATAATTCTTTGATGCATATCACAGGCAATCCCTAAGAGATGACAGAAACAGAAAGAAATATCATTTTTTATATACTTGTTATGAGCTATATTTTCCCTTCAAAATTCTAATGTTGAAGTTACATCCCAGCACCTCAGAATATGACTATACTTGGAGACAGGACCTTTAAAGAGGTTATTAAGTTAAAATAAGGCCTTTAGGGAGGGCCTGAACCCAATCTGACTGACAGCCTTATAAAAAAAAAAAGGCATTTGGACATCAGAAAAGCTACCAGGGATGTGTGTGCACAGAGGAAAAACCATATGAAGACCCAGTGAAAAGGCAGCCATCTGCAAGCCAAGGGGAGGCCTCAGCGGAACCAAACCTGCTTACACCTTCATCTTGGATGTCCAGTCTCCAGAACAGTGAAAAATAAATTTGTGTTGCTTAAGCCACCAAATCTGTGTTATTTTGTTATGGCAGCATGAGCAAACCAATAGCCAGGCAGATATAATACATTTCATACATGTTCTCAATATGAACAACAACTAGCCCTTGGGTAAAAGCACTTGAAGGCACCTTTTGACACAAACAGTTCATCCTAGATTAACCTGGTAAGTGAGGTGGCCATTCGTGTTAGCTAACTGACTTTAAGCAAAGGAAAAATAAACTTCTGAGATCATCATAAAGGAGGCACTTTTACAACTTGGAGGGAGGCACCACTGAAGTTAGGCTCCTCCCCTCCCACAGACAGGGCTGCTAGAACCTTGATGATTCCATTTCAGAGATGGCTCACAAGAAGGATGGTGGAGGCCCTCGTACAACAGTGTGAATGTACTTAATGCCCCTGAACCATACATACACCTCAAAATGATTAAAATGGTAAAATTTATGTTATAGATATTTTAATGGAATAAAAAAAGAGAAAGATGATTCCCAGGTTTTAGAGAAAGACATTCCTGAGTACAAAAACTGGCAGTGTGCTTTTTAAACATTTACACATACATCTAAAAGGCGTAGGGGAAATTTTTTTTCTAAAGAAAATGCTCTAACAAATGGGAAGGGGAGGAGTCTCTTCTCTTACTCTCAACAGGGATAATTAAGCCTTTTACTTATTTTATTTTTTACATTCAACATAATAAAAACAAAAACAAAAACCAATTCACCCTTTTCTCCCCCTCCTAGATCCAACCTACTTTGGCAACCACCAATCTTATCTCTGTACCTATGAGCTTCAATGTATTCTATTTATTTTATTTCATTTCATTTCATTTTTATTTTATTTTATTTTTAGGTTCCACACATAAGAGAGATCATACAACATTTATCTCTCTGTATGATTTATTTCATTTTGTATAATGCCCTTGAGGCCTGTCCATGTTGTTGTAAATGGCAAGATTTTGTTCCTTTTTATGGCTCAGTAATATTCCATTGTATACAGGGAGTGGCCAAATTGGTTTACCATGAGTGGTTCATATGGTAAACAATATAATTAATAAATAATAATCAAGAATAAACACTATGTTTCATGTACTCACAACTGTAAACCTACTTTTTCCCCACCTTGTATATACCAGAATTTCTTTATCTATTTCCATCAATAAATATGTACTTAGGTTTTTTTCATATCTTGGCTATTGTAAATAATGCTGCAATGTACATGGAAGTACAAATATTTCTTTGTGATACTTTTTTCTGTTTTCTTTAAGTAAATACCCAGGGATGGAATTGCTGGGTCATATGCTAGTTCTATTTAAAAATTTTTGAGAACCCTGCATAATGTTTCCTATAGTGGATGCACCAATTTACATTTCTACCAACAGTGTACAAGGGTTCCCTTTTCTCCACAACACTTGTTATTTTTAGTCTTTTTGGTAATAGCCAATTAACAGCTATGAGGAAATATCTCTGTGATTTTGATTTGTATTTCCCTAATGATTAATGATCTAGAGCATCATTTCATGTTCCTCTTGGCCAAATGTATGCCTTCTTTAGGAAAAAAATGTCTATTCAGATCTTCTGCCCATTTTTAATTGAATTATCATTATTATTCTTTTTTTTTTGCTATTGAGTTGTATGAGTATTTTATATATTTTGGATATTAACCCCTTATCAGACATATGTTTTGCAAATATTTTCTCTTATTAAGTTCCCTTTTATTTATTTTTTTAATTTTTTCATGGTTTCCTTTACTTTGCAGAAGCATTGTAGTTTGATGTAGAAACCACTTTTTTTTTTCGTTTTTGTTGCTTTTGGTTTTGGTGCCAGATTCAAAAAACTATAGTCAAGGATATTATCAGTAATGTTTTCTTCCGGGAGATTTGTGATTTCACGTCAATTTTGTTTTTGGTGTAAAAGAGTGGTCCAATTTTATTTGTTTGCATGTGGCTCAATTTTCCCAACATAATTTATTGAAGAGACTATTCTTTTTTTTATTGTGTATTCTAGGATCCTCTGTCATAAATTAGTTCATCACATATATGTGGGTATAATTTTGAAGAACCACTTATTTTTAATTCGTGTTTATCCTTATGACCTAAATTTTTTAAATATATTTTATTGATTATGCTGATACAGTTTTCCCATTCCCCCCCTTCATCCAGTCCATCCTGCCCACTCCCTCCCTCCCACATTCCCCCCCATAGTTCATGTCCATGGGTCATACTTATAAGTTCTTTGGCTTCTACATTTCCTACACTATTCTTACCCTCCCCCTGTCTATATTCTAACTACCATTTATGCTACTTATTCTCTGTACCTTTCCCCCCTCTCTCCCCCTCCCACCTCCCTGTTGATAACCCTTTATGTGATCTCCATTTCTGTGGTTCTGTTCCTGTTCTGGTTGTTTGCTTAGTTTGCTTTTGTTTTTGTTTTAGGTGTGGTTGTTAATAACTGTGAGTTTGCTGTCATTTTTAGTGTTCATATTTTTTATCTTCTTTTTCTTAGATAAATCCCTTTAACATTTCATATAATAAGGGCTTGGTGATGATGAACTCCTTGAACTTGACTTTATCTGAGAAACACTTTATCTGCTCTTCCATTCTAAATGATAGCTTTGCTGGATAGAGCAATCTTGGATGTAGGTCCTTGCCTTTCATGAATTGGAATACTTCTTTCCAGCCCCTTCTTGCCTGTAAGATCTCTTTTGAGAAATCAGCTGACAGTCTTATGGGAACTCCTTTGTAGATAACTGTGTCCTTTTCCCTTGCTGCTTCTAAGATTCTCTCCTTCTCTTTAATCTTGGCTAATGTAATTATGATGTGCCTTGGTGTGTTCCTCCTTGAGTCCAGCTTCTTTGGGACTCTCTGAGCTTCCTGGACTTCCTGGAAGTCTATTTCCTTTGCCAGATGAGGGCAGTTCTCCTTCATTATTTGTTCAAATAAGTTTTCAATTTCTTGGTCTTCCTCTTCTCCTTCTGGTACCCCTATGATTCGGATGTTGGAACATTTAAAGATGTCCTGGAGGTTCCTAAGCCTGCCTTCATTTTTCCAAATTCTTGTTTCTTCATTCTTTTCTGGTTGGATGTTTCTTTCTTCCTTCTGGTCCACACCATTGATTTGAGTTCCAGTTTCTTTCCCATCACTGTTGGTTCCCTGTACATTTTCCTTTGTTTCTCTTAGCATAGCCTTCATGTTTTCATCTAATTTGTGACCAAATTCAACCATTTCTGTGAGCTTCCTGATTACCAGTGCTTTGAACTGTGCATCTGATAGGTTGGCTATCTCTTCATCGCTTAGTTGTATTTTTTCTGGAGCTTTGAAGTGTTCTGTCATTTGGGCCATTTTTTTTTGTCTTGGCATGCTTGTTACATAAAGGGGCGGAGCCTTAGGTGTTCACCAGGGCAGTGTAACACTGGTCACTGCGCTGTGACACTATATGTAGGGGAGGGGCCGATGGGGAGCAATGGTACTTGCTCCACTCTCTACCGGTTTTCAGTCACTCCCTCCACTACCCACAATCAAATTGGTCCCTTCTGGTGCTGCTTCCAGAGTGGGTGGCTTCGTGTATGTTCTAGGCCCCTGTGGGTCTCTGCAAGGAACTCTCCCTGTGAGGCTGGGAGTTCCTCCTACTGTCTCCTCAACCCCCACGGGTGTTTTCAGTCAGTGGTTTGAGGCTTTATTTCCCCCAGCTGGAGCCCTGGGTTGAGCAGTCTGTCACCAGGTCCACCACCTGCTGCCTCGCCGGCCAGCTGCAGCTTTGCCCACCCTGCTCCACAATCCACTACCACGCTGGGTCTGCCAGCAGCCACCTTGCCGCAAGTCCTCTACACCTCGGCTGTCCATCTCCACCCCTCCTACCGGTCTGGATGAATGTTTCTTCATCTCCTTGGTTGTCGGACTCCCATACAGTTCAATTTTCTGTCAGTTCTGGTTGTTTTTTGTTTTTAAATTGTTGTTGTCCTCCTTTTGATTGTGCAAGGAGGCACAGTGTGTCTACCCACACCTCCATCTTGGCCGGAAGTCTCCATTATGACCTAAATCTTATTTCCTAATTTCATTGTTAAGGAAACTGAGGCCCAAAGAGAGGAAAACACTTGTCATACAGTTGGTGAACGGCAAAGTTTGGACTTGAATTTAGATATACTGACACCCAGGCTAATGTACACTCCCAAGATCCCTCTGGAGACAACTAAGTCCCTATACTTGTACCTGAAATAGTAGGATTTTATCTTGCAGTTCACTGCCAGGATGCTGGACACATTAAGGAAGCAAAGTCCTTTGGCAGCGTCTGTGTAGCCAGAGTCAACGTGACTCATCTCAGTTTGAGTCAAACACAAACTACCAAGGAGCCTCTCTAAGAGAGGCTCCTCACTATCTGGTGTAAGGAGAGGGCCAGTGAGGAGGCAGGGAGTACTCAGCCATGGAAGTTCCTCTGCTGAAAGAAGTTCCTCTGCCTCCCTTCCAATCTGTCTTGGCAGGGGCAGATGGTGTAAGCTCTGTACTCCCCATCTGCTTCTGGACCCAGGACAAGCCCTGTGAAGGCAATGCAGAGGAAGCCAAACTTGAAGATTAGAGGAGAAAATCCTGGTGTTTGTTCCCTTGTCCCCGTGTTGGGCCATCTTCAAGAGCCTGTATTCTATTGCTCTAGGTACTAACAATAACAATGGCCATGTGTCTATAGCACATAAAAGTTTTCCAAAGAACTGTAAAAACATTTTTTATTCTCTAAGTGAAAAAGGGAGGTTATTATATTACCTACTACTTCCCCTTTCCGCTAACACACACAAACACACCACTTCACACTCCAGTCAAAATACACACATCTGTTCATTAAACCCCTTGCCCTATTTCTTTTATTTAAAAAATCCTCGGGACATTCAGGAGGTCAATCAAAATGGCCACACGGTTCACTTCTGAACCCCTCTCTCCCCATGGACACACTGAATATACTGCTACACATGGAGTAATTCCCTCTGAAAGAAATCCAGGTACTAGCTGGGCAAATCGTACACCATGAGCACATGAGAAACACCAACATTAAAACAGATAGGAACGGCTGGGACTCTCACCATAGACTTCACCCCCAGCACAATGCCATTCACTCAGGAGGAAACTCCAAACACCCAGCTTCTCCCTGAGGTGCTAAGGGTTTGGACCTCACATTTGGTGCTCTAACTTAAAAGGCTGCCACCTGAGAGATGGGCCCCAAAGCACCTAGTTCTGAAAGCAAATGGGGTTCATGTTCACAAGTCCCACAGAACTATAGCAAACAAAGAAGCAGTTCTTAATGGCTGTGCAAGCACTGGCTGCAGCATGTACCCCAGGTCTCAGTGCAGACAGAGCAGAAAATATGAGTCCACCTCCCAGCCTTTCCCTGAAACAAGTCCGCCTGCATACTTTAAAAGATGCTGCCTGAGAGTGAGACTTCTAGTTTAGCACACACTTAGGGGCTGGCTGAAATCCTCCCCATCAATCAATGAAGCCAGTGGACATTTATGCAGACTTCTCCTTCTAACCTGCTCCAAATCACCAGTATTTCCCTGGAAGATACTTGTACACATGTCTGCACCCCAACTTTTCCAGTCACCACCCAAGAGTTAGGTCCCCACATTGCCTTGTTGTGACAGCCAACAAGACTTCCATTCATGAGTTTCCTGGGACTGTCTCAAACAAAGAAACTGTTCTCATCCAGCTATCCCCACAGGGCTAAGCACAAAGCAAGCAGGCAAACATGAGCACTTCCCTATCATTACCTCAAAGAGGTTCATCCACACATACTTTAAAAGATGCCACCTGAAGGTAAAGCTTCTAATTTGGCACACATGTAGGTGCTGAGTGTGATCCTCCTCAGGGACCAAGGAATCCAACAGACACCTCTCCCACCTTCTCCCTCTAGCAAGCTCCAAGTTGCCAATATCTCCCTAGCAGCTTATACACACATCTGGTACCACAGCTTTTGCAACAGCTGACCAAGGGATGCACTGCCATGTGGCCTGTCTCTGATAGCCAATGGGGCTTGCATTTAAGTCTCATGGGACTGTAGCAAACAAGACCAGTTCTAACACATGCAGGAGCACACCCCTGTTGCTACACACTCAGTACAGGAGAGAGCAGGCAAAAATGCCCATTTACCAATTCCTTCCTGGAAGGAACTTAAATACATACTTTCCCCCCAACTGCCTAAGAATCTGACTTCCAATCAGCTTGCATCTAGGTAATAAATGCATCCTCCCCTTTAAGACCAGTTTTGGGCCACACTGACCAATTTTGGCACACCTATTACTAGGTAGCCCCTAAGAACAAAGAAGGTAACCGGGACAATCACCAAGGTTTGAGACAATGAGTTACAGGCCTGGCTGGACAATAAGGATCATCTCCTACATGAGACCATTTCATCAAGACTGGGAGAGGTGGCTGTTTTATCTAATGGACCCAAACCAACACAGACAGTCAAGAAAAAAAAAAGAAAAAATTTAAGACTTTGTTCCAAACATAAGAATAAAATAAAACTCTAGATGAAATGGAGATAAGTGATTAACCAGATAAAAATTTCAAAATAATGGTCATAAAAATTATTACCAAGTCGAGAACAGTGCATGAAAAAAGTGAGATTTCAAAAAAAAAAAAAAGGTGGAAAATATAAGAAAGGGCAAGACAGAAATCACAGAGCTGAAGAATAGAATAAGTGAACTGAAAAATTCAATGGAGACACTCAATAGTAGACTACACCAAGCAGAAGAAAGAATCAGCAAACTTAAAGTCAGGGCAATGAATCCATTCTGTCAGAGGACAAAAAGAAAAACAGAATGAAAATGGCACAGCTAGCTTGAAGGACTTATGGGACAACAACAAACAGACCATTATATACACTGTAGACGTCCTGGAAAGAGAAGAGAGCTAGAAAGGGTCAGAAAGCATATTCAAAGAAACAATGGTGAAAGAAACAGACATCCAGGTGCAGGAAGTCTAGAGAGTACTAAATAAAATAAAAGAGACCCGCACATGCCTGTGTTGAAATAAATCTTTATTTACAAAACAAACAAACAAATAAAAAACAGCATGGTACTGGCATAAAACAAATATATTGTCCAGTGGAACTGAATAAGGAGCCCAGAAATGAATCCACACATTTATGGTAAACTGATCTTCAATAAGGGTGCCATGAATACACAGGGGAAAAGATAGTCTTTTCAATAAATAGTGTTGGGGAAAAGTGGATATGCATAGGCAAAAGAATAAAATGGGATCCCTATTTTATTTTTATTATTTTTTAATTTAAAGATTTTATTTATTTATTTTTAGAGAGAAGGGTAGGGAGAGAGAAAGAGAGGGAGAGAAACATCAATGTGAGAGAAAAACAATGATTGGTTGCCTCTACTTAAGGCCCTGACTGGGAACTGAACCAGCAACCTTTCACTTTGTGGGAGGACAAAGCCCAACCAATTTAGCCACACAGGTCAGGGCTGTATCCCTATTTTACACTATACACTAAAAAGCAAAAAGATTAGGGACTTAAAAGTAAGGCCTGAAACTACAACTCCCAGAAGAAAACTTAGGAAAAATATTTCTTGACATTGGCCAGAGCAATGATTTCTTCAATATAACACCAAAAACAAAGATTACAAAAGCAAGCATAAACAATTGGGACTACATCAAACTAAGCAACTTCTGCACAGCAAAGGAAACAATCAAGAAAAGTGAAAAGGTAACATATGGAATGTGAGAAAATATATGCAAATCATAGGACTAATAAAGGGTTAATATTGCAAATACATAAGAAACTCCTACAACTCGATGGCAAAACACAACCCAATTTAAAACTGGGCAAAAGGCTTGAATAGACATTTCTATAAAAAAATATTTAAAGATAATATTAAGAGATCAATTAAAACACAAGCCATAGAGATATAATGCTTGCCACCTTTCTCATCAAGAGAACCTTGACAAAGTTATATACTATAGAAAATATTTGAGTGACTTTTTAAAAAAAATTTCTTAAGGATCATGCATAACTAGGATCATTTCTGGATGTAATGAGAAAAAGCTAATTCATTACACACGATGGGTATTTCAAGCACAGGGGCACAATGCTTTCCCGAAACACGTGAGAAAGAATTGAATAGAAAGCCTGGAGAGAGAGAAGGGTCAAAAAGGAAACCTGAGTTTCAGGCTTGGGACATGAGGAGCTGAAAGCTCTATTTACTGAAACAAGAAACACAATTCCCCTTCCTTGCTGGGTAGCTCAGTTGGTTAGAGCATCACCTTCATATGCCAAGGGTGTGTGTTCAATCCCTGGCACATACAGGAATCAACTAATGGATGCATAAATAAGTGGAACAATGAATCAATGTTTCTTTCTTTCCTCCTTCCTCTCTTTCTCTCTCTAAAATCAATCCAAAAAAATTTTTTTAAAGACTTCAATAGAGAGCCTAAGCAAGAGAGAAGGGTCAAAAATAAAACCTGAGTTTCAGGTCTGCAACTCGAGCTGAAGTTCTATTTACTGAAACAAAATACACAATACCCCACCCACATCCTATGGGTGTATCAAGTTCTGCCACATCTAGACTATTTCTTGTCCTTTCTGCTCCATCTGCTTGGATATCCCAGAGCAGAATCATTCCTCATGTCCCAAAACCAAGTTCTCATTTTCCAGGCCCCTACATCCCCTTTCTACCCTCAGTTCATTGGACTTACCCCGGAGATGATGGAAAGTCAGTGTCTTGTAATCATCAGGTTCAAGGGCAGCACCTACACAGACGTATCTCTGCAGTCTCGCACAGTGCCGACCACAGGACACGGGCTCCACACACACTGAGTGATCATTAGGAATGCATTTATGATGATGCTGACTGAACCATTTGGGACTGTTTTGAAGCAAGAAAATGACCTAAGATTTGTATTTTAAAGGATTGCTGTGACTGCAGTGTGCAAAATCTCCTACAGCAGGTTTTCTCAACCACAGCACTCGATATCTGAACTGCTTAATTCTTTGTCGTGGGGGTTGTCCTGAGCTTTGTAGGATGTTTAGAAGCATCCTTGGCCCCTAGCCAGTAAGTTCCAGTTGCACTCCCCTCCCCAACTATAACATCCAAAAATGTCACTCCGGGTATTGGCAATGTTCTCTGGAAAGCAAACTTGCCCCTGAATGAGAACCACAGTCCTGGAGGGAAAAGAAGATAGTGATCGGTCAGCCCATTCACTTAATGTCAGAGAAGGAAAAAAGGAAGTACATCGACTGGAAGTGTCTACTATGCGCTGGGACATTACATATGGTATCAATTTTCAAGAGGGATATGGGATAAAGGGCCCCACTCCCACACCAGTTGCCCCTGAAATCCCTTCAGGGTTACCTGAGGTCAAGCTCCCTAATGATTAAACCCTGGAACAGACACTGTCACTTGCCCTGGCCCCATGTGAGTGCAGCAAAGTCTAATTCTCACGCCATGTCAAACAGGAGTGTTTGACTCTGCTCCATGGACATTAATTTAAGTTATCCTAGGGAGGCCTCGATATCACTTTCCAGTCAGCTCCAGGAGGGTGGGTATACGGCAGAGGTCCTTTGACATAAGCTGGTCAGACCCCAGCAGTTGGGTGTCCTTCCTGTGTGCAGGCCCTGGGCCATCCTTGCAGAGGGAGACTCTGCCTGGGGACTATGAGACAGCTGGGCTGAATAAACCCTGAATGCTGGAGCTGGTTGGCTTTCCTGGTGAGGTCCAGCTAAAAAGGCCCTGGCAGGCTCCTCCACACTTACTCAGCAGCCTGGGGACTTGGTTTGCTCTTCTCTGCTCCCACCAACACCTGCTGGTTGCTGCTGGTATTAATAACATCAACAGCAGGAGGCTTCACACCAGAATCCAGGCTGTCTGGATAATTACCTAGTGGCCAAGGACCAGTCAGTAAATTACTCTGTGACCTGGGAATTCAGCAGGTTGCCGCCATCACTCAGGCCTGCTCACTTTATTGCTCCCCCCTCCTGCTGCACTGACATTTATTTATCTCATTTACATTCGGAGCATTGATTTCATGCCTTTGTGTTTTCTGTCTTAGAGGTGAGAAGTAGCCCCTTTAGGGGGACTGCTTCTCAGGTCACTGGGATGGCTGCACTGAGGTGTGGAGGGGGAATATGGGAGATTTTGTTCTGTGCAATCACTTAGCGTGCGCCCAGCACATCAGCACCTGCTCACTGTGACACTCCCCAGTGTGTTTCCGTCTTCCTGTCTGAGCTGTGACACTCTAGTACACTGACTCTCCATGGAACCTTGCATATTGGAGAAAGGGAGGTCAGAGAAAAAGATCTCATCACTCCCACCTCACACACTGCCCTGGAGCTACACCAAAAGGGAATAGCACATGCAAGGGAATTTTCCCACTGCAGTGGTACCTGTCCTTGGGGCATTGCTGTAACTCTTCTTTTTATCTAGGGCACTTTTTGCCCTTCCCTTCTCCACACTCTTACTCATCTTTCAGATCTTAACTGTCACTTCCCTCCACGCCCCGCAAAGCATTTGCTCACCCATGCAGAATATAGTTGGATTATTCATGTCCCTTCTGAGCTGCCCTAGCACCCTATTCCTTATTACATGACTAATTCCAGTTAGTTGTAGTTGCCTGTTTTCTTCCCTGTCCTGGCTTTCAGATTGTAAACTCAGTGTGAACAACAACACACCAACATCTATACCAGGCCCCCATAAAGTAGCCAATGAAAGTCCATAAATAGACATAGGAAGATATTCCTTAACTCCACCTTCCAGGCAAACCTGATTCCCAGCTTCAGCTCAACTAACTCACTTACACATCAACACCACTCTCCCAAGAGAGCTGTCACAAAGGCTCCCCACGAGGAACTCCACAGCTTCAGCTAAGGACTTTTTTCTTTTTATCTTTTGCTGAGGACATGCTTATTGATTTTAGAGACAGTGGAAGGGAGAAAAAGACAGAGGGAGAGAAGCATCAATGCAAGAGAGAAACATTGATCAGTTGCCTCTCGTATGTGCCCCAACAGGGGACCAAATCTGTAACCCAGGCCTGTGCCTTTACCAGGAATCAAACCTATCATCTTTCAGTTTACGAGGCAATGCTCCAACCAACTGAGCCACACCAGTCAAGTGTTCATCTGTGGACTTCTATTTCAATTCCCTGGAATTATCCACTACATCTCTCCCTCTTTTCAATTCACCAAGTTCCACAAGTGCCCCTGAAGATAATCCTGTAACTCTCATTTAATGTTTGCTTTAACTCCATAATTCATCCAAAAAAATATTCCTGGCTCAGCTGATTAAACTACTTTATAACCTTGTAAGATATTCATATCCATTCAGCCTTGAATTGCTCTTGCATAGAATGAGTTCATTATCTCTTAAGTGTTTTCCATCCTGAAAGATTTCTGATTCTAAAATTTGAAGTATATTTTGTGATTCTGCAAAATGAAGGTGGCAACCATTTTTGACAAATAGGATGTATAAACCAAGTAATTATTTAAAATAAATAATTTACCTGCTTTTTTCACAAAGGTGCAAGGGTGAGAGATAATCTGGCCCCTACTTACTCCTCTAACTGCCCCACTCCGCCACTAACCACAAACTGCTCCTAGTTCCTCTCTGCACACTTTCTAGCCAATGTGCCTTTACCTGTGTTGTCGCATCTGCCTGTAACACCCTTCTCCTCTGTACCCCTGGCAAACTTCTAATTCTTTCTTAAAACTCAGCTATGGTCAATTCCTCTGGGAGTTCTTCCTTGAGTTGAGATACAGCACAGAACGATGACAAAGAGTTCAGACTCTAACGTCAGACAGATCTGGGACTCTAATTTGGCCTACCACTTACCAGCTGTGGTTCTGTTGAAAAGTGTCCTAATTTATTAGACCAAGCCTCAGACTCCTGACCCATTAAATGGGCATGATAGCTGCTACCTCCTAGTCTTACAGGCAGTATATAACTAGGAAAGAGAGCAAAGGGAACTAGACATTGAATTTAGAAACTGGGAAGCACAAGCCTGCTTACTAGCCAGGAAGCTGCAGCTTTACATTCCAAGGGGATTAACACTCCTACCCCCACCCCCTGCTCTGGTGGGACCAGGGGTAGGCAGGCACAGGTGCAATAGAAGTCAAAATGGTACAGGGGAAGGTGCTGGATCAGAGACACCTGTCAGTGTAGCCTGAGGCAGGAAGGGATTGGTTGGGAGGTGGTCCCACCCAAAGTGCACAAAAGTCTGGGAAGTTGAATAATCATTTTGAGAAAGCACCAGGTCTGTCCATACCCAAGCTAATATAATCTCGGGGGAACAACGAAGTTCTCTCTCCCCCACTCCATGCCCCATCCCCCCGCTCCTCCCAGTGATACACTCCCAAGTTCATTCACATGATCTACTGCCCAGGAGCACCCAATGTAAGGGTCTAGCAGCAACAGAGACTGGAGCAGATGACATGGGCTCCAAAAGGACTAAGCCCTTTCTCTCCCTCTTCCTCCCCTTTCTCCCCCCGCCCCAAGATTTTATTTATTGATTTTTAGAGAGAGGGAAAAGGAGAAAGAGAGGGAGAGCAATATTGATATGGGAGAGAAACATCAATCCATTGCCTCTCGTACACACCCCTACCAAGGATCAAATAAGCAACCCCGGCATGTGCCCTGACCAGGAATGGAACCAGACACCTTTTGCTTTGTCAGACAATGCCCAGCCAACTGAGCCACACCAACCATGGCTAAGCCCTCGCTCTTGCCAAGGCAACCAGTACTCACCCCATGTGTTTGTATATCCTCTCTGCGTGTCTATGTGGTCCTTAGAAGTCATGTGGCCCATGGCTGTGCAACTCCACATGCAGGTTCCAGGAAGAGGGAGCCTGAAATGGACCTCAATACACACTAGAAACACACTCTAGCTAAGGTGGCCAGATGATGCACTGGACCATACATTGATACGGAGCATAAACGCTGGGCAGTGGTCTTCATCCTGGCGCTACTGAAGACAAGATTGGACTTTATCCATGGTGAGATAGACAAAGATGGGACATTGGGAAGCCAGGAGGGAAATGTCCTTAATTTTACATCATCAATAAACCATGCCACAGGGCCACATTTTCCCATAAGGGTCTCAGGTAATTCTTTTCTTCTAGATACCACAAGATCCCTACTTCCACCAGTAACAGATGGCATTTCACCTGTAATAATAGGGCTCTAAGGATTGTAGAAGGTAATGCTAGTAAAGAATTTGGCTCAGCTCCTGGCAAATAATAAGCACTGTATAAGTTTTAGCCATTATTATTAGTGACCCCAAGTTAGAACTTCCCACTACTGATATACCTTTATCAAGCTGAATTTTGTATGCCTGTCTCCCCAACAAAATTGTGACTTCCTTAAAGATCAAAGACTTATTCATTCCTCTATCCCCAGAACTGGGCATGATGCTCTACACAGAATAAACAGCTAACAAATGTTTCATTGAGTGAAACTGAATCATACATTTAGAAAACAAGAGTATTTTTAAAAGAACATAATTTAAAAATAACACTTTAAGGAAAGTGAGATAAAGTAAGTGTACAACATGTTATCAGATGTCCTAGACTGGCTGTGACAGTTTCACATTCATGTTCACATTTTCACTTTGGTTCTCACAGTAAATGTATGTGCAGATGTTATTATCCCAAGTTCACAAATGAGGGAACAGACTCAGAGGGACTTCATTTTGACCCAAGTCACAAAGCAGATTGCAGAACCCAAATCAGCACCATTTCTCTCCCCTCTTATGCCTTTCTTGCCCATCCCTCATTCCAACCCCTCAAAAAGGAGTAGCTAAGCCACTCTTACAACTCAGGTGTAAGATTTTAAGCTTCCACAAGTGATCCCTCACCCAGCACCCAATGAAACCACACCCTAGAATGGGGCCCTTCTCCAAGACTCCATTCCCACTGGTGACCGCAGCCCCGGCTTCTCCACATGCTGTGGAGAAAGCACCCATGTGCTGTATGTTCTGCCCTCAGCATTCAGGGGAGACATCCGTTTCTGCAAGTGCTTGGGGCTCCTCCAGGTTTCCTTGTGCTTTTGTGCTGCTGAGAAGATGAAGCAAGGGTATCAAAAGCTGCAAACAGTCCCTATCTCTGGAGACAGGCATTTACTTGAAGGAAGAATGAACCAATGGCTTCCCAGAGCATTGTTCAGCCACATTAGAGAAAGGATTAAGCAGATACATTCAGCTATTCTAACAGATTTGCTGTAAGCCTTGAATATGCCTCTCGCACTCACTCAGATAATCACATTAGTTTTGTCATTAAAAGATCCCCTTTATGGAAAGTACCTAAACCGCTTAAACCACCCAGAGAGGTTGCATACATTATCAAACAGCATGACAAACAAAAGACTTTTCTGATCCACATCCCCGTTTTCCTCACTCCTTAAAAAGTTTAGGGAATTGAGGTAGAAACGAGTTTGCAAATGGGCAGTGACAGCACAGCAATTCTCTCTCCTTTTCCTCAGCACCTGGAAACGGGAAGGCTGAAAAACTCCTTGAGCATCAGGGCCAGCAGAAAACAAAAGACAGAGATGACAGCAGGGCAAGGAGTGGGTAGAAAGAAGTGGGCTTGCCTCTCTGCCACAGGAATTGCCTTTGGATCGAAGCAAGGGTAGAAAAGCTCGGGATCTGGGATCAGACAACTGCCACTAGCTAGATCCGTGGCCATGGCTGGAGCTGGAGGAGAGGTACTTTGTTTCTCTTGGCCTCATGGTCCTCCTTTATAATATGGAGGTGGTATTATTATGTGTCTTGCATTGCTCCCAGGGTTGTTGAGGGGCTCAAATGAGAAAAGGCAGACAGCAGAGTTCTGAGGTCTACAAAGTATGGTATAAGCATTAGAGAGGAGGTTTCCTTTGCCTCTTTTTATGACCCCTAAATGATAGGAGCTGTCTGTTTTTTCACAGTAACATAATTGGTGCCTAAACCTTGGTTCATATTAGACACTTAATAATTTTTGTCTTTATGAATAGTGCTTTTATTGCTTTTCTCACTAAGACCCATCCACCCTGCAAACTCTCATCCTTCAAGTCTCAAATGTTAACTTCTCCTTTAAACCCTTCCTCAGACCTTCAGGAGAAATTCATCACTTTTGCTTTCATGCTAACGTAACATCCTAAATGGCACGCAGATTCTTAGCCCAATGCATTTAATCTGACATTCTGAATGTCTCTCCACATTAAAATTGAGTTTCTGAAATAAAACTGAGCTTTGCCTTTTAATTATTACTTTACAACGTACCTGCATAGTTACCATTCAATAAATGTTTGAATGAATGACTGATAAATGAACAAACAACCCAAAGAATTGGGGTTATTTGGCCCAGGGGAGAGAATTTCAGGAGTCAATTGAGAACCTGTCTCCAAAACAAAGGCTGTTCAATTTTTAAAAAGAGGGTGTCTATACTACACTGTTTAGACTGTACATTCTAAACATTGCACTATTGTGTTTTCTAGAGTGTAAAGCTATTGGATGAATTGAATTGATTCAATTTTTCATCTCCTTTGCAAGATAAAACTTGAAAAAAGGGCCTTAGGTTATGATAGAGATTTGGATTAAACATCAACACTATTGCTATTTTGGACCACATAATACATTGTTGTGGGAGTTTGTCCTTTGTATTGTAGGAGGGTTAGCAGAATCTCCGATGTCTACTCCTTAGATGCCAGCAGCAACACCCCCCCTTACCCAGAGTTGGGACAAATAATAACACCTCCTGACATTGCCAAATGTCCCCTATAGGGCAAAATTGCTGCCAGCTGAAAACCACTGGTTTAGACTTAAGGAGTAAACTCCTGCAGGTGAGAGTTTTGTGATATCGGAAAAGGAGACAAAAGAGATGATAGAAATCTGCCCGTGAGGTCTTTAAATACAAAGTGAATGGATACTTTACTAGTTTACATTGTACCATCCATTCAATAGTTGAATAGTGTAAACTATTCAACTGACTTTCCTCTTTCGAAGCTGCTAGAAAGCTTAGAGGCAAATTTTCTTGGCTCCTATCTTCAGAAAATATATAAAGTTCCACGGCAGCATTTCCTGGTGGGTGTTTGGCAGAGTGCTACATCCTCCAATGTTGATGAAAAAATGGGATGCTGATCAAATATGTTTGGAAAATGTCACATTCTTATTGATCCATAATGCACATGGCATGTCAAGGTTTTAAGAGATTCTATAATAAAGATACTTGTTTAAATTTACTCCAACCATGTTCAAATATTTTGATCTTGAATCCATTTTCTAAGTAACACCCACTAATCTCTGGCTGTACTGGCACTCTCTGGAACTAATTTAATAAATGCTGCTTTATGGTTTGCATTCCTAGATCCATGTTACATCTCTATGCCTTTTAAATCTCTTGTTGTGTTTAATTTATATCTTTAAATAGTCTGAAATCCTTTCACAACCAGGTGTGATAAAAATTTTTAAATGAATAAATGAACATGTTAGCTCTGTGACCTTGGACAAGTAATTTTGATGCTCTAGGCCGGTTTCTTATTAAAGAAAGTAGCCATGTTAAACACACATGTAAACTAGATGATCCCAAGACTGCTTTCTAGTGCTGTTGTTGTGAGCTTCTAGCCTCCCATGTCCATTACTAGGCAGCCAAATCTGTTGGAACCAGTCCTTTCTTTAACCCCTTGCAGTGAAAAGTGGCTCCAGAGAAATCCATTCACTTCAATGGCTATTGCTAGTCAGTGTTCTCTTCTCACCTAACATTAAGGCAGAATTACATTCAGCCCCTTGGAGAAAGACTGCCAGGCTGATGCAGTGGGAGAGGGAACAGCATGCAATTCAAGTGAAGGAAAATCAGTAAGTCCAAGTTCTAGAGGTTTTGAGTACAAGGAAACCCCCAATCCAAAATTCAAGGAAGCCCAGGGAAGGAGGCCATGTGGGCAGAGAGAGGGATGGATAGAAAGCATTATAGGGAACCGGTCCGTGTGGCAATGGCAGATGTAACTCAGCCCTGGTTTGGAAAACTGACAGGCATGAGGCAGCACACAGGAGCCAGGCCCACAGATCGGCTTTCCCATGGAGAACCAGGCCTGCATTATATCTAGGCTGCTGTGAGGCTTGCTTTTGCTAAAAGTCCCTCACCCTGAATTAAGGCAGCAAATGTTTAATGCATACCTTTGAAGTAAATTCCTAAAGTCTGTGCTAAACCTCCCAAGGACAGAGTATAGCCATTTCAACCACTTTTTCCCTTGCTTTTGTAACATCCTTTTCTTTGTTATCTGAAAGAAGTAATCACCTAAAGCAAACCTGAGCATAATGAATGATAACCTTCTTTGATATAATGTTCCCAGAAAGCAATAAAAGCCTGTCCAGGCAAGGGTCGAGTGCTCTCTCACTCAGAGTGGCCATGCCCTCCCTTTTCTCCACAGGACTTCTGCAGTCTGTGTGAATTTGTTCACCGCATCAACACCACCATGGACACTGCTGGTCAGAGTCCGCATCACAGCACAGCCTACCAACCCTGAAATGTATCTATTCGTATAAATTTACAGAGGACCTACTGACACCTGGCTGCCAGGCCCAGGCTAGATGCTGATTACCAGAAGGAATAAGACACAGTCTCTGCTCTCAGAGAGTTTGGTCTTCCTGAAAAGAGGGTAAGAGCATTTAGCACAATATTAATACTTGGGGTATGTGTAGTACCGTATTTTGCCATGTATAATATACACTGTTTGCCCAAATTTTTGAGGGAAAAATAAGAGTGTGCATTATACATTGGTATAATAACCACATGCCACTGGTATAATAATCTCATGTATAATGAGCACAAGATGCGGATGTGCATTATACATGGCAAAAAATAACCAAAACCAAAAAAAACCCTAGTAAAGAGGTGGTCAAGCACCATTTAAGGTACTGGAGAGCAGAGATGAACTAGACGGACAACCCCTACCTTGATGAAGCTCACATTCTAACTGACATGGCCGACATGCTAGGTGTGAACCTTGTTCTGAGGGCACAGAGAAGGAACCCACTCTCTTTAGTAATGGAGTTAAGATTTCACAGGGAAGTAATCAAGTTGATCGGGGCTTTGAAAGATACACAGAAGTTTGTCCTCGAAAGCATATTGAAGGGTAGTGCTGAGAACAAAATTGTAGGCTGAGGAGCAGTGTGGTTTTTTTTTTACTTTTTAAGATTCACAGAGGTAGAAGCAATGGACTCAGGAAATAAATTCCAGCAAAAGAAGGACCCTTGATGCTTAGGAGAAACAGGGGGAGAGAGAGCCTTCAAAGACAAGAGGGAGGAGAAGTGAGGCATGTTTGGGGGTTAGGAGTTCTGGGGGTGGGAAGCTAGCATGCTAGCCCAGGGGAAAGAAAGGGGCGGGGAGAGGCTCCCAAGTGCTCCATAAGAGCATTGCTGCCAGGAGCAGTATTTCAGAATGATAGGACGTTTGGTGTGGCTGAATTGCAGGGTGTTAGAAAAGTGAAAGGCAGCAGTAAGGATGGAAAATGAGTGCAGAGAACTAGATCCCAATTGAAGCAAAGACTGTACCAGGGATTGGGAGGTGGGTTGGTCCAGTGGAGTCATGCTAGCACAGTTACAGAAGGAGAATGTATCATGGAGTCACAGTACCATACGAGCTCATGAAGTATGTTTCCTGAACACAAGTTCCTCGAGCTCACATTCCATGCTTTGATTACTATCTATTCACCATAGCTTTCCAACCCAAACTACATTCCAGGGTTTTTTTCGTTATAGTTATTTTTAACTGATGCTTTGATCTCTTCAAACAGTGTCTTCACTCTCCCCGGGGACCAAAAACTGCTGGTGCCACTGCACCTGTCACCACTGCTGCTTACTCATGGAGAACTGAGCTGTAGTCATCGAATCTTTACATCCAACAGCTCTACTGGGCAGCTAGCTCCACTTGTTCATTTCAAAAGTGCATAAAATTCAGCAAAACTAAACTGAACTCATAACCTTCCTGCCAAACCTGGTCACCCTCTCGTGCTCTTTCCAGTGTATGACACCATCATCTATTCAAAGCACACAAGCCAGAATTTACCATCCTTGACACTAGCCCAGCTTACACCTCACATAGAAAACATCACCAAATCCCACTCACATTCCTTACTAAATCTCTCTCAAATTCATCCACTTCTCGTTTTCACTTCTACCACCCTAATCAAAGCTTGCCCTGCTCTTACCTGGACAGCTGCCACAGTGGTCTCCAACATCACATGCTTGGCCCTACAGTACACACTCCACTCTCTACAGCCAGAGTGATTTTTTTTGGTTATTACAATATTATTGGCTATATTTCCCATGCTGTATATTACATCCCCATGACTAATTTTATAACTGGAAATTTGTATCTCTGATTCCCATTCACCTTTTTCACTTTTCTTCCCACACCCATAAGAACAGAAACCATAGGACGAACAGTCAATAACTTCTTTGACACTGGTCTTAGGAAAAAAATTTTTTGGATATGTCTCCCTAGGCAAGGTCAACAAAGTAAAAACTAAACAAATGGATTCTACCAAAATAAAAAGGTTTTGCACAGCAAAGAAATGATCAATAAAACAAAAAGGCAATCCACTGAATGGGAGAATATATTTGCAAATAATATATCTGATTAGGGGTTAATATCCAAAATATATCAAGAATACAACTCAAAGTAAAAAAAATAAACCCACAATCCAATTAAAAGATAGGCAGAGGACCTGAATAAACATTTTTTCCGGAGTGTCTTTTTAAATAAAAATCTGTTCATGTCACTCCCCTGATTAAGGACCATCGATATTCTCATTCCTTACAATGAGTATTTACCAAGGTCTACATGAATGAGCTTTTCCCTGCCGTGTCTCCAAATTCTTCTTATGTCCACTTTCTCTCTGGTCATCTGCCGTCCCATTACTGTGGCCTTCCTTCAGTTCCTTGAACATGGTATCCCCAGGGGTTTTGTACATGCTCTTTTCCACTCCTCTTCCAAGTATAGCTCCCACTCATCATTTAGATAAACCAAAAATGTCACATCTCAAAAAAAGAGACTTATTCCCACAGACTAACTTGGATTCTCGGGGAAATGCCCTAAGAGCTTCCCACTCTTTATAGCATTTACAATTATACTCACTGTATAATGTGAAATTTCCTATCCTTCTCCCAGGAGAATATAAACCTTATTAGGACAGATACTGTATTTACTTTTTCTACCATTGTAGTTTCCAGGTTCTAGAACAATGTTGTATGCTCTGTAGCTCTGTAAGTAAGAGTATGACAAACCCCTGGCAATGGGCAAGAAGATACCTGTTTAGTGGAGCTACTCTTGTATCAGTCAGGTGCAAAGCAGATGCAGCATCAAAGCTAGGATAAAGTAATATATTGGTCGCTGGAGCTATGTCACGCATGGGGCACATACAAAAAAAGTAGGAAAAGTTGCATTCTCAGTTACCATTCTGTAGAGTACAATGTATATTTACAAATTAAATTTAAAAAAAACTAACTTTGTTTAACCCATTATTTCCCAAACTTGCTTAACTATGAATCTCTTTACTACATAAGTCATTGGAATATTTTTGGATACCTGTGATCCCAGAAATCCTGTAATAGATACATACTGAGTTACCTGAACTGTCCAAACAGTATATCCCAAACAGTGATCTCTGATGCCATGTTTTTATGAACCTGTCCCTCCCTAACTACCTGAGAGTTGTGGGCGTGTGAGGAGGTGCAGCTTCTGGGGCCTGATGACACCATGGTGGGAAGCCATCATGGGCCCTGAACAAGCAAAGAAGAGGAAACTGTCTGCAGAGAGAATGAAGCAGCAATGGGAAGAGAAATGCTAGGCAGGGCTTCCAGACTCAAATGGGGTCAGGCAGGACACCAGGAGTGAGGTGAACTAAAGGGACATGCCCTGTTGAAGAAAATGAAATTCAGATTCTTTCAATTAGAAGTTTTCAAAGTGTGATCACCCAGCATCACCTGGGAAATTGTTAGAGACGCAACTTCCCAAGATCCACCCTAAGATTTCTTTATTACAAACTCTGGGGTGGGGCTCAGCAATCAATGTTTTCCAAGCCCTTGGGTAACTGTGATGCACATGCACACATCAGTCTGCCAAACAAGCTATAAACATCTCAGAAACAAATCTCCCCCACAGGCTGATGACTGGTGACCTCTGTTCAGAGCGAGAGAGAGAGAAATAGCAGTCTTGACTTTGAATGACTTTCCAGACCCTGGTTCCATTGACTCATGACCCCTTGTTCCCCAAGTCCTGGGACTCACCCTGCAGTTTCATTAAGTTCCTTCTTTTGCTTAAGCTGGTTCAGTGAGGTTTATTTTCTTGAATCAAACAAAGATTAAGCTACACCAATAAAGAGAAAACAACAAACAAACCTGAATTAATGGCCCAGTTCTGTCAAAAATGAGCTGTGAGTGAGGCCTTACACAAGTTCCTTCTCTCTCTGTTCCTATCAGTGCCATCCACCTACAAATGATGGGGTCGGCGGGGGTCTCCAGGGTGTCTTCACTCTCTAATATGCTAGACTAGACACTGGCTCCTCTGGAAAATCTCTTGACTCTACAGAATCCTTAAGAAAGATCCTCAATTTTCCTTAGTTTTACCCATTGACTCTAAGTAGTTAAAGTGAAAAAACAGAAGATAAAAACCACCTCAATTCTCTTTGTCTCTCCTGGTCTTTCAAAAGCATCATCTATTAGAGAGATGCTTTTATTTGATGTTCTAATTCTTCAGTTTAAAATTAAATTTCAGCATGTCATAATTAGGTTAACTTTAATTAAGGTTCCCATCTGTCAGAAAATGTACATAAAGTAAAACATAAAACCAATTGTAATTGCAGAAAAATAGACATTTTTGGTAATTATTCTCTTCTCAAAAATATAATTCATCAACAGATTTAATATTAAATGAAGTAGCAAAATATTTTAAAGATTTTAAGCACGTAAAAAGGTTTCAAGGAAAATGTCCCCAAATCAATAGTATCCTAAAATAGTAAGACTATCTATCCTCTATTAAGCCCATAAACCCAGCATTATGTACTTTTTACTTGAAAAAGAATATAAAAACTAGAAACTAGTATGGTCTTATCCCTTAAATTCCCACCCCAGTAGACTTTTCTCTGATGTTAAAATGAAAAGTGACCAAATGCTTTGATGGGCAATTCATTACAAGAAGCACCAGAGGCTTCTGAAACCAAAGATTTTTCTGTGCTTCCCAGATGCCAGGGAGAGTAAGGGAAATATTTCAGTCTCTCATCCAGTAATTAACTTTGTATACTTTTAAAAAATAAGTGTTCTAAAAATGATTGAGATCAGAGTAAATTTTTAAAAACAAAAAATGTCCTCAATGAGGGGTGAAAAAAAATATTTTAAGAAAAATTAAAAACAAACAGAGGGAAGAAATCTTTCAACAGAATAGCATCTCTCTCTGTGCCCCTGAAAGGTTTGGATCCAACCCTGTTTGTTATCCTAGAAAAGCTCTTCTGAAGAAAGGTTTCAGTGTAAGAACTGCTTGAAAGAAGCCAACCCTTTGGAAAGAGCAACGGCTCAGTCATTTATTAATGTCAAATATGCTGCCCGCATGAATCAGCTTGCCTTTTGGAAGCCACACACAAAAGGTCTCGTGCACCTGCCTCTTAATGTCCTGACACTTCTGGCTTTAATGGCAGCAGCATCAACCACCAGGAAATAAAATTTTTTTTAAAAAGTTGAACATAACTACAGTCTACTTTTTGAATAGTTGATTCATCAATTTTTAATGGCTTTTTAAGAAAGTATCATCAGTGATCACAGCACATAAAAACCTGCTCTGATGTAAAAGGAAAAGCAAAACAGAGTCATTTTCCCAAACTGACAAAATGTAACCAAATTACCACAAAACTGACCTTAGAAACAAAGAAAAATGGAGCAAAAAGAGGCCAGATTTCTAACTGGCAGTACCACAGTGGCAAATATCCCAGAACTAAGAAAAGCTGCCAAGTAGAAGAGAGAAAATTAAAGGGCTTTCCAAAACCAGCCAAGCCCAGTGCGCACAGCGATCCCAACAGCTGGAGTGAACTGCAGGAGCAGCACCCAGGGACAAGGTCCCACCTTACTCTTTATTTACAGCGCAGTTCCAAGTGGTTCGATCACGTACAAAAGAAATGGCTATTTCCTGGATTGGCATCAGACATCCTTTCTATCAGATGCATTTACAATCATCCTTATCTTCTCCTTTTCATTTTAGGAGGACAAGGGTGGGGAAAGACAAATGGGCCAAAGAGACTTCAGTCTGAAAACCAAGAGAAATCCCTGCTTGCAGACAAACAAAGGAATGGACTCCCCCTCTGTGAAAGCCAGGAACCGTGCTGCAGTTATGAGGGCCCTGATGGGGAGGGAAAGCTGCCACAAAGAGATTCTTCCTGGAAGTGGTCAAAGGCGGCAAGGACCTGGGGTGTGGGATGGCTGCTGTCACCACCGTCACCCTCTTCTGTCTCAGCCTTTGCCCCAGCAAATCCAATGATGAACAAGGGAAAGTAATTTTGTGTAGAAAACCAAAGTGAATGGTAATGTGGGTGGAATGAACATAAAAGAAGAAACTGAAAATGATCAAAAATTGCTCAGCGTGTTTTTCTCAGACTGGCATAGAAATCTCTGATCCACTGCTTCATGTATTTAACTTCCAAAGAGCGGGCTAATAGCAGAGACTTGGGATCAAAGGCATTGTTGGCTCGAAGATCTAGGTGATGGGCGCCTTCCGGGATAGTGATGGCAACCAAGGTGTCTGTGATGTTCTTGGTTACTCCACCTCCTGACCAGGGGTCTAAGTCACCATTGCTAAGTGGGGGAAAGAACAAAAATAGGATTGTTAGATTTTTGTATTTTTTATCCAGATAAGACAAGAGAGACCTATTTTATGTATAACATCTAAAATTACAAGCTTGTAACCTGGAGATTTGATCTGGGGACCTAATCTGTCACATAGGGAGGTTATTCACACCAGTACATTTTTCTGCAAACAAGTACTAGAAACAGGACCAAAGAGTGAAGATGGTACCCCATGAATCAGTCCAGATTGTATCAAAAAATTGGAATTTAGAAACCTAAATTTCAATCCCAGCTTCATCAAAAGCCAGATGACCTTCCTCCTCTGAAAACCAGAAATAAAAAGGCCGACGTCTCAGGGCCGTTGCCTGGGTTACATCAGCGGTACATGTTGTATTCAATAAGCACAAGTGTCAGGCACGTAGCAGTCCCTCAGTAATGCCAGTGTCCTCCTTCCTAGGACCAGCTATCAAAGTAATAAAGAAAAGTCCTCATATTTTAAAATGCTAATTATCTCTTAGCTATTAAAAAAAAACTCTTCATTTTTTCACACAATACTTCCCTTGAAAATAGGGATATAGAACTAAAAAAAACTCCTCTGAATTGGAATCAGAAAATTTGGTCATTACTCAAAGATCCCCATTTTACAGGGGCTTTAAAGTTAAGGAAATGCTGTTAGGTTATTAGTGTTGGCTGGTAGTTCGCATTTCAGAATGAATGCAACGGGATCAGTCATTGAATCAGGCTATTTAGTTTAGCTGAGTAAAAATGCAACATAATCAGAGAGAGCATCCCTAATAATATTTAAGAGCTTTATTGAGATATATTTCACTGCAAAATTCACCCATTTAAAATGAACAATTCAATGGCTTTTATATATTCATAGTTTTGCAACCATTACCATAATTTTAGAACATTTTCATCATCCCCAAAAGAAATCCATTAGTACTGGCAGCCAGTAATCCCAGTTTCCCTCCCTGCAATTCCTCACTCTCAGACCCAGGCAACCACTAATCTAATTTTCCTCTCCTCAGATTTGCCTATTCTGGACATTTCATATAAATGGAATTACACAATAGGTGGTCTTTTGTGACTACAGGCTTCTTTCACTTTGGCATAATGTTTTCCAGGTTTCATCAAAGTTATAGTATGTATCAGCACATTATTCCTTTTTATGGACAAATAATATTCCATTGTATGAATATGACACATTTTATTTATCCAGTCATGAGATGTACATTTATTTGCATTATTTCCACTTTTTTCTACGATGCACACTGCTCCTATGAACATTCATATACAAGTTTTTGCATGGGTGCATGTTTTCATTTTTCTTGGGTATATACCTAAAAATGGAATTTCGGTATACGTGGTAACTTAACCTTGTGAAAAGCTGCCAAGCTGTTTTCCAAAGTGGCTGAGTCATTTTACATTTTCCACTAGGAACACACGAGAGTTCCAATTTCTCTATATCCTTGCCAACACATGTTATCGGTCTTTTTGTTTTTACATTTTTAATTTAAGTATAGTTGGTATATAATATTATATTAGTTATATTAGTTTCAGGTGTACAGTATAGTGATTCAACATTTTTATAATTCTCAATGTGATCACCCCACTAATTGTAGTAATACCTGTCACGATGCAAGCTTATCACATTATTGACTATATTCCCATTCACCTTTTCTACCATCCAAATTACAGCTTATGTGGGTATGAAATGAATCTTATTGTTGCTCTGATTTGCATTTCCCAAATTACTTACAGTATTGAGCATTTTTTCATGGGTTGATTGGATTGTGTATCTTTGAAAAAATGTCTATTCAGATTCCTGCCCAATTTTAAAATGGGTTATCAATGAAATCATCTGATCCATTTTGAGTTAATTTTTTGTATGGTATGATGTATGGATCCAACTTCACTGTTTTGCATGACATATCCAGTTTTGCCAGCATCATTTCTTGAAAAATCTATTCTTTCCCCAATGAACTATCTATATTGGCATTCTTGTCTGAAAATTGACCATTCATATATAAAGGCTGAGTTCTAGACTGTCAACTCTCTTCCACTGATCTATCTCTCTATCTTTATGCCAGTATAACACTATATTGATTATGGCTATATACTTTTTATTTTTTATAGTGAAAGCTTATTTAGAAATCACAGAGGTAGAAGTAATGAGCTGTGGAAGAAATGGGCTTAGGAACAGTTAGCAAAAGAAGGGGCCCTTAAAACTTAGGAGAGAGAAGGGTAAAAGGTAATACACCTGGAGTGTAAGGAGGGGGACTAGAAAGGTGCAGGAATACTTGTTATGTTGGCTTTATAATAAGTTTGAAACCAGGAAGTGTAAGTTCAAAACCAGGAAGTATGAATTCTGCAAATTTCTTCTTCATTTTCAAGACTGTTTTGGCTATTCTGGGTCCATTGCATTTTTACATAAATTTTAAAATGAGCTTGTGAATTTCTTTTTTAAAAAAACAGCTGGGACTCTGGTAGAGATTATGCTGAATCTGTAGATCAGTTTGTGGAGTACTGACATTTTAACAATATTAGTTCTTCCAACTTCTGGCCAAGATGGAGGCATAGGTTGATACGCGTCACTTCCTTGCACAACCAAAAGAAGGACAACAACCAATTTAAAAATAAAAAACAACCAGAACTGCCAGAAAATCGAACTGTATGTAAATCCAACAACTAAGGAGTTAAAGAAGAAACATTCATCCAAACTGGTAGGAGGGGTGCAGACTGGCAGCCGGGGGTGAAGAGAACCCACAGCATGGTGGTAGCTGGCAGACCCACATTCATGTGTGACCTCCAAGTCATGAAAGGCAAGGACCTACACCCAAGCTTACTCTATCCAGCAAAGCTCTCATTTAGAATGGAAGGGCAGATAAAGTGCTTCCAAGATAAGGTCAAGCTGGGGTAGTTCACCATCACCAAACCCTTATTACATGAAATGTTAAATGGACTTCTCTAAGCAAAAGAAGAAAAGTCAAAAATATGAATAGCAAAATGACAAAAAACACAACTATCAACAACCAAACCTAAAAAAACAAAATCGAACTGAGCAAACAACTAGAACAGGAACAGATTCACAGAAATAGAGATCACATGGAGGATTACCAGAGGGGAGGGGGTGGAGGGGGAGTATGGGGGAAAAGTTACAGGGGAAAAAAAGAAAAAAGGAAAAAAAGAAAACTAACGCAATCAATTTAACAAATTAAATGGAAAAATATGCATTTAGGTACTTTAAATATGTGTGCTTGAAATGAAATTTTAAATTCCCACCACAAATTCTCACCTCACTTTTCTATTAAAAAAATAATTAATTGCAATTAATAACATCATTCTTGAAAAAAAAAGACTAATCTCAAAACGTGCTTTTTCGTTTTATTAGAAACAAAAGGGAAAATTCACATGCAAAATACAACTGACTGTTTTCAACTACCAGATATAGAGTATTTTTAATGTAAATTAAAAAGAGGGTTTAGTTTACTCTTAAACTAAAGAGTAAACTTTAGTTTGGATTCTCTTAAGTGAACAAATAGCTTTATTCAAATTTGAAAGGACCAACCTGACTGGAAACTCCATTATTTGCGAAACAAAAAAGCAATCCAACAGCCACAAGGTAAACTGCATTTGATATAAAAGGTCATCTGAATCACTCTACTGACTTAGCAACAGTGTTTGGAGTTGCTGAGACACCTAAGATGCACAGCAGCTTGAATTTCTTGGTCCTAGACCTGTGAAAGCTAAACAACTCACTGGGAAATTTACAAAAAGAAACTACTAATAATGGCTTTCATGAGAAAATCTATTGGGTTGGCCAAAAAGCCCATTTAATTTTTTCCATAAAATAAAAGACACATTTTTCATTTTCACCAATAACTTCATTGATTTGGATATTTTGAGTATGTCAGCTATCTCCCACTATTGGCTTCTAGTGGGTAGAGGCCAGGGATGCTGCTAAACACCTTCCAATGCATAAGACAGCTCCACAGCAAAGAATTATTTGGCCAAAATGTCAATAGTGACAAGAAGCTTCACAAATCACTTTTGACACGTTCTATCAGTACAACACCTTCATATACTGCACAAATCTTTTTTTTGTGTTTCAGTTGCATTTTTACCTTTCTTGAAATTATAAAGCATGATACACCAAAAGTGCATATCTTCTTCCATCTTCAATATTAAAATGGCTGCAAATTCACCAATTTTGATGTTTTTTAAAAATGCATGGTGATATGACAGCTGTCACAATACAATTTAACAAAATTGTTTCAAATAAAGTTCAAGACAACTAAGACCCACTAGAGCCATTGTATGGAAAAAACATAATGAACATTTTGGCCAACCCAATAGATGCCCGGATAAATTTCCCAACAGTGAGCCTCACTTAACTGCTGGCAACAATTAATTTGCCTGAAAAATGACGTTAAACTAATAGCTTTTCAGGAATTGCTTTTCCGAGTTATATTTAAATATCAGAGAATGACCACTGGGGTAAGATAATTTCTTACCAATTGGGGTTGGGGAGAAAAATTAATCCTTCCAACAAAACCATTATGAAATTTTAAAAAATGCTGAAGGTTCTGGAAGTATTGGGTTGGTCAAAAAGTTTGTTTAGTTTGTCTTTAACTTCATTTGTAACAATTTTGTTAGATTGTATTATGACAGCTGTCATAGCACCATGCATTTTACAAAAATCATTATCAAAATGGGTGAATTTTTGCACAGCCATTTTAATGTTGAAGATTGAAGCAACATTTTCAGCATGCTATGTTTTATTATTTCAAGAAAGGTAAAAATGTAACTGAAATGCAGGAAAAGATTTGTGAAGCATATGAAGGTGCTATGACTGATTGAACATGTCAAAAATCTTTTGCAAAGTTTCTTGTCACTATTGACATTTTGGTCCAATTATTCTTTGCTGTGGTGCTGTCATGCATTGGAAGATGTTTGGCAGCACCTCTGGCCTCTACCCACTAGAAGCCAATAGTGGGAGATAGCTGACATACTCAAAATGTCCAAATCGATGAAGTTACTGGTGAAAATGAAAAACGTGTCTTTTATAGAAAATACTAAATGGACTTTTTGGCCAACCCTATATGAATAGTTACTGTTTTTCAATCCTCATTCATTCAACAAATGTTTATTGAGTGCCTACTCTGTGCCAGGCACTGACTGGCTATAGGGCATTCAGCAGTCAACAGACAGAATCTCTGTCCTCATAGTGCTCCCTTCCACAATAGTCTAACCTCGCCCTGAAATGACTGTTGGGTAGTCGTTATTTCTAACTTACAAAACTAGGCAATCTGCCTGAGGCCACGCAGCTTACTCAGTGAGGAAGTAGAACAGCACCCTGGTCTCTCTGACTTCAAAGCCCAAGCTCTTAAGTGGCAAATCTCCAATTACAGACTGAACTTTCCGATAAGAAGAGCAGTCATGCATTTGTGGGAGGCAAGTACAGAGAGAAGCCTGAACATAAAGATATTTTCACATGGCTCCTTGGACATGTTCTCACTCATCAACCGGAAATGTTTTCTAGCTGGTAGCGACTAAGAATACAGAACAGAGACACCTGGGGCTGCTCCTTACTTTGGAAACGTGCTTTCTTCAGAAAAGCAGAATTGTGAATTTTTAAGTAACAAAAAAATTGACATTGGAGTTTTCACTGAGCAACATATAAAAATGGGTTTCTTTTTAAAAACTAGACTTGCCACTGAAGGACAAAGCAGCATCTTCACATCTTTAACCTTTCACGTGCCTCTAAAGCCTTCCTGAGCTTCGTTCCTCATTTTTACCAATACATTTATTGCACATTCATTATGTGCCAGTCACTGTAGCAGGTGCTAAAGGCACAGAGATGATTAAGATAGTCCCTGCCATTAAGAAGTTCACAAACTCATGGGGGTAGACAGAAACACAAACAGATTTCCACACAGAGTGCTGTGATAGTCGCAGGCCCTAGGAACTACGCGGTGCGGAAACCTAACCTCCCTGAGGGAGTCAGGGCGGGTTTCTTGGAGGACTCCTGTGTCTTGAGAAAAAGAAAAAGAGGAAGGAAAAGGACATTCAGGGACAAATAAAGAGTTCCCTGTGGCTTCAATGCAAAGTACAAGACAGAGAGTGTACTTCCATTTATTCATGCAATAAATATTTTTAAGCCTATATATCTGACAGTTTTGGGTTAACTCTTTTAAGCACCACAACAACTTTATGGGGTGCATGGTATTATTACTCTTATTTTTTCAGAAGAGAAAACACAGGATCAAAAAGAACTTAAGTAATTTTATTTAGGTCAACTCATTCCCCCTTGGCACAGCTCTGTTAGAAAGTCCTTTCTCATACCGAACTAAACGTTTTTAACACTGAGCTGCAATTTCTACCTATAGGCTTCAGTTCTATTCCCCAAATTTTCTCACAAAATCTGTCCCCCTCCCAGTGATGATGATGATTATTGTTATTTTGATGGCCTGAGGAAAATAAGAGGTCAGGTGGATAACTAAAATAAATACCTGTAATGGCTGAATCCAATTTAAAAAGGACACTGTATTTAACCAAAACTCACATATTAAAATCTTCACACAAGGATTTAAAGACTGCACATTATAATTCAACTTGAACTTCAGCTTTCTAAGGTAAAAGCAAGGAAGGATGAGCTTAAAATGTCAGCATACTAGGACATTCCATATAAATTCTACATAGAGATTAGCTCCTAAAGAAAAACAAGAAATTGACAAAGTGCTTCCTCCTGTGAGGAACAAGAGACACTAGGCTCGTATTTAAGCTTTTTTCAGTCCTCTTGGTCCTTTCATGTTTCCCTAATCTCAGACACATAATTTGGCACAGTTTCCTTAAAATCCGTAAATAGATTTATTTGTTCAACTGTCACGTTTTTCAAGCTGAGCTGAAGACTACAGTTGTCAAGAATCCTATAGAGAACAAGGAACACAATTTAACGAAATTAAATAAAATGAGTCTCTAAGTTTTCCATTGAAGTGTTCCTACTTTTACTTTGGGTAGGCACCCGACTGGGTGAGAAAACAGCATCAACCCAGGCCGAGAGGCTGCAAAGTGGGCGGTGCTAGGGACCTAAACCCAGACAGCGGTCCTTCTTCAGAACAGCACTTCTCACTCTCCAATGCTGTTGAGCACGCCCCCAAGGCCGGTTTGAACTCTTGTCTATAAGAGCTTGTAAAAGAATGACATTTACTCAATACAATTTAAACAATAGCTGCAGGTTAAGAGCTATGTAAGGGTATCTCTCTACTATTTCCATATACATTTGGGAAATTTTTTGATTAACTAGTTGCTATTCTTAATAGTTGACAACCTGATGTACAAAGCCAAAACATGGAAATACTGAAGTCACAATCAGATACACATAGATTCTACTCAAATAATTCTGTTGTGAACCAAAACCACGTATGTCTCTCTAGGAGCAGTGTGACATAGGAGAACAAACAGGATTTTTATGGTCAAACAAGCCAAGATTGAAATCTGGCTTTATTGGTAACTAAAACAAAGCTAGATGAATTTTGGCTAATGACTGAACACAGTGGCCCTCACTTTCCTTCTCAGTTAAATTAAAACAAATGAAACAACTACTTCACAGGGCTATTGTGAGGATTCAATTTTAGGTAATATATTTAAAGTACCTCATATAGTTCCCAGAATAGAAAAGGTTGGGAACTTCAAAAGTGTTTGTTGAATAACAACTGTAACAAAAGTAAGACAAATTGAGAAAAGATGATGCTTCATTTTGTGCTGGGAGTTTTTAAAAATATTTTAATTCTGTTGCTGTATTGTTTTTAATCCTTTAAGCATGTTAGTAATACAGTATAAAATCATATCTCTTCTCAGCATCCTCTATTTTTCAAGGAATAGGAAAACAGATGCCACTGGGTGTATTCTATGTTGCTTATTTTTCCTGGTCCAACATTTTTCCTGGGTCTATTTTCTCAGCTATTCTACAAGTGTCTCTATCAACCAAAGTTTTTCTTTGGACCAATAAAAGCTCACCTGAAAATGATATTCGTATGGGAACTG